>NC_139234.1:19727235-20192315 GCF_977018435.1 Lepisma saccharinum
CCGAAAATTAATTATAGTTCATGTCTCCGCCTACGTAGTCATCGTACGCATGCTTGAGGTTGGTGTGATCTTAACGAAACAAACATATGAAATTAGCATTGTCGCGTACTAACTGTTTTGGAATTTTGGAAAACGTTTGAGCTAGGTAGAAACAATCCATTTTTTTTTTTGTGACGACCTTGCGTGAAAAAGTTGCGAATTTCATTTTGATTTTCCAGGATGGCGTCGTCGAACACAACGACTGAATTTTCACGACAATCGTCGAGTGGTTTTATTTCCGAGGCGAACGTTGCAATGTCCAGACCATCGTACAGTTTCATCAGTTGCTGGTATTTGGATTGCTCCAAACTTTTCGAGAACACGTACAAGTGCCTGTTCTCAAAAGGTAACAAGTTACCTTTTGAGATGCATTTACCTGGCTACCAGTACTGCGGACCAGGTACCAAACTCGAGAAAAAATTGGAGAGAGGGGACAAGAGTGTGAATCCGTTGGACGCCGCATGCAAAAATCACGACATTGCTTACAACACCACGCAGACGGATCTGGATGCACGTCACGAAGCAGACAGAAAGTTAGAGCACGCAGCTTTCGAAAGGTTCGTGAGCAGAGACGCATCGCTGGGTGAACGGGTCGCCGCACTGGGTAGAGTCCAGCGCAGATAATTCTGCCGTGCGATGTGCGAAACAACTAAAAAAGCAGTGTTGCTAATGGAGCAGATAGAAAAATCGCTGCAGTGCGCCGATGCACAGCTGTTACGTACAACAATAAAATTAGAGAATTCAGGTCTATCTAACGTTGAGTTTTAAACGTCATGCATTATACCAGGACTAGGATTAATATGTACTAACAAGTGACTTTGTATGTAGCTACATACATATGGACTAAAAATTCGCAAAATATGAACTAACACATAAGTAAAATTACCAAAAATGCTGCAAAAAAGACTTCTTCATACGATTCCTTATTTGAGTGATTTCAAAACAAAATAAAAAAATATATATATATTATTTTTCATTGCATTAATGCACTGGTGGCGTTCTAACTTTTCACTTCCAAAACCCGTATACACTGGTATGGAACTGCAACGGCAGATAATAACATGCCAACGTGTTAAACCGCTACAATTGCACCATAACACTCCTCCTGAAGCAGTATTATTATTTCCTCTCTGAGATCGGCGACAGTCGGTTGCCTTTGTTGTACATTTACAAAGGATGCCGGCTTCCACAACAATAACAAGTACATATACTGCCACTAGACGATAAGCTGCGCGGCTTTTTCTTTTGTTATAAACCAGGGCCAGCACTAGTCATTTTGCCTCCCTGGGAGGTGGCGGCAGATGCCGCTCTATTTCGACCCCCCGGTCATTACGCAGCAACGGAAAATTAAAAATCAATATATTCCTAACTAAAACATCAAAATATAAAATAAATAATGAGACTTCTTATGCTATTTCAATACTATTCAGCGCAAAAAAATATCTCGCTCGATCACAGTTTTCAATAGGCTTATCACCCATCAAAGCATGGCAATTTTAACACAGAAAACAATATGTATCGCATTAAGCAGCAAAAATAACAGCCTCCTCTAGGCAATTTCTACAAGAACACGTGCCGGAGCCAGAGTTGAAATGATGTTGGAGCTACATAATTTATTTATTTTGAATAATTCCAAAATTATGAAATATGAACAATTTGTTGCTGCTGTTCGCTGCTCTCTTGCCAAAATGCTTTATTGGGATGCTAACACCATAACTGGCTTCCTCCTTCATGAACTCGTGTACGTTGCTTAGAATTTCCCGAGCTTGGCTATGCAAGGTTTTTGATTTCAACTTCGACAGAACTGGAGGCATTATGGAATTTAACGTTCATTAGCAAACACACACTTTTACATACACACGCGCAATACACGCACACAACGTCAAACCGGTCAAATACTTAGTATAAAATAAAAATATGGTGCTTCCAATCCAACAAAACTCACCGCCACTTTACCTGCCTTTTCCCCTTCCATGACAGAAATAGTGCTTCATTATTACAGTTAGCAACACTAGTTACTAGCTAGCCAATAAACATGCACTGCATAAAAAAAAAAAAGCAAACACTACGCCATGCTATATTGCCACATTAGCGTCCCTACCGAACCGCAAGCTGGAGCGCTATTCAATTGTTTTCAATGATGTTTGCACGAGTGTGTCCAGGAATGGAATGACAATGTGGCAACAATAGCGAAAATTATCGAGCAGGGTAGAACACACGATGTTAAGAGAGAGGGAGACGAAACGAAAATTCGTTTCTACGCAACGGCAAATTTACGTGTGTGGCACTCTACCACCATCGCCATGAACACGAAACAAAAATTGGGGTGGGGTATATAAATAACATAGAGTGAAAAATAATAATAATAACAACATGTCTCGTATAACTAATTTGCCGCCCGAGCTACTATGTAAAATATTTAAACACGCAGTAAACAGAGATTGTGAGGATGTAGGGAAACTTATAATCATAGCAAAAACAACGCCGGAATTTCGCATCCCTTGTGAAATGGTTCTCAAAAACCATCTTCGAGAGATCAGCAGCCTAAGGTGCGGTGATCTCAACATTCTGCTTTCGGCTGCAGGGGGAAAAATTAAACGAGAGGTCGGACAAACTGGACGAGGCAAGGCAGGGAAGAAGGCAGTACACAGTAGATTGGTACAAGTCTATGCAGGAGACGAAAAATATCATTACGCACATCATCGCGTTTTCCGAAGCACGAACTTTCTTCCTCTGTTAAAAAAATAATAATATATATACGTGTCAAAAAAAACAACTTGAAGTTGGCAATAGAAATATTTTTTCTACACTTAGAGCGAGCACAGTTTGGTCGCACATATTCGCTTTCCCCGGCACACAAGTACGACAGTACCTTTGAAAATGTTTACTTGACACAGCAGTTTGGCACGTAGGGGCAATTTTTTACAGAACGCATAATGCAGAGATTTTTTGGGGGTATGTTATTTAATATCCAATGCTGTGCAATGCAAAATATAATTGTTCACTTTTTTTTTAACTATTCTCTATGACCTTATTTGGGTTTTTTTTTCGCCAAATTATATGCTTCTAGTCTCCTATACAATACAATATACAAACAATATTGTCAACAGTATCATATTTGAGCAGGTCGCTTGTCACCTAAACACTACAGCTCACAGGTTGGTAAAATCTGACATGAAAGCAGATAATACACTTAAGTCTTATTTATATATAATTTTCACGTACGTACAATATTGTCAACAGTATTATATTTGAGCAGGTCGCTTGTCGCCTAAACACTACAGCTCACAGGTCGGGAAAATCTGACATGAAAATAGATAATACGTTTATGCCTTATTTATATGTAATTTTCACGGGGCGTTCAATATTGTCAACAGTATTATATTTCAGCAGGTCGGTTGTCACCTAAACACTACAGCTCACAGGTTGGGAAAATCTGACGTGAAAGCAGATAATACGCTTATGCCTTATTTATATATAATTTTCACGGGGCGTACAATATTGTCAACAGTATTATATTTGAGCACGTCGCTTGTCACCTAAACACTACAGCTCACAGGTTGGAAAAATCTGACATGAAAACAGATAATACGTTTATGCCTTATTTATATGTAATTTTCACGGGGCGTACAATATTGTCAACGGTATTATATTTGAGCGGGCCGCTTGTCGCCTAAACACTACAGCTCACAGGTCGGGAAAATCTGACATGAAAGCAGATAATACGCTTATGCCTTATTTATATGTAATTTTCACGGGGCGTACAATATTGTCAACGGTATCATATTTGAGCGCGTCGCTTGTCACCTAAACACTACAGCTCACAGGTAGGGAAAATCTGACATGAAAGCAGATAATACGCTTAAGTCTTATTTATATATATAATTTTCACGGGGCGTACAATATTGTCAACAGTATTATATTTGAGCAGGTCGCTTGTCACCTAAACACTACAGCTCACAGGTCGGCAAAATCTGACATGAAAATAGATAATACGCTTATGCCTTATTTATATGTAATTTTCACGGGGCGTACAATATTGTTAAGAGCGTTAGTTTTTGTAGAGCTCTCTTTTTCCATCTTTCCTCTATACAGCGAAGTTGTAGAAGACACAATTAGCTAACCTAGTATACAACATACCTTCCTAATTAATATGGATATTGTCACACATTCCTCTTATTTTATACTGTTGTAAATAGAAAAGATTATGTACGGTAAATGTTTTGTACATTATAGGGAAAAAATGCAAAATATCCCCCAATTTTAATTCGATCCACCTCTGAATCGAATTTTTACATATTCTCACGCCACCACATATTGTCCTATTTGCTTCTTTTACTTGCCTTGCTTAATTAACTCTCGCTAATTAGCATTTTTTTGGAAGAAGTCAACTAGAACAACATATGGCGGTATGAGAAATATGCAAATCAAGAAACATTTTAGCAATATATAGGCCCTAGCAATTAGCTTCGTCAACTAAGAGTACTCCTTCAAACATCTTTAGCTAGATCGTATTACTACGCGAGGACGTTTAAAATGTTTGGGTGTTGAAAAAGTTTGACCACCAGTGGCCGCGGTGGCTCAGTCGGTAACGCGTCTGACTACCATGCTCAAGGTCCCGGGTTCGATCCCCGGCCGGTTCAAATCCGGGAACTTTTCTAACGGTGAAAGCGGCCCCGGCGCCCACCCATTTTTTTTTTATTTCTATTGTTTGCTAATAGATGGCGCTAATAGTACCCCCTCCCCTCCCTCTCCCCTCTTCTCCTCTGCTGTATAACAAATAGCACAAACATAAAAATCAAGATTTTGGAGAGCAAAACATAAAATTTGCATGCATCTGATGTCGAACTAAGAACTTTTATCTTTCGGGGAGTCAACATTATTTTTTTACTCAGTCGTCATATAACATGAACACACGCAAATATTCACATGTGCTTTTATTATTTTGTGTTCGGTAAGTACAAGTATATTCTTACATAAATTATTGTTTAATTTAATAAATTGTAAACTCAAAGCCTGCTATACTAACACTTCTTCTGTCTATTGAAAGCGAATGTTGCGTGCATGCGGAAATAACACAGAAAAAAAAAAGCGGATGGAAGCAATTTAAAATCAGTAGAGCAAGGTCAGTATTACGAGAGCGTAAAAACACGTGCTTCCATTCAACTTCGAAAAATAAAAATAAATGTGTGCATACAGAACACATATGCTTTCTTTTCACAGTTGTAAAATCATATAAATTGTACATGAGGTAAGTTACGGGAAGGCTCACTTTTTTATGTCTGTGTATATGTTGTACAATTAGGTACAAGTTGTTGTACAATTAGGTACAAATTGTTGTACAATTATTTTCCCCAGTTGTCCAGTTGGAGTTAGGGGCACAACACTGGTACTATTTGTAATCACAGTGCTTACTCATGTATTTTGTTTAATATTTTATTTCAAATTCACTGTCAGAAACTAGTGTTGCCAGTTCCTGGATGTAGGTTTACCTACTCTGTTGGTTGTCACTGTCAAGCTTCCAGTATTCGTACAGCATAAAAAGCTATAACCCCCCTCTCAAAATATATACATTGTATACGCCAAGATGCTCAATAGTCTAGCAACACATCATGAAAAAAACATGTCAAGAGAACCCAGTAGGTTTATAAGTCAGTGTTGCCAATTCCTATTTGTAGGTTAGCTTAACCTGTGAAAGATCATATAGTGGAATTTTCTTCGGATAAGTTGGCAAAACCCAAGCCTCAAACAAAACATCCAATAAAATTGCCAGATGTAAACAGAGGGCAATAGACCCCCCTCATAAAAGGCTACAGTAAAAACCCACAGTGTCGCCAACACTAGGCCCACAACAGTATTGCCAGACATAAAAAATACATAGGCCCCTCAGGTCCTTTGATAAAAATTTACAGTGAAAAAACCCAGTAGGTTAACAACACTGTCAAAAAATCTACGGTAGTGTTGCCAGATGTAAACAGAGGGCAATAAACCCCCCTCATAAAAGGCTACAGTAAACCCACAGTGTTGCCAACTCTGCCCTCAAAATGTACATCATAAAAGGCTACAACAAGCGTCATAATCTTGGTGATTTTTTCAGGTAAGAAGTTGTCAACACATGCCTTACGAGAGAAATCCATTAAGGCGATCGAGCCTCACTTCCGGTTTGTGAACTCTCAAGCAAAATTGCCAGTTCCTTGCTTTTTAGGTTAGGTTAGACCAAAAACCTTGGTGATTTTTTCGAGTAAAGCGTTGACAACACTGCGAGCCTCACCGAGCCTCAAATGTTGGCTTAGAACCCGGACACTAGGTCTACTCATGGGAAAGAGCACCGTGTGACTTTTCGTCGATATTTTGGTCCCGGCTTCGAATCCCCCGGCTTGATAGTACGCTGCGTCCGTTTTGGATAATTTCAACGTTCCCACCGCCGTCGACGTGATGCCTGGATAATCTATTCTGTCGATGACGGTGTTGTGTTTCCTCACCTCCACCTGCGAGAACAGGTGAGGCACGAAGTTGTCCACGAGTATCAAGTTTGCTGCTGCGGGAAACGCGTCTCCGCTTTCCTTCTTCACCACGTCGAATTGAAGGTAGAGGTCCGCTCTGTGAGGATGAACGAACCCGTCGCCTACGTCCACGTCGTATTCGATCTCCCTGTTCGCCTCGTTGAGATTGGCGAACGTGCGACGGTTGGGAGGGAAAGATTGCAATTCGTAACTTTCGATTTGCTCCATTTTACATGTATGGTTATTTATTATACGTTGATCTCCACGATGGCCGTCGTAGTGGCACCTGCGAAATCCACCACGTCTCCTTTCTCGTTCGTCACCACCAACTCTATGTCGTCTATGCGGTTGCGACATACTGGAAAATAGATCGGCGAAGAGGGCGTGTAGATGATCGGTTCCATGAACTCGGAACTTGGTTTGAAAGTGGCTATGATTCCCGTCTGCTTGTGACTTCCTAACAATCCGTCCGAAGATTTCGTGATCATACCTTCGGCCACGTTACAGTGTACGTTCAAAGTCTCTATGGCCAAGAATTTAGGAATGTTGGTTGCCACGTGCTTGATGCCAGCTTCGAGTTTGGTGTCGTTCTCGAAACCTAAAAGTTCTCCCATGGTGCCCAGGTCCACGGTCTCCGTCGCGGATAGGATTTCCACTCTGTGCGTGACCGAATTTTGAGAAAGGTATGTGCCTTTGGGTAATTGAGCTTGCAAAGTGGAAAGATTGTATTGTCCTGGCGTGACGACGATGTGTTCGCTTCCGACGCTAATTTTGTTGTTGTGCTGCGTAACATTAGGTATGAGGTACATGCTGTAGAATGCACGCAGAGCCACGGATTTAGGATAGACGATGTCGTCGTGCAGCGTGAGTTTCAAGATTGAAGATTCGCTCGTGAGATGGAACACGCCCATCCTAGTGATGCTGTTTGAGGTTCCACAATGCTTTCTGGAAATCCTCGATCGTAGGGTTATTTATTTTAGAGAGAAACGCGAGCACGGAGAGGCAGAGATGACCGCAGTTCACGTCTCCGAAATTTTGAATGCGTTCGTCGTTGTAGTATATAGAGGTTTTGTTCGTTTTCAGATAATGAATTAAATTTGCAGGTGGAACACCTCCGAAAGAATCGAAAACGAATGCTTTATCATCATTTTTGTGGTAACATATCCAATGCGTGCCTGGATTTTCTTGACCGTCCAAGTTGACTACTCCGCATTCTCTTCTTTTGACGCTTGAAGGTAACGAGTCGGACATGAAAACTCCTCTGAAGTGTTTGATTTGTAACGGTTCGATCAGAGATTCAATGTCTCGGTTGGTGAGTGCTTCTGTTTCTTTTTTTTAAACTTTCTCATCACGCCCTTCCCCTTCTTCTCCATGGCCAGGTTGTGACGTTTCTGTTCTTCCAATTCCGCCTTGTTCTTCTTCGAATCGATGACGGTTTTCGCGATGGCGGCACTTCCGCCGGCCAAACTTCCAACGGCCCCCAATGCTGCCAGGATGGCCGGGATGCTGAATATGAAACCTCAGATCTTTTGCTGTTTCCGCGAACGCTGCAATCTTTTCAATTGAGGTGTGCTGAGAAGCAATTTCATTCCGTGTCCTTTCGACAAGCAAGAACGTTTCTTCTCGCGTTGTTTCTTGGTGAGTAACCCATCGAGGGCACCTAGATTTTTTAGATTGGAGTATGGTATCTGGTACACGACACCCTTGGGCTTCATGTTGATGCTCTATGTGTTATTTTCACGGTATGTTATTTATATATATATTCTGAGATTTTTTCTTGTGTAGTTTTTTTACGGTATGTTATTTATATATTTTCAAGGCCTCGCAGTCGTTACACAAATTCTATGACGTGCTTCGTTTTCTTGCCAAGAAGTTCTTTTGTCCCCTTGTACACGATTCGAGTTTTGTTCTCGATTAAAATAGATAGCTTCTCGTCGGATAACATGTTAGCGTATCGATCTGGTAAAAATAGAGTGTATTGTGCGTTGAGCAACAGGCGTACCTTGGGACCATACTGGGTAGAAACGATTGAACCGGAAGTTATCGTGTAAGATTTGTCGACTTCCAATTCCCGAATTTTTACATACTCGACTGACAAATTTAGCATTTGTTTTAATGCTTGGAGCTCACTCATTTTTTCGGTCGTCATATCAAAAAAATTTCAGAGTGTTAGAGAGAAATTTAATTGTTTTTCACGATGTGTGTTATTTATATATACCGAAGATTATTTTTTTCACGATGTGTGTTATTTATATATCAAGTTTTTTTTTTGCGATTTGTATCGTATATATATTATTATTTTTTTAACAGAGGAAGAAAGTTCGTGCTTCGGAAAACGCGAGGATGTGCGTAGTGATATCTTCCGTCTCCTGCATAGACTTGTACCAATCATCAGTATACCGTCTTCTTCCCTGCCTTGCCTCGTACAGTTCGTCCGACCTATCGTTCAATTTCTCCCCTGCAGCCGAAAGCAGAATGTTGAGATCACCGCACCTCAGGCCGCTGATCTCCCGAAGAAGGTCCTTGAGAACCATTTCACAAGGGATGCGAAATTCCGGCGTCGTTCTTGCTATGATTACAAGTTTATTAACATCTCCGTTTACTACTTTCTTGAATATTTTAGATAGTAGTTCGTGCGGCAAATCAGTTATGCAAGCCATGTTGTTTTTTTTTTACTGTATGTTATTTATATACCCCACCCCAATTTTTGTTTCGTGTTCATGGCGATGGTGGTACCCAGTGCGGCGACCCGTTCACCCAGCGATGCGTCTCTGCTCACGAACCTTTCGAAAGCTGCACGCTCTAACTTTCTGTCTGCTTCGTGACGTGCGTCCAGATCCGTCTGCGTGGTGTTGTAAGCGATGTCGTGATCTTTGCATGCGGCATCCAACGGATTCACACCCTTGTCTCCTCTCTCCAATCTTTTCTCGAGTTTGGTACCCGGTCCGCAGTACTGGTAGCCAGGTAAATGCATCTCGAAAGGTAACTTGTTGATGATGTCGTTCACGAGTCCCTTTCCTTCGGCCACGTTCCAAAATTTCGGAGGCAGCGTGTTGATGATTTTGATCAGGTAACCTATGCCCTTGTCGTCGTTCACGATGAAGTTGGAAAGTTTCGTGCTGATCATGTCCACGATGCCAACCTTCTCGTTGTAGAAATTACGATTGCCTGCATTCTCTTCGCCGGCTATCACCAACAATCGGTCCACGAGTTTCCTAACGTCGTCCACCCAAACGAATTCTTTGGGTAACGTGTTGTAGCGTTTGACGCCGCTGCCTGTTTTGACCTGGTTCCAAATCGGTTTGATGAGATTCCTGTACTTCTCGCCGCTGCTCGATTTCACCCTATTCTGCGAGGCGTCGTTGTTCTGGTACAAGGCATCCGTCATGATCAGAATTTCCTTGTAACTCTGGTAATCTTCGTCGGTGTAATCTTTCGGCTGCTTTTTGGCGACGAGTTCCCACAGTCCCACCGTACCCGGATACCTGTTCCAACTATCCTTGTCGCCTAAATTGACTTTAATGTCGTTGCCGTCGAAGGTCACCTTCGATTTCCCAATCTTCCACACCACACCGCCGCCTTCGCTGGTTTCCATGCTGGGATACAATCCGAACACTTCATCCTTGTCGAATTTCCCCGTGCTCAGGTAGTCTCGTGCCAAAGGTCCCAACTCGATTTTATCCGAAGACGACGTGCTGCCTATGGCTCGACGTCGTGCCGGTGCATCCTTCAGTTCGATCGGCGTCGAAGGAATGCTCGAAATAGGCGTGGGTACGGCGTAACTTTTAGCTGCGAGCGGTACGAGTTCATTAATCAAATTTTTATTTTGTTCCGTGACACTTTTAATTTCTTTACCTAGACCGCTGATGGCGTCGATCACAGGTTGATCCTGACGTTTCTTCTCTTCGTAAAATCCACGATTCTCGGATTTCCAACCTTTGAAGCGTTTCGCGAGGTAATCGCGAAGCTTGAGATTTTCGTCTTCGATTTTTCGTTTCGTCATGACGTTATTTATATACGTCGTTTCTCACAACGTCGCAACGTTTAGAAAGTCGTTGATTTTGTTTCTGTATTTTCCCTCGTTGGGTTTCCTCGTCATGTCGATCGTCGCGAATCCGAAATCGTCACCGTTCCAGCAAGTAGAGCAGCAGCGTTCCGAAAATTGATTGTAGTTCATGTCTCCGCCTACGTAGTCATCGTACGCATGCTTGAGGTTGGTGTGATCTTGACGAAACAAACATATGAAATTAGCGTTGTCGCGTACTAACTGTTTTGGAATTTTGGAAAACGTTTGAGCTAGGTAAAAGCAATCCATTCCTTTGTGACGACCTTGCGTGAAAAAGTTGCGAATTTCATTTTGATTTTCCAGGATGGCGTCGTCGAACACAACGACTGAATTTTCGCGACAATCGTCGAGTGGTTTTATTTCCGAGGCGAACGTTGCAATGTCCAGACCATCGTACAGTTTCATCAGTTGCTGGTATTTGGATTGCTCCAAACTTTTCGAGAACACGTACAGGTGCCTGTTCTTCCAATTTAACCAATTCGGTGCGAGGAGAAAATTGTCCACGAGCAGTGTCGTTTTCCCACACCCCGAAGGACCTACGATCAGACAGCGGATGCTGTCGGGAAGCAACTTGCCGTTCTTTTTCTTCGTTTGACTTTCCGGATCCGGTAGACGCTTCACCACGTTCCACGTACTCACAAGATCACTTCGTTTGCGTCGATCCAACTTTTTTCCGGAAGTCCCAGCCATTTGACAAACAGTTTGTCACCTTTCCTACGCAATACTTTCTCGATGAGGTACGTGTCGGGGTGTTTTGTTTTAGAGAGTTCCTCTTCGTAAAATCTTCCTTTCAAAATTTCGCCGCTACTATCTTTTATTATATACGTGTGTCGGTTTCCGGGTAGAACTCGAACCACCGTAAAAAGTTCCGTGCTCCAATTTTTTGTGAACCCCTTCTCGAAGGTGCGTTTGAATTTGCTGATCCTCACCTGGTCTCCAATTTTGTATTTAGCTTTTTTTGTCGTGGGAGTGTACTTTGGACAGTAAACGGTAGAAATTAAACGCTGCTCGTCGGACTTGGTAACGTCGGCTGGCTTCATGCCTATCGTTCTGTGCCGTGTGTGATTATAGGTGTCGACGAGTTCCGGCAGGATGTCGACCCATTTGTAATTTCCCCGAAGCGTGAATCGTTTCCACATGTGTGTTTTCAAGGTTCGATTGAATCTTTCCACGATGCTGGCTTTGATGTGACTGAAGCTCGAATAATGCCGAATCTTGTGTTTTTGAATAAATTTTTGGAATACGGCGTTGTAAAATTCTTTACCGTTGTCCGTTTGCAGAAACCGTGGTCGTCTGCCGCCGCTTTGGCGAAAAATTAATTTGAATGCTTCCGTGACGTACGTTCCCGTTTTCGCCTTCAAAGGTAGAGCCCATGCGAATTTCGAAAACGTGTCTATGACGGTGAGAAGGTACTTGTTGCCCTTGTTCAATTTATGCACGCTTTTCAAATTGCCGCTACTCATCTCCACGAGGTCACTTTGCCAGAGGTCGTCGATGCCCTTGGTTACCACAGCCAAACGTTCGTAGTTACGGCGTGCAGGTTTATGCAATTCTTCGACGATGGCTTGCCTAGACATTTTTTTAGAGATTACGTTTCAAGAGAAGCACAAGCGTGATGGGATTCAAAGAGGGTGGCACTTCGCTCGTGTTTTGAATGATCACCTTATCGCCGGCACTCACGTCGAAAACGGTAAGATCTTCGTCTTCGTGTATTTCATATATGTTGCGCGTTTCGTTCCAACGTGCCAGAGGAATGTTTCCTGCTTTCTGGACACCACGATTCGATATCAAAGTCATGGTAGGAACGCTAGCTTTTCTACCGTGAGACCAGTACGAAAATTCGTTTATCTGAATCGTGCCATCGAGGAGAAACTTGTAGTACGGATGATAAGGATGCAACATGTACAGTTTGTTGCCTTCGACGAACGTGGAGATTCTCTGTTGATTGGGTACGCTGTTGATTTCGATGGCTTGCAGAAAATGCAGTTTAGCGAATTTAGTGTCGACGCCGAGCAGATTACTGTGAACTTGTCCGAGTTTATTTTCGATGGGCAGCAAATGCTCGACTATGGTATCCGTTACTGTAGAAAACGACGGTTTGATTTTCACTTCCACGTTCAACTGCTTGTAGTTTTCGTTGAGTTCTTGCAACTTGGCACCGAAAGAAGCCAGCGTCGATTCCTGCGTGGATTCCAGCACTCCAACTTGATCTCTGATGTTGACGACGATGTTCTGAAGGTTCTCGACTTGATTCAATTTCGAGCTCTTCTCGGTAAGATCGTTCACGATGCTTCGCATCTCTGTAAATTGCGTGTGAAGGTCGGCGACGCTGTGCGAAGTGGGCAGCGTCGACACCAGCGAACAAATTTCGTCTCGAATCTGTTCCACGTTCGTCGTTTCCGTTTCCAGTCGTTTCAGCATTCGAGATATGTTCCTTTTCAAAGCGTGCAATTCTTTGGAGGTGGGGAGATTGGCCACTTTACTCTCGAGATCGCTCAATGAACTTTTGATGTCGTTCGAATCGGATAGTGCCGTCACCGCCGTTTTCAATTTTTCCAAATCTTCGCTCGAAGGTACGCTCGTCCGTAACGATTCCAAGTCACCCTGTATGTTGTCGAGTACGTGATGAAAATGAGCGAGATTCGTTTCGACGTTCAAATTTTCTAAATATTCGATCTTCTGCTGAACCGTGCTTAACATGTCTTGAATGCTCGTCAACGTTCTCGCTTCGGCGTGAATATTTTTAATTTCTTCGTTGATCAATTCCAAGGACGCCTGAAGCGTAGCGATGGTGGTTTGAATGTGTTCGAAATCTTGATAGGCCTCCAATTGAATTTTTATGTTCGCGACGCTTTTACCGATGACCTGCAGTTCGTCCGACGATGGTAGGTTCGTCATTGTATCTTCCAAAGTCTGCAACTTGGATTTAATTTCTTCCAACGTGCTGGTGAATTCTTCTTGTAATTTGGAAACGACGACGTGCAAGCGTTCTGCGTCTATATCGTTCACCACGGTTTGAAGTTCAGAGAAATTCTTTTCGATTGCGGAAGTTCGTTCTTCGATTTCGAGTTTCAATTTTTCCAAATCTTCATTTTTCGATTGAAATTGCTGTAATTTGGCCAAATCATTTTGAAGCGAATCCACGCTCAACTGTATATTTTGAACGTTGTCGTAAGAAGGTACGTCGACATAATTTTTTATCAGCGTCTTCAGTTCGGAATCGATTTTCAGAATGGGATCGAGACATTGCGTTTGGAGCGTAGCGATTTCCGACTCTAAACTTTTGTTTAAGGTTTCCTGCAAAGCGATCAAATCGGTCCTCAACTTCTTAACTCGAATGTCCAACATGAGAATCTCTTCTGCATGGTCTACACGCTTGGTGTTGCCGAAAATGTCGTTAGGCATTTTTGGTTAACGGTTATTTATAATAGGATAGACGATTCGTAATTCTACGAAGAGAGGAATAAGTTTGTCGTAATCTCCTAGGAGTTCCATGTAAAGATAATCTCCTGCAGACACATCGTACGTAATGTTAGAAAGCATCTTGTCGTGCTTGATTCGAAAAATGTTCTTGCCGGTAGATATTTTGATTTCGCCTGCGTTTTCCGGATTCACGGTGATTTGAAGTTTCCCGTCGATCGGAATTTCGTAAAAATGTAAATTGTTATTGAAGACGTAAAACATCTTGCCCACATCATCATCCAATTTCGTCCAAATACTGTTGAGATGAACAATCAGTAGACCATTGAGTTTAGTTAATACGGAAGGTAGAAATTCATGATCTGTCGTCGTGCGGTGTACAGTCTCCATTGTTTGCTTTCGGAAACCAAAGAGATTCATGTTGGTTATTTAAGAAAAAATTAAGAACGTATCTAATATAAATAACACCACAAATAGTAACTTCATCTATGGTAGATTATTTATGGTTTTGGGGTCTAATATAAATAACACCACAAATAGTAACTTCATCCATGGTAGATTATTTATGCTTGGGGGTCTAATATAAATAATTACTACAAATAGTAACTTCATCTATGCTAGATTATTTATGGGTTTCGGGGTCTAATATAAATAACACCACAAAAAAATGTGTGCAATTTAGTAACTTCATTTTTTTTCTTAGCAAAAAAAATGGAGAAGAAGCAAGCGAAACGTGCATGCGACCAATGTGGGAAATATATATCCATCTCTCACTTGAGTAGACATCGGAAGGATGTGCATGGGGAAGGATCAAGTAAGAGAGAGCTCGATGTTGACGATCAAGCGCCACGAAAAAAGCAGAAGAGTGCCGGCGAAAATATTAGAAATATTTTAATCGAGGAGACTTTCCGATCTGAAGAAACATCTGATCTAAACAACTTTTTTCACTCGGTCAAAACCAAGTTAATTTCGTCTATCACCGAAGCTTTGTCGCAATGCTCGTTGAAAATCCACCTCATCGTTTCCGTCATTTACGAAAACGTAAAAAAAGAGCGAGAAACTTTCCATCATTACACTGGTGTAAAGAGGCTCCACGCCGCCGACGTCGATGAGGTGGATGCCATTTGCAACCAGATGATTGACGCTTTGTTGAACAAGCACGAGACTTTCGAACAACGCGGATCGGGTTGGACACTTTGCGGTTCGCCTCACACTTTAACTTTGAAGGTGGCACGATACAACCCGATGGGAGCATCCAGCTACATCAATTTGCCCCCGGAAATAGCCGGTAAGAAAGCCATCATCAACATTCAAAATGAAGATAACAGATACTTTTTGTGGTGCATCATTGCCGATCATCACCCAGCCAATAATAACAAACATCGTTTATACCACTACAACAAGCCAGAATATCTCTCAGAATTTGAAAAACCTATGGCTGGCATTAATTACCCTGTAAATCTACGAGACATTAGTAAATTTGAGGCACAGTACAAGACAGATAAAAACGAAAGTATAGCAGTACACATCTTCGGATTAGACAAAAACAACACCATCTACGTTCTCAGACACAGCAACATTAAAAGTAATCGCGTCATCAGATTACTCCTGATCGAAGATGATGATAATTATCATTACTGTCTAATCCACAATCTTCCAAAATTAATAGGAAGTCAAACTACCACACATCAACATAAAATTCAAGTATGCGACAGATGCCTGAGTATATTCTACGGTCGAGGGAAAAAAAATGCTGATGAAGAACTCCAAGATCATCATGAAATGTGCAGTAAACATCCGGCTACGGCTATCAAAATGCCTTCTCATGACATGACATTTTCCAACTACAAGGCGTTACTCTGGCATCCCGTGGTGATATGTGCCGACTTTGAAAGTTTCCAACTTCCACTCGCCACATGCGAACCGAATCCCAGCACATCGAGCACCACCGAAATTCTACATCACGAAGCCTGCGCTTTTGGATTGATAGTCAACAACACAGACAATCTTATTTTACATCGTGGCAATGATGCTCCACAAATATTCGTTCAAACCTTGAAACGGATGGCCATACAATTCGCTCCTCTACTAAGAGAAGACAAAGCAATGGAGCCTCTTACCCAGGAAGAGAAGGAAGCATACGACCTTGCCTCTCAGTGTGGTGTGTGCGAAAGTAACTTCACCCTCGAAAATGTCAAAGTTCGCCACCATAACCATCACACAGGAAAATATGTAGCCCCCCTGTGTAACAACTGTAATCTACAAATCAAGAAACCGAATTTTATTCCAGTATTCATTCACAATTTGGAGGGCTACGACGCCAAAATCTTCATAAAGGAGATGGGATGCGACGCTCAACCCATTAGCGTCATAGCTCGCACCAATGAGAAATTCATTTCATTCAGCAAGAAGGTGGACGTTGGAAATGGCAATCACGTAGAAATTCGCTTCTTAGACTCCTACAACTTTCTGTCTTCGAGTTTGGCAACACTCGCGTCTCAACTCACCAACGATGATTTGATCGCCACCAGGAAATGTTTCGGCGACCAACATTTAGCACTGTTGAGACGCAAGGGTGTTTACCCGTACGAATACATGACGGATGCTTCCAAATTCTCAGAAACGTCGTTACCACCGAGAGAAGCATTCTACAGTCGTCTTAGCAACACCCGTTGCAGCGAAGAGGACTACCATCATGCTCAGCTCGTGTGGTCTACATTCTCTTGTCAAACCATGGGCGACTATCACGATGTGTATCTGAAACTGGATGTTACGCTATTGAGCGACCGTTTTCATCTCCATCGCTCGAGAGGAATGGCAGCATATGGTTTGGACCCCGCTTTCAGCTACACCACACCGGGTTATTCTTGGCAGGCAATGTTAAAATCCACGAAGGTGAAGATAGAACTCATCAAGGACGTCAATCAACTTTTGTTTGTCGAAGAGGCAAAACGCGGTGGAATCGTCCAGTGCCCCCTTCGATACGTCAAAGCCAACAATTCATATGTTGCCGATTTCGATGCAGAGAAAGCGACAAACTTCTTGGCATACTGGGACATGAACAACCTGTATGGTTATGCCATGTCCGAGACTCTGCCCATCGGAGAATACGAATGGATGAGCGAGCAGGAACTTCAAGATTGTTTGGAATGGGGCGAAGATCATGAAAATGGATGTTTCCTGAAAGTAGATTTGGAATATCCTGCATCGCTTCATCGAGAACACCATGGATTTGCGATGGCACCTGTGATGGAATCGACTCCGGAGAAGAAGCTGATGCTCACCTTCAAGAGCAAAGAGAATTACGTGGTGCATTATCGTCTCCTACAATTCTACCTCCAGCATGGATTGCTTTTGAAGGGCGTGCACTCGGGATTGAAGTTTAGACAGACCAGGTGGCTAGCGCCCTATATCGACGGCAACACTCAACGTCGAGCATCAGCTTCTTCTTCCGCAGACAAAGACCTATACAAGTTGATGAACAACAGCATCTAAGGCAAGAGCATGGAAGATGCGAGGAAAAGAAGAAATATTAATTTGGTCTCCGACCCGAAGAAAATAAACAAGCTCGTCGCTCAGCCCACGTACAAGAACTTCACGATACTGAGCGACACTTTGGTATTGATCGAACGTGCTCTCAGAAACATAACATTCGACAAACCAATCGCCGTGGGAGTTGCGATCCTCGAGTTGTCGAAGCTGGCCATGTACAAGTTTCACTACGACATCATGAAACCACGCTATGGAGAGGCGATCGAGGTGGCATACACCGACACGGACAGCTTCGTGTACAACATCCACACCGACGATCTATACGAAGATCTGAAAAACATGAGGCAGCATTTCGACTTCTCAAACTATCCCAAAGATCACACTCTCTTCGACGACAGTCAAAAAATGACGATCGGGAAGATGAAGGATGAAGTCAACGGCCGCATCATCGCAGAGTTTGCTGGTCTTCGAGCGAAAATGTATGCCATCAAAATTCAGGATGAGACCGAAATAAAAAAAGCAAAGGGGGTGGGGCGTTCGAGCACAAACAAACTGACCGTAGAAGATTACAAGTCGTGCTTGTTCGACAAAAAAATCAAACGCATGACCGAACATCGGATCACGAGCACCATCGACCAGTTGCGTACATCCACGATCAACAAAGTGGCGCTTGATCCCCACGACACCAAATTGAGGCTACTCGACTGCAACATCCACACCCGAGAATGGGGATGCCATGACGAGGAAGAAACCTGCTCGCACCATTAGACTTCTCAATCAAAAAGTACGTATTATTTCTTGCACCACTTTTTTTTTAAAAAAAACAATCATTCACACTAATTTTTGCATTCACTTTTTTTTTTTTAAAAAAAAACAATTATTCGCACTTATTTTTGCATTCACATTTTTTTATATTTTTCTATCATTTTTTTTAAAGAAAAACAATCATTCACACTAATTTTTGCATTCACACTTTTTTTATATTTTTCTATCATATTATGTACACTATTTTGAGGATATTTTTTTTATTTCTTTCAGATGCTGCACCCCCTACGGAAAGTTTTTTAGTTCTTACACATTCTATTCTTAACCAAAAATTTTTTCTTCTCTTCAATCATAAAACACACACATTACACACGGAGGTCCTCTGTAGGGAGTCATGGGGGGGTTTAAAAAAAAGAACCCATGAAACTCTACAAAGGCACGGCTTTGTTAGCTGTGGCCATTAGAACTGTGTTGGGCACCACGCACCCCTGGCGGGATATTTTCTTTTTTTGGGGGCCAGGGATTTCCTTAACAAAAAATAAAAATTTTGATTATCACACATACACATTGTAGAAGATCACACCTGAGAGTTTTAATAACAAAACATTGTGGCAGATTACGCTGAGAGTGCAAGGTCGTGATAGATTATACTGAGAGGCCTTACAGTAAGAGGAGACGGCCTTATAGGAAAATATCGTAAGTTATTTCAAATATAGGTCAAAGAACAATGTTAGCAAAATTTGCAGAAGGTAAAAGATAGCTTAAAATACTGATGCCACAGCTTCTCTTCTGCCTAATTTTCTCTCATTGTAGGTTAGTTTAGCCCGTAAAACGGATTACGCTGAGAGCAAAAGCCTATTAGCAGGTCGTAGTAGATTACACTGAGGGGGGGGGGGGCTTACACTAAGAGAGGCAGCCTTATAGGTATGTCATTTCAAATGAAGATCAAAAAGCGAGGTAGCATAAGAGCAAGATTTGCAGAAGGTAAAAAATAGCTTAAAAAAACTGATGCCAGAGCTTTTCTTCTTCTTCTGTCTAATTTTCTCTCATTGTAGGTTAGTTTAGTGCGTAAAACGGATTACGCTGAGAGCAAAAGCCTATTAGCAGGTCGTAGTAGATTACACTAAAAAAGAGGGGAAAGAGGGGGGGGGGCTTACAGTAAAAAAAAAGAGGTAGCCTTATAGGAAAATATCGTAAGTCATTTCAAATATGGGTCAAAAAACGAGTTAGCATAAAAAATAGCTTAAAAAGTAATACCAGAGCTTTTTTCTGTCCATTTTTTCTCTCATTGTAGGTTAGTTTAGTGCGTAAAACAAAAACCTTGGTGATTTTTCGAGTGAGGAGTTGGCAACACTGCTCGTGCCTTACGCGAGAAATCCATTAAGGTGAGAAAGTAGGTCAAAAGGTAGTTCTAGGATCGGCCATTCCACCTACTCCTGCCTTTTATAGAATAGTTTATACTCACTGTTTTCATTTTGTTTGAATTTGATGTTCACTTTTTCTTCAGGTTGCGATACTGATTCTAAACGAAGGACTCTGCATTTATATATGAAACGCGTCTATACTGTGACCAGTAAGAATCGAGAGTGTGCGTGATGAATTCCAAACATGTATTTCATCAGAAACTACTTAAAATACATTTATGCAGATTACACTATAATGATTCCGGCATTGACACGTTCTTAAATTTTCGTTCATGCATTTAGGCGTCTCGAATAGTGTATGTGTTCTTGTCTTGTAGGTTAACCTCTTCGATGAAGGTAATTGATGAATAATGAAATAATGAAAATAATATTTAACGCTTTAGTCCGAAGCAAAGTAGAATATGCAGCAGAAATATGGGCTCCTCAGGACAAAATGTACACGCATAAAATAGAAATGCTACAGTGTAATTCGTAAGGTACGCCACTTATAAAGAAACAGACATATATCCCCGATACGAATCATACACTTCCATCTGTAAACACCACAACCTGCCTTCTCTCAGCAAAAGAAGGAAGAGGCAATTGCTCTGTTTCTTATACAAAATCATGAACAATAATATTCAAGTGCAACATCTTCTAGAACAAATACACATACGTGTTCCTATCTCCAAGACACGATCCAAAGTGGGCCTCTTTGACTGTAGTAACAGAAGATCGAACATTATAAATAAATCACCTATCAGGAGAATGTGTGAACTGTACAACAGATGTTCCGAAAGGGAACAAAAATTAGACATATTTCACATGCCTATTGGGACATTCAAAAATGTTATTCAAGGAATGGAAGAATAAATGTAAATAATGTAAACATAAACGCAATTTTTGTAAATATATATTTCTTTCGTAGTTTATACTCAATTACATATATGTACGTACTTTCTAGTGTATCAATTATTTACAGGTCATTTATTACACACATAATTAATATATTTCTTTAATATAAATAACTTCTATCCTTGATTTATACTGTGTTTATTTTATTTCCATATTTTATGTAATTTATAATATATTATATCAGTATCTTATATATATTGTACATGGTGGTAAAGATCTGAAATACTGAGTGTAAAGATAAATACGTTGTGCATTGTACTTAATAATTGAAATCTTGTATTCATGTAGGCTATTTTTGTAGATAATAGTAAGATATTTTATTCCACTCTCTTCAATTAACATGTATTATTATAACTCGGTTTGTTAACTGTTGTATACACATATAATTTAGCGTTGACATGTTTTATGTTTATTTACATTTCTGCACAATAATATTTCTTACCAAACTGTAAATTTACAAACTCAAAGCAAGAAATGTAGAACACTGTAATTGGACATTCGCCTGTTGTCTTTAATAATAATAAATAAAATAAAATTTAAAAAAAGTTATGAAATGGGATAATGAAACAAAAGCAACGAGACATATGGGGCGTCGCAGATGGCTTACTGGTAACGTTGTCGGCTTGTAATCTAGTGATTCCGAATTTGATATCCGGTGGAGACACACTCTACAGTTGTTGTACACTTTAAACTGTATGGCCAGCCTCAATCAACCTATTGTGTGTAGACTTAATAGACAATTCAAACAAGGACACATCTATGCTTGTGCCAGAAATCAAATATAGAGCTCATAGCTTCGAAACGAGCAGCGAAAAATTCCTCCCATAGATGCCAAAATATGCTATTTAAAAACAGACACATAACGTTGTACTTTAAAGTTTATTATTAATGTTGTTGAAACTAACCATAGAATTGTTAAATATGTGTCGGAAGTAACATGCTACCAGCTAAAGAGAGAAAGAAAAATACGTACATTAAGTCGCCTTTATATATATATATATATATATATATATATATATATATGTGTGTGTTTGTGTGTGTGTGTGTGTGTGTGTGTGTGTGTGTGTGTGCGTGTGTGTGTCAGTGGCGGCGATTACGTTCCAAAACGGGGGGTAAGGCAGTATATTTCTATTTGTAGATAAGGTTTAGCATAGTGCGGGGGCAAGAGTGGCAAAAAGGGGGTAATCGGCCGCTCTCGCCCTCGAATCGACTCCATTTATAAAGTTGTGGCCTGAAATCTTAATCATGACTGGAAAGAATGAGCGTATATATATATATCTGTATCTCCATAGAATCTTTCTAAGTTATAATTTGAGCTTATTCCTATGTATAGCGCCAGAAAATTAACTGGATCTAACCATTATTCTTATTAACGGTAGACAAATTAAACAGTTCAAGGTAAAGAATACGTAACTTTCATTTGATTGAATGCCGGAAGTCATGTAAGTTAGAACAAATAAAGAATTGGTTTATTTGCTGATGAAACCACATTGCACGATTCATCACTATACTTCCTCCTGAATAGTAAGGAAGTAAATGCCATTGGTCGAAGCAGATGATACTTAGGTATATAAATGTTCAACAGCGATGTTTCACAATCAATATCACTACAGCAACAAGTTAGACAAGATGAAGACTGTAAGTTCATATCTAAAATAATCCTGAGTATCTAGAAACAGATTTATAACTGAAAATATAATATCAGCCGAAAAATATAACAATATTTCATACGAAGTGCGGAGTTTTTGTGTCAGCTTTTGTTATGCACAGGTAGGCGAATCGGGAATGGACCTACATTTTGAAGTAGGATCCAAGCCGGTATGTGGATCTACTTGGTGAATATTTCATACAAAACAACAATTATCATGAACCAATGTCATTATAACGTTTAAAAAAACCCAAAAGAAGTTAGAGTAATTTCTACGTCTCGAAAATTGTACTTATTTTTCTGATTTTGTAATATTTGGTATAGTGATAAGTTTACTTTGTTAAGGGTACATGTATCTTAAACTAAATTACACATTTAATTGGTGAAAGATACAGTTTTATGATGGTGATAATATTAGGTATTCACAAATTTTAAGTGAAATACATAATTCTTATAATCATGAAAAAAATATTTCCTTTTCATTTCCGTAGATTGTAGCACTCACTCTAGCATTCCTGGGCTATTCCTCTGCTGGTGCTATTGGAGGAGCTCTTCTTTCTCCAGCCGTAGGAATAGGCCGTAACATTATTGCTCCAGCGTCTGGAATCTCTATATCCAACAGCATTAATGCATCTCCCGTAATTGGTACTCGTCTCGTCGCTCCAGCTGCGATTACCTCTCCCTTGGTTGGAACCACTCTGGCCAGCGGTGTAGTTGGATCACCCTTGATTGGAACGACCCTCTCCAGCGGTGTAATTGGAGCTCCTCTTGCAACTGTAATTAGATCTCCACTTCTTGCCTCTTCTCCGCTCCTTGGATCTTCTCTTGTTTCTTCTCCACTCCTGGGATCTTCTCTTCTTTCTTCTCCACTCCTTGGATCTTCTCTTGTTTCTTCTCCACTTATTGCTTCAGGTATTGGTGGATTGGCAATTAAAGGCTAATTGATACTAGTTTGATATAAAACTATACAGATGACAAGCTCAATGCAATTCTTCAAATGTAGTAACTTTCATTTCTGTATTTTTTCCTTCTTGTCTCAATAAATATCCTCTTTACAATATATCGTTCATTACCTATTATGTTATTTTAAGGTGACTGTTTACAGCAATAAATAATATTTGATATATTAATATCTTATTCAATTATCATATTTTTGATTTTAAATTTTATAAATCGTACTGTCAATGATTGATTGATTTGGTTAAATTTACTTTGCTTTTCTGCCTCTTTTGGCTACTTGCGTAGATAAGGATGAGTGATGATATGATGAAACGGATGATGGGGCACTCACAGAGAACATGCATGCCCAGGTCGGGATTCCAACCAGAGAACTCTGGCGTCATAGTACGCAATGATAGTCATTCCTCCACGAAGGTCGCCTTGTACTGTAAATGGGTTCATATCATTCGTAACATTGTAGCACTGAAAATTTATCGTATGAATGAATGATTAAATTACAATTTTGTGGGTCCGTTAGCACGTAAGGAATGAAGCCGAAAAATCAAACTTCATTCACGAAACGCAGGGATGTTCTTCACATGTATAGGTCATGGTCAAGGTGACTAGTTCGTTGACGACAAAAATGTACACACATAGATTTCTCGGATGAGAAGCTGAGTGGGAGAACCACTCACCCAAACAGTTTAGAGCCAGTTTCAGCTGATGGGAGGCTCACGCGGGAATCAGTGAGCGCAACAAAAGTTCGTGAGGTTGCCCAAGATTATGTACAAGAGCGAGAATGTTTGCCTTAACACTGTTCACTGTTATTTCAGAGGTACTCATAACGCTGCCCTGAGAGACGCCGTTCTCATGTAGATGTGGGTTCGAAAGTAAATTCCCCAACATGTACCCGGAAATTTAGGCCACATAGGAAGCTCTGAATATAGCACGCCAGGTGGCTATGGACAAACCAGGAGCGAAGCTGCTTTATGATACCAAAGGCCATGTT
The DNA here is from genome assembly GCF_977018435.1 of Lepisma saccharinum. Taxonomy (NCBI): domain Eukaryota; kingdom Metazoa; phylum Arthropoda; class Insecta; order Zygentoma; family Lepismatidae; genus Lepisma; species Lepisma saccharinum. The sequence goes on from NC_139234.1 coordinate 19,751,435, forward strand.
GTATCTATACTCTATCCATGGAATCTGTAGAACAAGGTTGCGCATAAAGGCAGAAACCAGTGGGGGGAGCGAAGGAGTACACGCTGCTGGAAAGACTGGTACTGCAGTCGCTCTTCCCCCTCCACACAATCCAGCCCCCTCGCACGCATAGATTAGCCGAGTCTCCTGGAGTCACTACTTTCGCAGAGATTTTTTTGTTCTCTTACTCCAGAGATTCCCAGGACAGAGTATAGGACTTTCGGAGATCAAAGAAGGCTGCAATTCAGCGTTCCTTCTTCAAGAAAACATCCTGAATATGTTTCCAGCTGAAGTAGAATATACAGTGTGCAACGGTTTGCGCCAAACCCACATTGAAAATTGCTAATCAAGGAGTTCAAGTGATGAGACGCTTATTGATCATGCGCTCCATCAGCTTGCACACACACAGCTAGTAAAGCGATCGGCCTGTAACTTGTAACTATTGTGCGATCTTCACCGGGCTTCAGGAGGGGAACAATAATAGCATCTCCTTCGATGCTGAGGGGAATAAATCCTCAAACAAGAGCCTGTTAAAGGTAGATAAAAAGAAAGGAAGGTAAGAGAGTGGATTTCAAGAGACAATGGTTCTGGTATCAATATTCCGGAAAACCTGAGTGTTGTGTGATAATGCTACTGCTACTTTGTTGATTGATGTAATCTATTTGATTACATCAATACATCCTCAGTTGGTTTCTCCAGCCGATCAAACTGCCAATCGCTAAATATGAAAAATATTCAATGCTTTGGTCTGATTCAGGAATCTCTGCCGCGATCGGCGCAGCAGAACGCAAGAACCAGTGTTGCTAATTTGTTCGATAGAAAAATCGGTACAGTGCACCGAGGCACAGCTGTTCATAGAACAAGGAAATTAGAGAACGTTGAGTTTTAAACGCCATGCATTATAAGCAGGGTTGGGATTAATATGTACTAACAAGTGGCTTTATATGTACATACACATGGACTAAAATGTGGACTAACACATACTTAAAATTACCCAAAATGATGCAAAGAAGACTTCTTCATAGTGATTTATTATTTGTGTGATTTCAAATAAAGTAAACAATGTATTATTTTTTCATTGCATTAATGGACCTGGTGGTATTTTAACTGTTCACTCCCAAGGTTTCGGGATTGCCCCCCTCAAAAATATCCTGGGTACGGGCGTACTGACACTACCACGGGTTTGAGAACTAATAACACTGTTCTACACACGTTTTGTTACAGAAATGAGAGTACCAAATCTTTACTATTATGAGGATGCTGAATATGGAAGTGTTTAAAGTTGTTACGTACCCAATAGGACCAAGTAATGTGAATAGTTTGCCAAAGACGAATAGAGATGGCAGCACCAGGCGTGCAAGGTTAAGAATTGGCATAATATATGTGAATAATTTTATAAATAAGAACAAAGCAAATTGGAAAGATGAAAAACAATAGAATATATTATAAGAAGACAAAGAATAAATATGAAAGAAGTAAATTAATATATATATTTTATAAATCAAATCAGTGATCACATGTAAGTTAATATGAAAATTAAGGAAGTCAAAGCACTGATACAAGTTTGTGTCTTTGAACAGATATTGCATCTGTATGATTGATTTACCATTCCTATAGGGGAAATTTTGTTTACATCAGTGGCGAGCGCGTTCTGATCGACGCCCCACAGCACTTTTTGGTTGCGCGGTTTAACCGTAGCACCTACTTGGATGCGCGTGTAAATCGTTTGCACCAAGTATACACTCTGTTGCACCTAGTTAGTGGTGGCGCGTTCCAATTGCAGCCCCAAGGGAGGATATTAGTATTATTCCCAAAGCTTGGAGGAAAAAGTTGGAAAAGGATAAAGGAATGCGTTAAATAGTCAAAACCTAAATAAAATTAAAATCCAGAGGGAAGTTCACAGAGAAGATAAGAAGGAAGTCCCGATCCAGACCGTCCATTGAGAAGGAAGTCCCGATCCAGACCGTCCATTGAGAAGGAAGTCCCGATCCAGACCGTCCATTGAGAAGGAAGTCCCGACCCAGAACGTCCATTAAGAGGGAAGTCCAGATCCTCCATATTGAGAAGGAAGTCCAGATCCAGACCGTCCATTGAGAAGGAAGTCCCGACCCAGAACGTCCATTAAGAGGGAAGTCCAGATCCTCCATATTGAGAAGGAAGTCCAGATCCAGACCGTCCATTGAGAAGGAAGTCCCGATCCAGATCTGCCCATTACGAAGGAAGAATATTGAGATGAAAATTGACTGTAAACGAGAAAATTATAGAAGATTGTAGCTTAACATGTAAAATTCTTACTCCATGTATCCTGTGTTTAAATAATATATTCGTTTAAACGTCTCCATTGGAAGACAAAGAACCCTACCCTGTAGATAAGATAGCTGAGTTTCAAAATTAAGGTTTATGTACCTTTGCACCAAATGAAGGTAGCAAAGTGGAGGAAACAGAGTTATGCTTTCCCCAGTTAAGAAAATTATCATAAGTTAATTTGCATCTATCTTTCAAGGCATCTCTCATCTATGTTTTCACGCTATAATTTCAAAATTTGAATTGTATTAATTCTTCCCAGCTATCGGCGGGGGGGGGGGGGGGCAAGTGCCCCCTGGCCTCCTTTTGCAGGCGCTCCTAATATAAGTTATGCGCACATTGATTATGAATAATTGTTACGTAATGTGAATTATGCTTATCTTGAAAATAAGCGCCATATGTAATGTGAATTATGCTTATCTTGAAAATATGCGCCAATGCATTGCTTATGGCATGAATTATGCCGTAACTTCAAATTAAGAGCCAATCTTAGTAAATGAAGTGCATATTTTTGTGTTCAGGAGATCAATCTCAGTAAGGAAGAGCTACTTTCCTTTCTGTAACAGAAAGAAGTGAAAATTTGTAGAACAGTGTAACTTGCGAACGTGTTAAACCGCGACAATTGGACCACAAACACTCCTCCTGAAGCAGTATTATTGCCTCTCTGTGATGGCCGACAGTCGGCTGCCTTTGTTGTATATTTACAAACGATATTGGCTTCTGCAACAATAACAAGAATAAGAAATATAGTCGACGCGCTAGCTACGTTAACGAGCGGCTGGCTTTCAAGTCGACGCAGCGCGCCCACCAGCTCCAACAATACATTTACCACACGGTTGAGACTCCACGTGGACTTGACGAGCAAAATGACAGCTGCGCCCATTGGCTCAAGGACTCCACGTGGAGTAGACGAGCAGAATGACAGCTGCGCCCATTGGCTGAAGGTTGAGTGTGATTGGACGAAAACAACTCGCCCGCTGTTTATCCCCACCCACGTTCGTGGAGGCATCTCGCTTCAGATCTTACACGTTAACCAAGTAAACCCGTCAACTATACATATATTGCCACCAGACGAAAAGCCACGCGGCTTTTTCTTATGTTATGAACTTGTCACCCATCAAAGCATGTCAATTTTAACAAAGAAAACAACATTCATTGCATTAAGCAGCAAAAATAACAGCTTCCTTCATACAATTCCTACAAGAACACGTGCCGGAACAGAGAGTTGAAATGCTCATGCATCCACATGATTTATATATTTTGATCAATTCTAAAGTGATGAAATATGAACAATAGTACCGGAGGCATTATAGAATTCAACGTTCACTAACCAAACACATGCACTTTCACATACACACACGCAATACACGCACACAACGTCAAACCTGTCAAATACTTGAAATAAAAATATGGTTCTTCCAATCCAACAAAACTCAACTAGTTACTAAGTGGCCAATGAACATGCACTACATAAAAGAAGCAACCACTACATCATGCTATATTGCCACATTACCGTCCCTGTCGAACGGTGTGAACCGCGAGATGGAGCGCTGTTCAATTGTTGTCAATGATGTTTGCGCGAGTGTGTCCAGGAATGAGATGACAATTGGCAACAATGGCGAACGTGGACGAGCAGGGTAGAATACGTGATGCTAAGAGAGAGGGAGACGAAACGAAATTTAGGATCTGACCCGTGGCAGAGATTGGTGTGTCGGCCTCTACAATGCCACTAACGATATCAACCCATTTACAGTATATACAAACAAAATAAGAAAAAGATGAAAAGAGAATAGGGTATTATTACAACAATTCCTTTTACTGTAAAAAGTCACCTTGAAATAACACAATAAGTAATGAACAGTATATGGGAAAGAAAGTATTTATTGTGACAGAAAGGAAAAGATACAGAATTGAAAATAATTACAAGTGAAAATTCGCATAATGTTTGTCATGTATATTTTATACCAAACGTGTATCAATTAGCCTTTAATTGCCAATCCACCAATACCTGAAGCAATAAGTGGAGAAGAAACAAGAGAAGATCCAAGGAGTGGAGAAGAGAGAAGAGAAGATCCCAAGAGTGGAGAAGAAACAAGTGAAGATCCAAGGAGCGGAGAAGAGGCAAGCAGTGGAGATCTAATTACAGTTGCGAGAGGAGTTCCAATTACACCGCTGGAGAGGGTCGTTCCAATCAAGGGTGATCCAACTACACCGCTAGCCAGAGTGGTTCCAATCAGAGGAGAAGCAATTGCTGCTGGATTGACGAGACGAGCACCAATTACAGGAGATGCATTAATACTGTTGGAGATGGAGACTCCAGACGCTGGACCAATAATGGTACGGCCTATTCCTACGGCTGGAGAAAGAAGAGCTCCTCCAATAGCACCAGCAGAGGCATAGCCCAGGAATGCTAGAATGAATGCTACAATCTGTGGAAATGAAAAATATATATTTACTTTATGATTATAAAAATTATATGCTAATTAAGTTCGTGAATACCTAATGTACTCAACGTCACAGTAGTCCTACTATATCTGTGACAAATAAAATGTTCGTTTCTTGTTCAAAATACATTTACCATTAGCAAAGTACACTTATCATATGTGCAAAATTTTACAAGCTCATAAAAATAAGTATGTTTTCAAGATATACGAGTAGAAAGTAATTTAACGAACTTCTTTTGGACTTTTGAACCTAATAATGGCATTACGTCAATGTATTTATTTTTTTGTATCAGATATTATTATATTTACACACACACACACACACACACACGCGCGCGCGCGCGCGCGCACCCACCCACCTTAGCACGAGAGCGCGCACACACACACACATACGTATATTACGTGATGAACACTTTGTTATGAACCTAATTCGAAAGCCTCAGGTTTCTTCTAGAAATGAACTTACAGTCTTCATTTTGTCTGAGTTTCAGATGTAGTGATATTAATTGTGAAACATACCTTGTTGTGTATTTATATACCAAAGTATAATTTGCTTCGACCAATGGTATTTACTTCTTCACTAATTTATGCTGCAGCAGAATGATGAATCCTGCAAGGCACTTGCATCAGAAAGTAATACACAACTCTTATTTATTCTAACTTGCATTACTTCCGGGAATCAAACAAATGAAAGCTATGTATTGTTTACCTTGAAGTGTTTTATTTGTCTGCCGTTAGTAACAATAATGGTAAAATCCATTCTTTCTGGTGCTATTCACATTAATAGAATTAAATTATGAATTACTAAGACTCTACACAGAAATGAGTTGTTGTTGTATGTCCACTTTATGCACAGACAGGCTAATTAAGAATTAACCTACAGTTTAAAGTGGGATCCAACCCGCCACCGTCTGTAGAGAAATGAATGTTCTTTCTTTCCAGTCACAATATGAGGTCTCTAATCACTAACGTATATATTTGTTTAATTGGAGGAAGAACTTGAGCAGCAAAATGAATTGGTAGAAGTAATTGTTATAAATTAACTAACTCGTTCTAAATTTACGGACGTTGTCGAAGTCTGCCTTCGTATTTTACATATTACTTTTCTTCATATTACAATAATTGGTACAAAACAGTGTTATTATTAATAATAATGATGACTAACTTATAATAGTCAAAAGAGTGACATAATATAACTATAAATATTAAATACAATAACTCCACCATGTATTTCCTATTCTCTCTTTAGCTGGTAGCAGATAATTTACAATACATATTAACAATTCTACGGTTTGTTTTAACAACATTAAACATACAATTCAGAGTATAGCGTTATGTGTTCTTATTTTAAACAACATTTTTGGGCACCTATGGGGACTTATCATTACTCTTTATTAGGGAGCCAGGTTTGATTTCTGAGATGGGTATGTATGTACCTTTGTGTTTGTTTCAAAACTTCATCAGTTATTTGATGCTTAACAGACAAGTACTTAAATTTTCATGCATTCATTTACGTCTATACAATGGTGTTTTTTTTATGATTGCAGCTTAAGCACTTCGAATCAAATAACTGATGAAGTTTTATTCACTATGATTAGAAACTCTTATTCTGGCTGCGAATATATTAGTAATAACCTTCGCTACTCACGTAAAGAAATTCATCCACAGAATGGAAAATGGAAATACGTGAACACAAACATACATAATTTAATAATTTTCAAGGACCACAATTATCAGATATTATACTTGCTGCAATTCCGGAAGTTTAATTTACATAAATGTATTTTAAGTAGTTTCTGATGAAACACGTGTTCTGGAATTCATCACGAATGCTCAGATTCTTATTGGTCACGATATAAACACGTATCATATTTAAACACACCGAGCGATGCGTTTACAATTAGTATCATAACCTGAGGAAGAAGTGCAACATCAAAATCAATCAAAATGAAAGCAGTGAGTATAAACTATTCTATAAAAGAGTGGTGGGATTAAAATTAAATATTTCTCAGTGTATTGTATTTATCTACACTCACACTTTAAAATAATATTATAGGTCTATTAGAGAATGAATACTTTTAAAAAAATACAAAATTATCACCTCTCTCTCCACGATGTTGTAGTATTTTTCAGTTAGTGAATTAATGAACTTCAATTGTATCCTCCTACCCTGTAATGAAATATTAATTTTTTTGTGTTTCTATTTGCAGACCGTGGCAATTATTATTGCGTTCCTTGGCTGTGCCTCTGCTGGAGCTATTGGAGGAGCCCTTTGGTCACCAGCCGTTGGAATAGGCCGTAACATTATCGCTCCAGCGTCTGGAGTCTCCATCTCTAACAGCATTAACACGTCTCCTGTAATTGGTGCTCGTCTCGTGACTCCAGGAGTAATTGGTTCTCCTCTGATTGGAACCACTCTTGGAGGCAGTGTAATTGGAACCAACCTTGGAGGCGGTGTAATTGGAACCAGTCTTGGAGGCAGTGTAATTGGAACCCCTCTTGCAACCACTGCTCTTGGATCTCCTTTGCTTGCAACTTCTCCACTTCTAGGATCTTCTCTGATTTCTTCTCCAATTATTGCTTCTGGCATTAGTGGACTTGGTATTAAGGGTTAAGTTTAACAACGCTTCAATACAACTTACACCCTAAAATTTTCATTAATACCTATCTATAAATATTTGCAAATTTCTATCCATTCTCTGCTTTCCAAATAAATGATGTTACATCAATATATTGTCCTTGAATTCAAATAAAATCAATTAATTTGAGAATTTGTAAAATATTGTTAATTTATCCCTTAGAAATGGCCAAAAAATGGATATACATATAATAAAATAATTTTTATACATAATATAATAATAAAATATTTATAGAAGATTAGTGACACGTTACAAACCTATTTTCTGTTGCAAGTCACATTTTAATCATCTCCATCTTTCCATTCAAGACAATACACTAAACTTGAGTATGTATTAACTTAATAGAAGGATGATCCAATCCAGTGTAGAAAGATCGGTAACTTGTTCTAAAATGAATGAAGCTGATTTGAAACCGCTAAAGATAAACTGATAAGAGGTAGGCACGAAGGTAAATTCTAAACAGTGGCAAACAAGGAAACTGTTCGTTATATTGTGGGCAACTATTGGATCATTGGGACAAAGCTGAATAAAATATCACAATGGGAGACGAATCCCCTTCACAATCTAATAATAAGTCTTCAATTTATACATAAGGATTATCATCCTGCCAACAATACTCCGTCCCTCCGAGAGTGAAGAAAATTGTCTGCAGTAAGTATCCTTGCGTTATACAGTATATCCGAGAACTCTCCTTACTCTTAACAAAATATATTTGGTGTTTCCCTCGCGAATAACCTTTCGCAGAACCTTCTCGCCATATCCTATAAGTAGTTTACCTCAAAGTCGTAGTATGTTGGTAATTTTATAGTACGTCCATATGTTTCTTCTTGTCACAGGACTATAGAGGGAAATTTTTAAAAGGGGGCGAAGTGAGCCCGCCTCCACCCGCATACATTCGAGGGTATGCGCTTATTGTCGTGCTGCCTTAAAATATACCAGGACGTAATTTTCCTGAATTTAAAAGGTCCCCCTGCCTTTTTTGTCCGCCTTCTTTAATTTTAATTTTCATGCATAAATACAAATACAATAAGAAAAATAAAATATGAGATTTTATACATATATTTAATTATTTTGAAATTATATTATGCCCCGTTCTGGTGAGCGGAACGGGTTTTTGCAATTGTTTATTTATTTATTGAGTACCTATTAGTTTGATTTGTGATTAATTAGGCTTATTAGTAGTATAGATTAATTTGAATTAGTTTTTGTTAGTTATAGTTTACGTTAGTCATCTGGTTGTTAGAAGGGTATGTTATGGATAGGAGGGACAACCATTCTGGAATCCCAAAATGGTTATGGGTTTAGGTGGGCGAGGGTTTGGATTAGGGTGGTATTTGTGGATTTCGTTGAGGGTTGGCTCGGATTAGTCTGCACAGACGTTAGTTCCCGGTCTGGTTTCCAGATCAGGTTTTATTGTAGTGTGTGGCAAAAATTTACTCTTCTTGTTCTTTTATTATTGCCATTGTTATTATTTTTATCGAGGGAGATTGTAGGGTAGGGAATCTAACGCTCTATTGTCTGGCATTGATAATGACCGTTCGGAGTTCGATCCTACATACGTACCTAAAACTCAGCGAAAGGATCAATACATATATGGATGCATGCATGCTCACAGCATATGATGTGTCCAGTTAAAATATGCTCGATCCGAGGATACTCGTAGAACATACGCTTGTTGGTTGCCATGTGCTCGTTAGCCTGCAACAAACGTTTCCAGGTTGAACTTATGGAGCCGTCATTTTGTTTATTTGTGGGCCAGATGGATGGAATCTTCTTAATTTTGCCACCAGAGGGCAAAAGCATAGGTTACGCAATGACGTAACAAGGAAACCTTGGTGCGAAGTCGCAGCCCTTCAGGCAGCGCATTTTGGATTCTGACCCAGGGAGAGGAAGTAGTTTTTCCTCTAGACAGACAGACACCTTAGGAAGGTGTCCGAGAAACCACGACATGGGAGGAGAAGGATAAGTACTTTTAAGTTTCGAATTGGCACTCACACACCCAAATTATATTTTGTTCATCTTTCTCATCCGTTAAACTACGTGGAGTTGACTTAACTGTAAAGGAATCTATTTAATTCATCATTATTAATTATTTAGTTCAATTAATATCCATCCAACTGGCACAAGTGATACGACACAAAAATGTTTAGTTCAGCGAGTTTAACATCGAAAATCTTTCTTTATGTAGACTAATGGTGCTTGCACATTATGTGAATATGAATAAACTCGCATATTTTGGAAAAGGTGTTTTATCTGTACTTTCTAATAGCATAGCTGCCCCATAGCAAAATAAGTAGACCTATAAGGCGGAAATTTCCACTGCGCGCTTTCTAAAGGTTTGTATGCATTAAACAATCCAGTTTAACGTGCATAAACTACACGGTATTGAGTCCCCACCCAAGTCTGTCGTGTGCAAGACCCCGTCACGACCCCAATATATACTATATATATATATTTATCCGACTTCGGATAAAAACTGTTCATATCCACAGAATTCATCCCCTTCCCTTTTCCATCTCGCGATTGTTACGTTCATATTCGTGTTCAGCATGTGCAAATTAGTTAAAGATAAAGATAACTATTTTTAGGTCGGATTCATTTCTGTTGTTGTTCAGTGTAATTTAAGTGGCAATGCGTTTTATCAGTACTGAATACCCAGAAGGACTACATTTGCACATATATACCAAAATTATTTATTCTTATGTGATATTAATGATTTGACGAAAAGTCCAACTTCAGGTGCATATAATATTGGGTTTAATATCGGTATCGGAAAGTATCTGTTGGATTTTATATGCCGATACCGGTCAATACTTTTCTGGCGTTTTGAAAGTTTTGAACCTCGCAATAATAATTATTGTTATATTACAATAATGACCACTTTAAGTTATTAAAAATATGCCAGTTTCAATCCAAATTTATTGTTAATAATATTATGTAAATGGATAACCTTTACTACTCGATCCACCGTATCAGTGAATATGAATATCTAACACATTAATTCTCTTATATTTTGTACAGTTAGTGTACTGAAAATCATACTTATTGTATTTTGTTATTAACTTTTACACAAGCGTTCAAAAAAAGGCTTTAACAGTAAGTGGTAAATTTTACTCATGAAGTTTATATTCTGTGACTTTTCACAAAGTATACTATAAGTTTTAGAAGCTGTGGATCCATTTATTCTTTAGATTAAATGATAGAATATAAAAATATAACCTGCTTTCTCTATTATACACTAAACTTTTTTGTTGTAATGCAGTTTTTACTGTGGTTATAATGTTATTTCTGTTATTAAAAATAAAAATAACATTTAAATTAGATATTTGTAGGATTTCGGGGGGGGCTTTAGGCCCCTTAGCCCTCCCCCTGGCTACTTGCCTGCCAAGGGTGTAATGTCTCTCCTTCGAACTATGAAGTTGTTTAATGTTACACTATAAAAAACCTACGAAAATTGACGATTTTCCAGATTTTGCAAGAATTTCGATTTTATTCTGGCATAAATGAATGGATTCTTTGTGGAGAGAAGGCTCTAAAAGTATGGAACTACAATATTTGGTAAATTTAGCTTCATAATCATTGAATCAAAGTGGTCCAGTTTAGTCAGTACAGTCCATTTTATTTCCCGTCCCGAATTTTTGGATCTGCAGTCGTGATGCGAAAATTCCCATTTTTTGTTCTTTGCTCACATTCAGATATGTTCTTCATTATAAGAAACATTCCTAATACGTATAAATTAATTTATCAATGTATTATTTACTTTTATTTTTTTGTTTTAATTTTAATTAAATGTATTTTCTAAATATAGAATTATCGTAGCTTTTCAATGATGCTGATATAAGGGAATTAAAGGATTTGAAAATATCGTTAATTTGCGGAATTCTGTACTATTCGAATACTTCTGAGAATTACATGTATACAATAAGTATCAAGCTGAACGCCTTGTGACAACATTTGTCTGTAAGCGATTGTGTTGCTGATAGTCAGGATAAAGGGTATCGACGAGTTGATTTTTTCCGTTCCCTTGCAACTCTACAATTGTACCTTGGCTACATTGACTGATTTATTGCATTAGCTTATTTTTACGTCCTTTTTCTGTCATTTTTGGCTAATCGCGACGATGAGGATGAGTAATTTTGTGAAGAAATTTATGATGAGACACTCAAAAAGAATACCCGTGCCCATGCCCAGGATTCGAACTCGGAACCTCTGGCGTCGTAGTGCGCTATAATAACCACTCAGCCACAAAGGTCAGCTGTACGTGAAGCTCGATCTGCATTACTACCATAGCGTTGGTGGTCACATCTAATACTCCAACATCTTCTATCTTTTGTTCACATTTTTGTATCTGCACCGCCTCCTTTCAAAAATTTCTGAGCACGGGCCTGAGCTATGGCAAAGATAAACGCATCAAATTAAAGTCTGGTTATTTAAATCTTACATAAATTTAATTCTCACAGCATACAGGCAATCAAACAAAGGTAAACACAATAATCTGGTCGAATCCCCCAGTCTTCTGGGAAAGACTACTCAAGTATTATATTAGATTTAACAACATATTTCAAAGAAAATATCAAACAATGTTAACTACAAGCAATCAACGCCACTAGTAGTGTTTCTTAACGGAATATGACATTACATACATATACAAAAAGTGCGAAAGGTAATATTTAAACATTATTCTACAGCAGAAAGTTTCGAAGAAGTTTACTCTTACCAACAATATATTAATTATGTATGGCATAAAAGAAATAAGTAAATTTCATATGTATCATTAAAACTAAAAACTTATTAAAATGTTTGGTGGTAAAATATGCAATAGAAAGGTGTTATTTCCACATTTGTAAGGAATTGAAGGGCATTTCGGATACATGAACTTGAATTGGCTATGAAGTAATGTATCCACTGAATCCAGTCAACTTAAACATTCTGTTGTTTCACTCTGTCTATTACTCTGTAATCTTTGTTGTTTTGAGAAGGTTTTCTTTGGCAATTTGATAACTCTTGTTACCTAAGTTAGAAACAGAATTCCAGAGTGAAATATCTCTGGACATGTTACGCTTGGTTTCCGTGGACGTATCAGATAACACCGTAATTACGAGAAAGAAATAAGAGTCTCTGAAATGACAACGCTGAGGCATGAATATCGATCAAAAATTTTAAAAAATAGGACTCTTATTTGTACAACCAAACAAGAAACAATTATAATCGTTTAGTATAAATACCTTTCAAAAAATATTAACTTACAAATTTTCTATTTACGTAATAAAATTAATCATGGATAACTTCAGACCCCTCCCCCAATCCCCGCATTTGCAGTCGTCGTTTCAATACAAATAAGTTTTTTTTAAAGCGTAGTCGTATTCTCACCTGGATATCTCTTGTGCATGAGCTATGTGGGTGGGCGCATAACCCCTATGGACATTCTCTTCCGAGTGATTCTACACTTCCAATGAACATAGTTCATTTTAAATGTCAATGAACTATTATGGACATCGCTGGGCACACATGTTTGTTGAGAGTAACAAAATTAACATTCTAAATTACCTCTTTTGAAATTACACATACGTTCTGAATTGTTTGCGAAGAAACAGAGCAGCATTTCTCCTACAAAACCAATGACACAAACTCCTATTCCAATAAGCCATAACCACAATACTGGCGTCATATGCTTTACAGATATGGAAATATGAACGTCTTCATGGGATGTGTCTTTATGTGAACTTTCAAGCTTGAATTGTCGCATTAAACTTTCTTCCCAAATTAAATTTAATCCGCTCTCGAATATACGACTCGTTAACACATTCAATGTTGAAAGATAGGGTGACCCTTTGGCAACTGCATACCCTCCCACGTAGGAGATAAGAGGTTCTTTCACTACGTGAACTAAACGTTCGCCAAATCTAGAAGCACGAAGATATTCCAAACGCAATCTCTCTGTGAACAGTACACTCGTACCTTTAGTTACATTATCATAGTATTTCACGGTATTCTTTACAGTGTAAATTCGAGGATTCATTTTCCTCAAATTCACATTGGATGAATCGTTTATGATCGAACATTTTCCTTTTTTGCACGGTATAATTAAATTTGACTCTGCCACTTGCTGCAATGTATTAATTTCGGGATAGTAGCTGGGATGTGTTAGAAATCCCACCAAAGAACCTTGATATATCGCGTTTGCGACTATTGAAAGCAAAATGTACAACAGTAGAACTAATCTTAAAGGTAAAGCATCGGGTAGAGAAGGAACAGATATTTGTAACAGCAGACTATAGAAGTATATGATGTCACTTGCAAGTCCATGTTCTTGAACATTTTCCAACACACTGATAAATATTTTCCAAATTACCCACACGAGAATGGTAGAAATTGCAATACCAATCCACACATCAGCTTCGAAAGCTAACACTAGGCTCATCCATTGTGGTTTAGGCTTCGCATTGGGTGCAAGAAAGTTCATCGTTGAAATGATGTATGGTTCAGTGAGGGAACACACTGCAGATCTTCCAGGATGAAGTCGTACTCTGGTAATGGCCAAATCAGCACTACGATCCTCCAACTCGCCCAACACATTGTACCAGGTTCCGTCAGGAAGTTTCTTTCCCAGAGAATTATATATACTTATGACTTGTATCGTATAGTTCATGTACTGAGCAAATGTTTCGTGAACTTTCCAATCAAGTCCTACTAATTCATTTTCATTCTTTGTGGATACGTAAAGGTAGGGTACTTTTTCATACCCAGACAGAGAAATTTGGTACCGGTGAAGATTTTTTAGTTTATCAGAGAGAAAGTTGAATTTCAGGGAATGTATTTCTGAAATTGATATTTCTTTTATGTCGAAGAGATTAGTAAAAGGATTGTAGTTACACATTTCAACGAAGCTCCACACTTCATCCTCAAGGTAAGTATTAAGCGTGTTTGCTACAGGAAACTTGAAACTTATTGCAACAACATTTAATATGTAGCGTAACCAAAAATTTCTTAGAGTATCGTAAGTTTGGGTTCTGCTACCGTTGTTCTCAAAAAGTAAAACGAATTTTGTATTTGCATTGTGATATGCTTGCTTGTGAGCTATTTCAAGTACTTCATTGAGATCATTATTAGTCGTTATATGTATGATAAATGTAGGCACACCACGCCACTCCTCAGTATAATTTGAAGTGCTTCCGTAAAACTCTACAGCTAATGGTATGGTACAAGATTTCTGGAATGCTTTGCTTAACGTGGCTGCTTTGTCTGTAGAACCTGGTCCAAAGAGTAGAACAAGACGATTGGTGTCCTTAACTAATTGTTCACAAACAGGTTTTGCAAGGATATTAAATTGTTGGTAGCAAGTATTAGCAGGTGTTGATATACTGTTGCACAGTCTAAATGCACAGCCAACTACGTGAAAAAGTAGCAATCCAAACTTAGCTGCGAACATGCTTGTTGTAGTTGGCACACCTGCAAACAAAATAAAATCTAGATTAGGAACCAGCTTGTCTATTTGTTAGTCTCCTTTGATCGTCCATTTTTCGTTCTATTATCTTCCTGTCGCGATTTACCTAACGATACAGATTACCAAAGTAAATTGAATCGACAAACCAACGTTTTTAAATCCTCACTTAAGCCCCGCGACAGGTTAAGTTTGCAGCAACTTTTCACATATATGGACCCAAACGTGCGCGCAGAATATAGTTCCGCTCCAATACTGCAGATTTTCTCACTGTCTGTGATATGAACAGCTCGGCGGTTAAGGCAAGACTGGCACAGGAGATGCTGAGCGCTGTTCTAGAGTGGATTAATACATAACATCTGCTGCAAAGTTAACCTGTCGCGGGGCTTAGTTACAAATAAGGCTTTAGGACATCATAAATATAGTTACATAACTTCTTAGATCTACTTGATTATCGGTCCGCTTTTTTTATTTGTTTTCTCCTTTGCTATTCAGTCACATAGAAAACATCGGGGATAAGAAAATAAGTAATTTCCTGAATTATTAATATAACGTGGTCTTTATGAAATGTTCATACTTTTAAAAATATGTTTGGAACTGGGAAAGTAATTTGTATTAGTGTTCATGTTCATTCACAGCGACGCAGATACACACACACACACACACACACAAATGAAGCAACATAATCGTATGTAAAATCGGAATTGCCATTGTTAAGCCTCGACACAGAGAAGAAGCGAAATGGAGTAAATGAGCCATTGCGTCTGCTTTGTACAACTCGATAAAATCAGCCTCTCTTTGCAGTGTTTCTAAATTTAGGTTTGAAGTAATAACTGTACCTATTTTATGTCATCTCGAGATACTTCCAACATACAATTCGAGGCGAAGTGGATAATACTAAGATTTGTCCTAAGTATCAGCTGTAAGAGAACTCATTATGGCCAGGTAGGAGAGTACTCTCGCCCCCAAAATACATTTGTGAGATTAAGAAGAATGCCATGACTTCAAGTAAAAAGTCAAGGGAAAGCAGAAAGTTGACGTACAAAAATTGCTCACGAAGGTTAAATGCAGGTCAGGAAAGTGCCTTTATTTTTCAGATGAAAGATGTTGACAGTGCAGAAAAGGATGACTATTATGTAGTTTTCAAGGAAATGTATTACAGAAATGTTAATGTGGTGATTGGTTACGATGTAACCAAATGTAACAAATGGTACCACGAGAAATGTATTTCAGAGGCAAATAACACATTCTTTTCATGAGACATTTGCATTACTCAAAACAAGTAGCCAACATTGTAGACTATTTTTGATTAAAGTTGACACAAGGCTTTTAAGCAAAAATTTACATAATCAGTGCAAACGATAAATCATTGTGTCAATGAATAACATAAAATACATGTATATATTATCGTGTCCTTTTGGTCATACTGTTTACCCGTATATAACATGAAAATGTTTTACAGTAGTGTTGAGATAAGTAAAACTTTTTTTATGTTGATGGAAAAAATAATAATGCATTTACTCTCTTCAGTACAGCTATAAAGCATGAAATCCACAGTGCTTGGTTTCTGTCTGATCACGAACCTTTATTTACCCTTTAACAAATCGAGGTAATGCAGACTTAAATATATGAAAAGTGTAGTACCACATTGAGGAGGAAAGTCCAATGTTTCCTATTGTTGATATTTGTTTTATTAGCTGTAAATATAAGCACCCCTGATGCTGTAATATGCTTAGTGTGTCAGGACTACTCCCAAACAACCCTATTTCTTCTATGTCAATACAGGCACACATGGAACTGGAATGTAAAAATTAACTTTTATCCACTCCGGGGGTTATCCAGAATTTTCCATCTAGGGGCGACTAGGTTCGTTTTAAGGGGTCTAAAGCCGTTTCAGATTGGACTTTTATGAACAAATTGAATCAGAGGGTATTTTGGAGAAATTTGAGAATGGCATGTTAGGGGGGGCGCGTTGGCAGAGGCGTCGCCTGAAGGGGGTTCACGGATCACACGAACCCCCAACCGAAGACGGAAAATTTTCAATTTGTTTCCTTTTCTGCATAATAAAACATTACATTTCAATATACTTATTTTTCAAAGCAGGTTTTTTTCGTTCATAAAATCTTACCAATGCTTCAAATTTCCCAATTTCCCCAACTGTATGACAAGAAAACTCACCAGATTAGGCAGCGAGAGCTCGGGACACATCTGGTGCAATGAACTCCCTCTGTTGTATTCTTCCTGTGTTGTTGTAGGTCTACCGAAGGAGCCGACAGAAACCAAGGGGGAAAACTGGAGATCGGAGCACGTGCACCTTCCGAAAGAACACTGTCAACAGATGGCAGCAACTGTTCGGAGAATGCCGATAGCGGCAGAGGGACGAGGTATTTTATTTTTCCTTTCGTTTAGCTTCTGTATGGGGGAAAAGTAAGCAGTAGTTAAGATATAATGCAAGCACTGTTTGCATTGTTATAGTAATTCCTAAGATCTTCCATGTTTTAGCCTGATATCTTTCTTTTCCAATACATTTCACCAAATATTAAGGCCGCAAACCTACTCAACACTCCATTGCAAATAGTTGTCGCGCACCCGAAACCTTGCATGGCGAACGTTGTAAGTTCTAAAACACTATATCACCAAAATGAGCAGATTTACACTTACATCGATAGTTAAAATGTGTTGCTTAAACCTATACATAATGGACATGAGTCAAAACGAAATAAGATTAAGACACTGTTAGCAGAAAATAATATTTATCTTGGTACGTACATTTAAAACGAGTATGGATAATTTCCAGTTACATTCTTTGGAAAGATATTATAATTGTTATAAACTTCTACAGATAAGCTTTAAAACAATAATTTTTAAGTATCGCGAGTTGCAATTCTCATCATGAAATTTGAGCATTGCCAGAGACTTACGAATGCAATATAGGGAAGCTGCTGTGAAATTACAAATAGCTATTTAAAAAATTCATATATTCGACGGTATCATGATTAGGTAAAATGAGAGCGAGGGTTAATTTAGGAGCAAGAAAAGGAATGTCCAAAACTAAAATAAAGAGAAAAGTAATTGTTTATTGGTTTGGTTTACTTTACTTCGCTTTTCTGCATCTTTTCGCTAATCGCAAAGATGAGGATGGGTAAACATGTTGAAACTGATGAAGGGACATTGACAAAGAATATCCATGCCCTAGCTGAGATTCAAACCCTGGACCCCTAGCGTTGTAGGACGCTATGCTAACCACTCTGCCACGGAGTTCGGCGAGGAGAAAAGTAAGGAATTTCAAAAATTCAAATTTGCAAAAGATTAATTGATTGATTGATTGTTGTAAGTCCACTTTATGCACAGGAAGGCTAATCGGGACTGTACCTACAATTTAAAGTGGGATCTGAACCAAATTTGAAAAATAATTCTTGCAATGTAAGTTTTCCATGTTTTTGAGTGAGTCTTCACGGGCGATAGGGGGGAGGGGGTTGGTAAGCAGGCACAATAATTCGCAATAAATTAAAATGGCCTGTATTTTGTAAATGTATTTTTGCTAAGCACCCTGGCAGAGTGTCTACACAATACACTACAAATTCAAGGTCCCAGGTTCGTATCCTCGATAAAACACGCGCTGTTATATTCGTACTTTTATGTTGCTTTTCTTCGACATTTGGCAAAGGCACTGGAAGATAGAAGAAAATAAATCTTAGCTTCGATTCTTGGCTGAAATTTCTTCTTTTGTATGCTCAATTAACCAATGTCACTTAGGTTCACTGTTCTCTTCTCTGCTATGGTGATCAATAATTGATTTCTCTGTGTGTTTGAAGCCCCCTCGGTCTGGGGGACGGGGGTGCAAATTTTCTCTGATATTAGGCTGGCTGTGAACACTCAAGGATTTACTCCACGCGACGCCACTGGACGTTGGACGTGTGTATACTTACATACGAGCCTATAAAATATTTTGAAATGATATGAAAAGATCTACCAGATACCATTTTTTATTTTAAAACATTTATAACATTTTTATAAACTTTAAAATATCAATTATCAACATGATAATTTATTACGACACAGACGAAGTTGTGACTATTGGAATTCATTGTGTTACCCTCAGGGCTTCCATTATTATAATCTGCAAGATTTTACTTCATTTTCCTTAAATTAACCATTTCCGAATATTTTAATGTAAACACGAATTTGCTGTAATTTATTATTCACAACATAACCTAAACAGAATAGAATAAATAAAGAGTGGAGTTCATGAAATAAGACTAAAACCTGTAAACACAGCTATACCACAATGCTACTATTTCCCAATTCTTCTCCCATTGCAGAAGTAATGTATTTCAACTTGAAGTGCCGGACCCCGCTTAATTAGTAGAAGTGAAGATTCTTCCGGAGGTTCAATCTTGTCAGCTCTTTCCTTAATGTCCAAGGTCACGCATTTATTACAATTTCTTGGAAATTTGAAGAGTCGCAAAAATGTGAAACACCTTTGGAGCAAAACCGAGAACTAGTACCCGGAAAAAAAGTAAAAGCTTTCCTTCCAGACAACACTTCAAAATAATAACAATTTTATTAGTGTGCAAATGGTGAAAGCATTTACCTTCTAATATCAGTACATGAGGCCCAATCTCCACCGAAGTTGAAGTCAAAAGGAATTACTCAGTATACTACACACTTCATTCCTAGGAAACTGAAAAATTCTCGAACAGTACAACGAGGAAATGAAACACTAAACAGATCGAAGTCCATAACATAGTTGATAAAACTTTCAGAAGTTCGTGACAACTAGGCTAGCTGGATATGTAGAGTCGCGTATCTAAGATGGATATTGCGATAAGATATTGACCATAAAATATATAGACTAGTGTAGATTTATGTGTTGCGTGAATGGGGTTATATACATATTAATAACCATTCCCTTTCAAATCCAATGTTGTCTCCAAGCTAGTGAAATTCCAATGAAAAATCGGTAAATTCTACATGTACATACGTACACAGAATTAATTATTAAAATACAGGAAAAGGGCTTCCAATTATGTGTGTGCGTGTGTGTTTGTGTGTGTGTGTATGGGGCCTTCCATTGTCACGGGTGGGACGCCTAGACTACAGTTTTTGCATTAAAGTAACTATTCTACTGACATTTAAGCAACAGTTTTCTCACAGTTTCTGTGCAATGAATTATGAAACGAAACACTGTTGATTGAACATAACTACCCTCAAAATACTTTCCCTGATTTTGTGTGACGTAAACTAAGGATAATTCAAAATACATGATAAGTATCTTTAAGACATACAAGAATTCGAACTTTCTGCATGGATGAACGGTTAATGAGTACAGAGCAAGGTTAAAACATCACGCACTTAACTTCCTCAACATTTTGTACCTAATTCCTTTTCAGCCTTATGTATGGAACTACAGACGTCAGCACGAGCAGTAGAAAATGCGTGTGTATAAATTAACTTTCTGATGAAATTGTTATTTTTTTTTCAAAGAAAGGAAACATTTTTATCAAGACAAAGAGAACAATTTCAATTAGTTTCTGATGAAAATTATTTTCCGCTCTTCATCATCAATTATTGAAACACTACATTATACCAATTTCATATTATTTAAGGAAGTGGATGGCTATTGGTTGAACAAGAACTCGTTTGGTATATAAGTTCATGCATTGTTTTATTCAGTATTGTTTAAGTTTCCTAGGGAGAGAGAAAACATAACACTACATATACCTCACTCAAAATGAAGTTCGTAAGTTTTAGATGTCTAAATGGTGATTGTTCTCATAGTGTTTTTAAAATTTACAAAATGTTCTGCTCAAAAACTTACATCATTGCTTCTAATTATGAATATATAATTATCAGGTAATACTTATAGGCCTAAATACTGAAGACATTATAATTATATACAAAATAATTATTCTACTTTTACATGTTTAGTAGTATAAAGTATAAGGTATCACTAATATTCATTATTATTACAAATATTCGCAATGATTCAATATATGAACCCCGTGACTCACAACATATATCCTGACAAAAATCGATGTCTTGCCATACACAGGAAAGCATATCCACGTCTATGACTTCTATAGTGGTAGCAATACGATGTTGTTGGAACAAGTAGTAGTAGCATTAGCATTAGAAATTAACAGGGATTGTCCTTAACACGTCTCCAAAATACGCCTCCTCCTGATAGCAACACATTACGCCATTCTTTCGCGTCCGGCTGAGCAACAGAACATGCACGCCAAGTAAAATTAAAACTTCAAGATTTTCCTATCTATTGATGAGACAAAATTTCTTCAATTACAAATAAATACTTTCTATTAAATGTATAAAATTGGTTCCTTCATTTCACTTTTATCTATTTTTTATTATTCCGTAATGTTTATTAATTCTAAATATATTTTTTAATTTGTAACCAAATAGAGGAAAGGATGAAGGATTTTAATGTTAAAAATGTCAGAGAAAATAAAAACACATACTAAAAGGTGTGAAATAAAGTCTATACCGCGGTCAAAGAACTTGAATGCTTCCACTTCTTTGAGGTTATTTAAAAAAGTCATTAATACTTCTCTCATTGCAGACAGCAGTATTTGTTCTAGCATTCCTGGGCTATGCTTCCGCTGGTGCTATTGGAGGATCACTTCTGTCACCAGCTGTAGGAATAAGTCGTAACATAATCGTTCCAGCTTCTGGAGTCTCATTGTCCAGTAGCATCAATGCGTCTCCTGTAATTGGTGCTCGTCTCGTCGCTCCAGCAGCAATTGCTTCTCCCCTGATTGGAACAACTCTTGCAGGCAGTTCAATTGCATCTCCCCTGATTGGAACCACTCTTGCAGGCAGTGCAATTACATCTCCCCTGATTGGAACCACTCTTGCAGGCAGTACAATTACATCTCCCCTGATTGGAACCACTCTTGTAGGCCGTGCAATTGGAAGCCCTCTTGCTGGTACTGCTCTTGGATCTCCTTTGCTCGCAGCTTCTCCACTTCTAGGATCTTCTCTCGTCTCTTCTCCAATTATCGCTTCTGGTATTGCAGGACTTGCAATTAAAGGTTAATGCAACAAAACTTTGGAGCAAAGATGATAAAGATAACTTATAACATTGAACTACATGAATGCTTGTTACATTATTCGTATATCTATTTTCCAAACCTGTTCTTGATTCTTCACAAAAAATAAATGATATTCCTGAAACAATTTCTCTTAAGATTTTATTTGCAATGTGCAGCTTTCATAATATAGAAAACTCATTATTTTGAATTGGAAACCCTTTGTTTCATATGGAACATATAGTAAATTTCGAACACTGGATGCATAATGAATTTGGTAAGATACCCAAACTATTTTCGATATTTCTGTCCCTACTTATAAATTAAGTATAAGCATTTTGTGAAAATAATTAGTTTACACATGAACAACATCTTAATATATTTGACAGAGCTCTCTCTCTCTTTGTGTGTGTGTGTGTGTATATATATATATATATATATATATATATATATATATATGTGTGTGTGTGTGTGTGTGTGTGTGTGTGTGTGTGTGTGTGTGTGTGTGTGTGTGTGTGTGTGTATGTATATACATACATACATATAAATGAACAAGGTTCAGCAAACACAAAAATCTTCTGACAATATCAAATACGTAATATAATAATTGTAATAAAGTTTACGTCTGCTTTTATTTAATATTGCATATGTTATTCGAATGAAGAAGGATAGATCACTATGAATGGTGTGTTTGCTGTTTACATGTCTTATACTAAGAAAGCTGAAAATGACATAATTTGATTAAAAATTTAAATTGCAAAGAAACTAAATGGGAGAAAATTCATATATTTGTTATTTTATGTGCCTTTTCGGACAATTTTGCTTAATCGCAACGAGCAGAACGATTTATGATTAGATTAAATAGATAAACATATACTCACAAGGAACACTCATGCCCAGGCCGAGACTCGAACTCGAGAACTTCGGTGGCGAGTTCGAAAGTCGACCACTTAACGGTTTTTTTTAACAGAACTCAATGTCATTCAGTTAATATAATGAGAATTGGTGCAATTTACACTTCATTCATGTAACAATTAGGTAATTTGAATATAATATTCTTTACATGTTCTCCTGTATTGCATCATATTGTGACCGCAGGGAAATTTAAATAGTTCATAGACGTTCATCTCTCGTTCCTGTACCAGTTGAACTTCTATTGATTAAGTCAATTACAATAATTAATGGAAGTTTCTCTTTGACTGAATGAATTATATAATTTCAGGTTAACATTAATTTTCCAGATGGGCCTATCTCTCCTTGCGCCCATACTTGTGTAATTCACAACGAATTTCTCTGCAATGACAATGGCAAACCTCAAGCGATATTTTGACTACATTCGACTGTCTTCTACAAGTGCATATTGTTCGTTTCTACTTTCAAAACGTAGAAATGAATAAACCTCTGCTGTCTGGCATCAAGCACTGTCAGATACTGAGACAATCTTCTCTATAGTATAAACTTATTTTTTAAAAATTAATATCAATAAGAAAAAGTTATTTTGTACTTAATATTTGTTAATAAGTTGATGTAAAACTACTATAGTTTATATTCAAAAATGAAAATTTACTCTTGAGTCTTGTGAGAAAATTTAAACTTCTACTTTAATTAACGAAGTTTGCTATTAAAACTAGTTTCTAAATTATGTATAATATAAAGAACAATACGTGCAATGCAGAGAAAAAAAATGATTTCCTAATTTCCATAGGTTTTGACCACTTATGATATTTGATCAAGAGTTTCGTGGTAACTTCAGCATCTTCTACTTCTTTCAGTATGCAATAGTAATTATAATGTAAAATTATTCCCTGTGCATTGCACCTTGCCTTCATTATTTTATACAAACACTAAACACATTCCATTACTTATCCCAATAAAATTTGTTATAATAACATTCTGCATTTTCGAAATAATAATACATCCCAGTATTACTTTAGTCAAATACAATTTATTCAAATGTTATAGTAGAGGATTAAACAGTTAATAATAATGTCTTCTGTAGACTGTCTCTCTTTCCTAAATATACGGTACTTATCGCACTCAAATAAAATATGGTATGGTGTATACCTATATTCTGCATTGCCACTCATTCAATTAGAATTTAGTAAAATTTGAATCTTAGTTAAACGATTATTCGTACTTTAATGTCCTGATTGATACGATTTAATAATATCGCCATATTCATTGTTCTTTCCACTTCTGTGCAAAGGTCTGATTCTGTATTAAAGTTATCTTCGTTCTTATGAAACTCCCCACATTTTGAAATTCATTTTTACACCTTTCCTTCCAATTTCCATTCAATTTTCTCTTCACTCTGAGCAAAAGGTCTGTTATCATGTTTTCAATTCTAGAACAGGTTGACTTTACCTTGGTCCTTCTTTTTTTGTGCGTACATATCTATTATTTTATTTCACAGGTATTGATAATATGCCATGACCCAAGTTAAATACTTTGCCTTTTCTCTGTTCCTTAAATTCTGAAAAGGTTTCATACAGTTTACAATATAGGGAGAACATTTGAAAAAGAAATCGTAATTATCCTTATGTTATTAAGAACACATTTGGAATCAGGTAATATCAATATTAATATCATAAACCATTGTGTAATAATTAACACTTTACTTAGGTCTTTATTTCATGGTCAAGATACACATAAACTACAATATTCTCGAGTTGGTGAGTTGGTGTTTTAAGTCCACTTTATGCACAGTAAGGCTAATCGGGACTGGACCTACAGTTTAAAGTGGGATCCGAAACACTTGTGCCTCCACCGGGTATCGAACCCGGGACCCCTTGATTACAAGGCAATGACGCTACCACTGTACAATATTCTCAAATGTCATTTGTTTCAGACCTCACAACCATCTACTACCCGTTCTCAGCAACAGTCAGTACAAACTAGGTCGAGATTCTCTAAAACTCACTAAAATTCGAACCTTCTACTTGGGTGAACGGTCGGCGAGTACGTAGGAGGTCAAAACCTCACGCACTCAACTTCCTCAACATTTACTAATTCCTCTTAACTTTCATGTAAACAGGGACAGGTGTCCACACCACCAGTAGAAAGTGCACGCCTTTGACTCTCTAATGAGCGGAAACACAGAGAAAGCAATTTCAATTAGATTCTGATGAAATATATTTTCCGCTCTTCATCATAAACTACTAATGTAGTACTACATTATCAGTTATCATTCAGGGAAGTGAACGGTATTTGGTGTAACAAGAATTCGTTTTGTATATAAGTGCCTGAATTGGTGCATTTTGTATCATTTTGGTTTCCAATAGAAAGAGGATCAAATCACTTGTGCCTGACTCAAAATGAAGTTTGTAAGTACTATATTTTTACCAGCTGGGGGCCGAGTGCGACCTTGCACAATATTTCCATGGTTCCAGTCCCGGCATGGGAGTTCTACATCAATATAATATAATCACCACTCAGTCTGATTGTTACGATTAGCCAAAAGCGGCGAAATAACAAAAATACAACACACACACATATTTAATGAAAATGTTATTTTACCTATGTTTATAAATTCAACTTCCAAAATAACCGAAGACAACATAATTATGTTATTTGTTGACACCATATTGTTCTGACCGACCCATGTCTTCATTATTCAGTACCTGATGAATAATTTTAAACGTTTTTAGAGGAATTTTCACTGCGTTTCATCTATGAAGACAAAATTAAATTATTATTCCTACAAAAGGCATTTAAAGACTTACGAAGATAGTACATAGATATCCTCCAATGATTTTATATTTAATGCCATCAAAAACTATAACTAATTTATTTATTTATTTGTTTAATATTTGTTTCTCCTTTCAGGCAGTAGCACTTACTCTAGCATTCCTCGGCTATGCATCTGCTGGTGCTATTGGAGGAGCCCTTTTGTCACCAGCCGTAGGAATAGGCCGTAACATTATCGCTCCAGCTTCTGGAGTCTCATTCTCCAGTAGCATCAATACGTCTCCTGTAATTGGTGCTCGTCTTGTGGCTCCAGCAGCAATTGCTTCCCCCGTGATTGGAACCACTCTTGCAGGCGGTGCAATTGCTTCTCCCCTGATTGTAAGCACTCTTGCAGGCGGTGCAATTGCTTCTCCCCTGATTGGAACCACTCTTGCAGGCAGTGTAATTGGAACCCCTCTTGCAACTACAGCTATCGGATCTCCTTTGCTCGCAGCTTCTCCGCTTCTAGGACCTTCTCTTGTTTCTTCTCCACTCCTTGCTCCAGGTCTTGGAGGGTTAGCTCTCAAGGGGTAGTTCACATAACAAATATTACGTAAATCATCTATGACGATCATGATGAATTACATGTATCCTTTATCTAAAATGTTCTTCTAATAACTTGCAAGTTTCTATTTTATTACCTGTGTTTCGCAATAAAGTTATGAATCTAGAATATTGTTTACATTTTTATATTGGAATTTTTGTAACCTCGTGGTGAACTAAAGCCGAAGAGAATACGGCATACTTTGAACATTTTCATGTTTGTCATTTAGTTTGTTGTAGTTATTGCATATTACATTGCGTTATATTGCATTGATTTAGGCTAATTCCAACTACGAATCTGGTTGATCCATGAACTGTGAGCGTGTTAGCACGTTGACTATTTACATGCATATAATACAATGGCATTTTCCTTAACAAATATAAAATATTGGGCAGAATTCTTGCAATTAAATAACGAATTTAACCATTTCAAAATCAATTCATTCATTCATTAAAAACTAGTACAGAACTCAAATTGTTATCAAGAACTAAAACCATGACATAAATATGAGATTGTAAAATATCATTCACTTCAAACAAGGACAAGATATTGGACAACGATAAACCCTACAGCTCATTATTTTCACTGTGGGTCAAGAAACTAGAATCTCAATAGCCTGCAAGATTGACTTTCCACAATATGATTTTTGGACGGGACGTGGTTCTTTGGGAAAGTCAATTTGAGTCTCACCACTGAAGTAGTTTTGTGAGTGTAAGGCATCATTGATATTGCGCCATTAAACGGATTACATCGTCGTAAAGAAGATCCTTGACGTCAATAGCCCATACAAAGTCCAAATGATTGAATTTAGGTAGAGGCACCTTGAATTTTCCTATTGGATTTGGGAGCTTGGCGTATAGTCTCTCTACATCCTAGAGAAATGAAAGAAAATACCATTAAAAGAAACATACATACTGTAAAATTGAAATTTGAAACAATGAATTTCACAGCCCGCTTTGTGTAGGGATGAGGGACTCGACAGTAAAAAAAGCTTGACACTAAACGAGTTAACATTGGATTTAGTTGCAGCAGTACAGTCTCTTGTTGCTGTACAGGCTCTGTTGCTGCACAATAGAGAACTAAATTCATTAATTAGGCGGCAACTTCTGGGTAACCCATAAATAAGATGGACAAACTTGAGTCTGTCAGTCAAATTTTACTCCAGAGCCTTTTAATTAATAAAAAATAAGTAATCTTAGCATTATTCTAACATTTTCTTATTCGCTATTAGTCTAAAATTTTAGTAATATACGACAAAAGTCTTCAAAATCGATGAAACGATACAAAGAAACTCCCATGCTCAGACGAGGACTTGAATTCATAACCTTCTGTGTGAAATCATTAGTGAAGAGATTGTGACACCGGGAGAGGGTTGCAGTATTAACAATTAATTCATAATGAAATTTTTAACATGTTCCATATCAGAATATAATTCAGGAGCAGAGGTATCAAATTAATACTGATCAAATTCTGTGCTCGTGAGAATATTCACTAAGTTGTGTAAATACATGGAAAATATTATAATGTAAATCAATTCTTCAATTTTACTGGTTGATGTTAATCGCGTACCTAAACGGAGTGGAAATAATAATTTTAATGACGACAGCAGTATGCTCCCTCACAATTTCACGAGTAAACAATTTAAAACAGAGTAATAATATTAGTCCCCCCATCCGCTTCGCTTCCCCACACATTTTTTTCTGCCATCGTTAGTGCTAGAGATGCAAATGAAAATAATACAAGATATCCAGTTTTATAACACATAGCTTTCAATTAGACATGTAAAAATATAAATCCCATCTTATTTTCCATTGTCTTTATTACCTAATAATGAATATTTAATTATTTGTATAAAGTTAGTCTTCAAATTCTTTTGATAACAACATGAATGAATATTTTAAAGATTCCCACTAACTTCAATGTTATGCTGACTTTATTATTTACAGATAAAAGTTTGGCAATTTAAAATTGTTAAAATGGTCTTACTGATTCTTACCATAATTTTTTGTAGTTTCTTTTTCTGAAAATTACTGACTTTTGTTTTAGGGGTTAGTACTTCCTATGTGGAATTTCAGGTTCAAGAATACAGAAAGCTAGTGAGATTTCAGAAATAAATTATGTAGTTGAAAATAAATGACACAGGCAATTTACAAATCTTCACTAGAATATTATAATAGCATCGTTCGAAATTCCATGTTATTTATCGGGGAAAAGAACTTTAGAATCGCTCACTGAAAACGCTTGAACTTAATGAATATCAAAATAATTATTCATTGCAGTAAATTAGAGCAGAGAACCTCAATAATTCAAATATATATTCGTACATTGTTTCGTCTGGTGCAAGACGCTAAATATACTGTAAAAGTTGTTTCTATCTTTTTTTTTTTTACCTGTGGAGCAGCTAACCAATCATTGTCACTGTAATGCAGCGCCACAGGAGCAGTTATTTTTCCCAGGTCGTATTCAGGTGGTTCAAATGACGAGTAGTGTTTCAAGTTTCCAAAAAACGAGTAGTCGTACTTTCTGAATTTTTCTAAAACAGAAAGAGGAAGAAGTATTATTATACGATCTCCTACTGATGAACTTATTAAGTATGAATACATTTACACACATACGTCTGTCATCCGGGAGACTCGGGTTCAATTCCCGGGGTAGGTGATGTCAGGTGGGATTTTTTAAATCACGTTACCCCCACACCCCCTATACGCCTTCATGGCGTGGTTCTAAGCACAGGGGAGCACTTTACCTTTACCTTTTTACGTTCCTGCATTAGACGGCCGAGATTCATCCAGCATGTAATCTTTAAAATGGAAGGCTGTATATGGACACACACACAAGTGCAATTTAAACTGTGATCCGAGCCACTGTGCAATATACCTCCACAGGGTATCAAATCCAGGATTCCTTGATTTCAAGATGATGGCGTTACAACTACAGCAAATGGGAAACCCCTATGTACGCGATATATTGGTATGTTTATAAATAGGCGACAGGGTATCGCCACACATCACTTACCAAATTTCACAGCATGTAGAAGGGCATCAAGACAGAAGTTTAAATTTAGTTTACATTCAGATGTCATTGTAAGCAATTTGGTTAAAAATGGTCGGTAACGGTATGTTTATTTCCATCAAACTGATTTAAATGACCAAGTTCCAGTACGAGAATTTCAACACCCGAAGGACACTATTTTGGATCGATACTAAATACAAAGTTTCGAAATGTTGTTTCATAATTGAATACTTACTTGAATTTACTACCTGGCTATAGTGGACAAGCGTGTTTACAGATGTTCCTGCTGGTGTATGTTTCAAAAAAGTAGGTATCATAGTCTGCAATAAGAAATATTATTTCATTATAATTCATTAGCATAACTCTTGAGATAGTATTGCTCATTTCCGGAAAGACCTAGCTACATAACTGAAAACCAGTGGCGGCGATTGGGTTCCAAAACTATGGGGGCAAAATGCAAAAAAGGGGGACAACTGCCCCCTCGCCCCCCCAAATCGCCGCCACTGCTGAAAACGTCTAATTTTTCCAGACGTGTCTGAAGGCATATCTCTCTGTAACGTTTGAAAAACGACAATCCATGTGAAGAGGAATATTGAGCGTAGTTTTGTACACCATAACATGTCATTTCTTTACACAAAACTTTTACCTATCTTTATAAGTTTAATCTATTGTCACACATCCTCAGTTAGCCAAAGTGGCGGTAAAGTGATGTAAAACAAAATTACAACACAATAATCTAAAGACTAACTAGCCCGCTATGTTTTTCTTATTGGTTTGTTCTTATCTGTATATTAAAAATAACACCATTGTTACCTTTTAAAGATGTGTGCGTGTAATTACCCCTCTCTCACCTAAGATACAACTACTTAAATTCTCCATGAAAAGAAACGTAACTACGTATTATGTACATGTTTACTTCTGGTTATATTATGTTGTAAATAAAATAAAGTTCAACCTTTCACTAATATTACGGTACACTTACATGTAACATCTGAGAATGTTTTGAGAAATTTCAACGGAATTCAAAATAACGCGATGTAATACGTAATATGAAAATAAAATTTACTTACAATGTTCAGTTCCTGCGGATCGAAGCCGCAAAGCAAGAACAAAATGTTTCCACAGAGAACTTGAGATTCAGGTGATTCTGTACAAAAGGGGCGTCCAATCGCTTTCATGAATCTATTGTTAGGGAGGATTTCATTTATGCCAAGTAACGAGAGACCCCACTGAAAGATAAGGGTTTGTAATGAATTTATTCATTTTTTATACTTTTCTCTTGCTACAAAGCATCATAACCAAACTGTTGCAAGATGAAAATATGTTTAAAAAAATTGTGAACAATTGCATCTCAGAAAAGTATGCAAAAGTCGAACCCCACCCCCTATGTCCAAAGTGCGACTTATTTCGCCAAGGTAGAGCTGCACACTAACGTTCAGGGTCCTAACTATTTCAGACTACCATCATGAACCTCTTGAATCATTTTTTGTTTTTGCAATTCGTGTAAATGATGTATTGCTTTTCATTTGTGATTCATAAATTCCATTAACGTTCTTCATGTCACCATAACTTCACCCCTTCTTAACTGATAAGAGTTAGTTTATCACTACCGCTGCGTAGTATGTGGTTGTTAAGCTGTTCCCAACATGTAAAAAGAAAGACGTTAACAAGATTTTTAAAAAACGAATCCTTTCCTAAGGTATCTTCGTTTCTGAGATTTTTCCAATGAAATTAGCCGACAAAAACTTTCCTTCAAATCTGCTAAAATATTTTCAGGTCCTGGAACATAATTGTGTTTCTATCGCAAAATGAAGGTTTGGTTTAATTTTCTCTGCAAAATAAATTATATTTGATGGTCGTGTCTTGGGGAATGAAATGAGGAAAAATGAGGTATCTACTTTGATACTTTTTCTAAAAACCATCACCATGTAAGTTATTTACCGTTAGGATTATCGTAGATACTCGAGAGTACTCCACTGCCGCCATTTTGTTGCAACAAAATTATAATAAAGAATCTTTTCACACTGAAAAAAATTCAACTTTTAAGAACCTTATGGAAGAATACAATTTGGGGGTTCGACTTAAGTAAACTTCCCCAATAAATTAATAAATTTAAATTAAATTACAGCAAGATTAAAGAAGACCAGATATGCTAGAGATCAGAAGAAGTTCAATGCTTTATATTTACTGATGACATTATGATTAAAAAAATAAGAATAAAATGACCTGTATTGAGCAGTCTTGTTTTTGACTCAATGAACACATTTACAAGGAACCCTTCTCCATGTAAGAAACACATGTTACAGCTGATATTTACATAGTACATTATATATCATTATAGCAACAGATCACATTAAAATATATGCACTTATTATAATCAATTATTACACGCTTATTCAGAGCTAAAATCAATACCAATATTTACTAGTTTAAGGTTAACAATGTTCATTAGAACACATACAGACCCAGGGACTATTGCTTTGACGCTGAATGCTTCTTCGGGTTAATTTAGGACTTGTAGAGTGAGTCTCCATGAGAATATGTTGATTTGAGGAAACTTATTCTTTGCTCTGATTTCATTTTTGTCCTTTTTTAGGGAAGCTGAAGCCATTGGTGACGACACCGCACCGACTAACTACTATGGCCACTGTCCAGAGCTTTCCATGATTTTGTCATCTGCACTGACGATCCTCCAACCACCCACCATGAAGAGATACTATGCGACAGTTGCGGTAATGACAACTAACCACATACAGGATGTTCACTCAAACCAGACAACAATAATCCTGCACAGTTATGAGTAAGAGTCCTAAGAGGTGCTCAGGATCATTCATCCGACAAGATAATCTCGAGAACATCTTCAAAACTCACTCCTGAGAAATCTTTCCATCATTCATTGATAGAAATTCTGAAAAACGTTTAATTTGCTTCTCCTTAAGTAAAGAACTCAGATTAATGTTGATCAGACTTTATTCCAATAAAGATTGTGAAACTCACCCCAATTTCTGAAGCATACGGCATGATAACAGCCAACGGCGTTTTTATGTGATCCAAGTATGCTATGGGGGCCAGGCTGATCATGGCTTTGATCTTGGCGTTGTAATGTGGTAGACTGCTTGCCATCACGTAAAATACGGTTGTGCCCATGGAATGCCCAACATAGAACAGCTGCTCCTGTCCAGTCACCTCCAGGATGTAGTCTACAATCGCAGGAAGGTCGTAGATTCCCATTTCGTGAAAACTGAAACGTTGAAATTAATGAATTATGAATAACCGAGAGGGATTTCCAACCCTTATCTGAATCTTGGTCCTGACATAGCATTTATCATAATTTCGAAGTCACATTCTGACAGTCCGAATTATGGAAATAGGAGATCGCTATTGAAAAGCTGTTGGTTGCTGCTGTTGGGACTCATGAACAACCGCACACAGCACAGGAGGTGAAGCAAATGATAGATGCCTTGCAGGGAAAAATAAATAGGCCCTACCTGGAATGGAACACTGCCTATCCTCTGTCCCAGTGGCGGCTGCTTAATACGTGCTACCGTGCTATAGCACGTTGCTAATTTTGTTAAAATGAAAAGAAGAAAAAAGCAAATCTCACAGATGCAAGAAGTTTAATGAAACCCCAAAGTGAAATGAAACTTCTCATGTTAAGAGCCTCAACATTTACCAGCGGCGCCTCAGCAACGCTCTATAGCCAACGCCATGCTACCGACCTTAGCAACGACTGTAGCAACCGGTTGTTTATTGCCAATATGGCCGCACCCATGCGCGGGACCAGCAGACGACTTGACCAGCGTATAAGGAATAGCGTACCGTGCTAAAATCTCAACAGCACGTTTTTGCCCCTTTTTCATCCCTCCGCGCATGAATACTGTACACCCCCACTCCTCGATTTGTACGGGGGATAGTGTCCCGGCTCGAGAAAAATCGTCTGCTAGCGTGCTACAGGAGGAATCAGCACGGTAAGTGTGCCATCTCAGGATAAGAAGAAAGTCTACGACAACCTATTGCCTCTGTCAGAACAACGTTTCTTAATGTCATTTTCAAACGTTCTGTACGTTATCAGTGTAGAGTTATGTAATGTTTGTAGCATGTCGTATACATTTGCACCACCTGCAAAAAAGTTGGAACGCGAATTGACACTACCCCTTAGCCTTTAATCTATTTCGGTGGTAAGTTGTAAAGATTGCAACTCTGAAACTATAGTCCGTGCCTTTTTTGCTTCCGAAAGTGGATTCTGCTACGTAATTTATGTTCAGGAAATTCTAATTTTATATTTTATCTAAATTGCCTGTTTTTAAATGCTAGATATTTCCTTGTGTTTATGTAGCACTTCAATAGTCAAGAAACAAACTTACAGAGTACCGTCATTTTCCCCCGGCTTCCAGATCCGAAAATTTTCCGCGCGGTTCATTGTGTTAAAATCGCGTGGCGCGTGAAGTGGTTGTGAAGGATTAGCTTTTTGTTGTTGTTAGAAGTGAAAGTGAGTGTGTGTGTGTTAGTGTACCATGAATTCGGTGGATTCTTTGTTGCAGCCACCTTTCTCTTCAAGAACACTTAAAGAAAAATTAGAAATAAAAGCCTTAGGACGGCCGTTGCCAGATTTGGATCTATCGCAAAATGCAAAGGGAGGTAAGAACGCTACGCATAAAAGGCGATTTAATAGAAAACTGTAATATAGTGAACCATGGCTTTGTGGGTGTCAAATTCGAAATGCGTTATTTCCTTGCATACTTTTTGGAAGTAATAATTCGTGGTCTGAAGGAGGGGTAAAAGATCTAGGACATGTATGTGAATATATGAGAAAACATAGTGAAAGCAAAAAGCACATGAATAATGAGTTAAATTTTGTCTCTCTCGGAACTGTCAACATAGCAACGCAGTTAAGCCACGTTTATCTAGAATCTCATAATGAACAAGTTGAAAAAAAATCGCCACGTCTTGTCAAAAATCATAGACTGCATCAAGTTCTGTGGAGCTTTTGAGTTGTCCCTGCGTGGCCGGCCACGATGAAACAGATTCCTCCGCAAAACCTGGGATATTTTTTAGGGCTCCTTGATTTT
Organism: Lepisma saccharinum; assembly: GCF_977018435.1. Taxonomy (NCBI): domain Eukaryota; kingdom Metazoa; phylum Arthropoda; class Insecta; order Zygentoma; family Lepismatidae; genus Lepisma; species Lepisma saccharinum. The sequence goes on from NC_139234.1 coordinate 19,785,681, forward strand.
GTCAGCAGTTTAGACAATGCTGTTAAAGAACATCTTGACAACAGCACTGTATTTAAAGGCACTCGATCTCGCCATCGAAGTTCCGGGTTGAAGTCTCGGCCCGGGTATGGGTATTCTTTGTAATACTTTGTAATAATGAAATGAATGAAGGGGCATTCACAAACAATACCCATACCCGGGCCGAGACTCCAACCCGGAACTTCGATAGCGAGATCGAAAGTCGACCACTTAACGTTCGTGGCCACAGAACCGGCACGTATGTGTGTGTGTGTGTGGGGGGGGGGGGGTAGGGAGCATTATAAGTACATGATAAACAGCATCACATCAGTTGTAGCACGCATCTTTGAAAAGTCACGAGCCGCCGCTGCTCTGTCCGCTATAAGAATGAAGTCAGTGCAAGCAAAAACACGTGGCTTCTGAGAAATTATGTTGGTTATTCCAATGACAGATGTGCAGGAATATTGCACGTAGAAATATAATGCATGTGATAAAACCATATCACTCAACGTAGCCACTGAAGTCGTGGGTTACGACCAATATATCTTCATCGGCAAAATAACACCAGAACTACATTTCTTAGAGATCACGTGGTTTTGTTTACATTACCTTCGTTCTTAGAGTGGATGGAGAATAAATACATAGGGGGAAACCAGCGTTTAGCTACGGATTTGCCAGAAGCATACCACCTAGCCTACAAACATTCAAACACGAACGAAAAGCTCTGGGATACAGTGAAAGATGCGTAGGCACTTGTTATGCCTGATCTATGTAGAATATGGAATACGGTCTGACTTGACCACTGATCAGTAAGCAGCCTTTGTCTAAAATAAGAATAAATCATTTAGACTATAACATACATTAAGGGTGCGGTTAATTCTCGACCGCCCTGTATATTAATTCAAGGTATTATGCACCGTGCTAATCTATTGTTGGAATGTTGAATTTAAAGTAACTATAAAGTGCATTGATCCTTTGAATCAAAAAATATTTAGCTTAAATGTAAGGTAACACAAAAAGCTCGTGTAACATAAAACATATAAAAACATAAACTTACTTAGGGAAAGGTGAATGTATGGTGGCTACTTATGAGAGAACACTGAAATCTAGGTGCGTTATTTTATCTACGTTGAGTTTTTACTTTCATGGTGGTAGATAAAGTTTGTTTATAACTTCATGATTGGATTTCCAAATTAGAGAAGAACAACAGATTTCAGGGTAGGGAGGAATTAACTTGACACTGTAACGTAATTTGTAAATGCATATTGAAAAATATGAGAAGTATCAAAAATATTCGATAGAATTATGATTTGCACTGACAACTGGTAATTTATTAATGTCACATCTGTGTAGATTTATGCTATAAATCACCATAAAAAATCATGAAAGCATACTTGTTGTTCTAGGTTTTCTAGCCTTCAGAATAAAAATAATTTTACATGTGTGCATTACCTGAATTGCCAGAAATTCTTATCTCTCGGGTTCATTCTTGTGTGATTCTTCGAATATGTATTTCCCCTCAGGTTGGGAAGCCACACATCGTACCCGTTGTCAGCAAGTACGTACCCTATAAGCATAAAACAGAGAGTAACTCAGTAGTACACAAATGCAACTTTGAATTTGCGCAACAGATATATATTTTTTAATAATGATAAAATTCAAACTATAAATCTTGCCATTATTGTAACATAAAACCGGTATGTCATGATTTGTAAAATATATGAAAAGAAAAATAAATTCTGAAATGCTTGTTTCCTATATCAAGGTTAAAGTTAAAACTGTCAAAAGGGCGAGGTACATCTTAACATTTTCAAGAATTAACAATAAAATATTACACAGAGTCCTTTGTTTATTTCATATTACAAACTTTGGACAGATATTCATATAGAATTTCTACAAAATATTAACATCATGATGTTCAACATTCATCTCACTAACATCTAATAGGTCACAATATAATTGCAGGAAATTACCTTGTTTAAATACATAGTGTTCAGTACCAACATTAGTGTTTTCTTTGTATTCTTTAAAATCAGTGCTATATTCCAGCAAAAATTCAAAAGCAGAATGAAAATGGTCTAAATTTGTTAGACTAAACAAAGGAGCATCCAAATTCAAGTACTCTATATTAGTAATCACTAAATCTAGCACATTATTTGTGAATTGAGAATAGAATGCTAAATTTGCTTGTTTGCAATTAAGTACCTCTAGAAATTCAAGAAGTTTGCTACTTTTCAATTCAGGAGGTTGGAAATTACTACTATTGTATTCACTCCAGTTAATACTAGAAATATATAAAAGTCACCATATTAAATGTCACATCCTGTAGATACTATTGACGCCATTGGCACTTACCAAGCGCTCTTCCAGGTCCCAGGATGATCCAGTCCACAGAGCTGCAGAGAACTCCATGTTGAACTAGAACTGCGGGCCTTTTGTAATAGGAGGAAGATACATCTCTACCACGAGGGATTCGATGTATGGTAAGAAAATACCCATCCAGTGTTTGAACCACATGTGTCTCAGATGGATAACCGTATTTTTTAATAATTTGAGGCTGTAAAATCAATAGAAATGATTGTTTATGCTAAACAGAGATATAATTGTTCGTAAATAAATGCAGGCCCGAATTTAAGGACTCGGTCTGGGGAAAAATCGTTTTGAAAAAGAATGCAAAATTTAAAAATAATAAAAATTAAAAAACGAAAGAAAAAACGAGACGCGATAAGAAATATAAAACACAGAAAAAACTAACCATCTAATAATGTTTGGAACAATAGTTTAACTTAAATTGTGTGATAGGCTCAAAAAGCGAAAACGCTGAATGAGTGGAAAAGAAAACAGTGTGAGTTGTGACTTCAGCAGAGAATTGGCCACAACACGAAATTTTGGAAAAATATTTCACCTGAGATGCTAACCGGGAATCGAATCTGGGTCTCCCCAGTAGCAGTCAGATGCCCTACTGAAGGAGTTAAATTTGTTAATATGCTAAATTCAACACAATACGGACTTTCAGTCGGGAATGTATGAATATATGAATGGCAGAGTTGAGGTCGAATACAGCTGTTTCCACTCAACCATATGCATATAGAATAATACTACATATGTTCACAAATGTTGTAAAATAATAATATCACTCACTGTTAGTAGGTCCGCGTCAGGTATATCTTGTAAGCTCTGCGCTGATATCTTGTCTATATTTAGTGCTTGTAAGATTCCAAGAAGTAGTTTCAGGTACTTTCCCAGCATAATATCTGCCGAAAGAAAAATGTAAATGTTATTTGTTCATGATATTCATAGTCAAAGAGTGAATAATTAGTTGGCATGTTTTATTGTCTTTGCGCTATTTCCTTTAAAATATCCAATCGTAAGGAGATGTTACTTGCAAGAAATAAATTTTGGAACAATTACTCATGTCTATAACTGTTGTGCTTTACTCTTCAACACGCTTTTTTGTCATTTTTTTTTTCCAAATTTTAGTTCACACTTTTAGGCAGAGATTTAGTTTTATATCTGGCACCTTCTCTAGTTCAGAATTTTACTCATTTTATTATTTGCAATGATTAATCCACAATTGCTCTGAATATCATAGTTTTGCTCTTCGGAGCTTGGTACTTAATAGCAAAACTAATCTCTCTTTCTACATCTTTGATTGTTATTTCCACGTTCTTACATTGCTACTTGTGCCGTATTTGAAGCACATCACATTTCAATAGGCTTACCATACTTCCGGGATTAGCCCGGACAGTCCTGCTTTCTTAGTGCTGTCCGGGGTTTTGAGAACCATGAAAATACGCGTAGCTACCAGTATAGTTATTGATGACCTCTATTTGATGAACGTACATTGTTGAATAAGGTAATTCAAATCCAAAAGGTAGGTTGTGGTTCAAGTTCTGAAAAAGTACCAGATACTATTGAAGAGAAGTGAGTAGTGTAATTGATGATACAACCAGGACCGGAAAGGAAGAGCACCCCTCAAGCAGGTTTGGCTATACTTAAAACAAGCTCAACATGGCCATATGAGCTTTTTGCTCTAGTGTGGAACCCTGTCTAATCCAAGGATTTTGTAAAAATGCCCTCGGGAATTTTTCAGAAAGGAAGAGCTCCCTCAGATTGATTTGTGCATACTTACAAAAGTTGCATCAGCCAGATTTTTGTCCATAAATTTGTCAAAAATTGATATATTTTTGGCCACACCAGAAATTAAGCAAAAACCCATACATATACACACATATTTACTTCTGGTTTAAGTTTAATTGGATACCAGGTTCAATTTGCTTATCTAATATTAAAACAATGCAATATGCAGAGCCCTTCTAGAATTGCTCCGTGACACTCTCATTTTTTATATTATATGTTTGCATGTTTCTCCTCTGTGTCAGTGTGTACAATTCCCGAGACGGCAGTATTGATTTTTGCTTTGCATGTTTCTCCTCAGCGCCAGTACTTACAGAAATTCCCGAGTATTGCATCAGCCAGTATTGTGAGAGTGACTGAGGAGAACAGATGTGTTGATACAGTGCTTCTCATACTTACAGGCCTGTTTGGTTTAAATATTCATATTGAACAAAATAAAATATGATATTTGTTGTAATCCACTCATATTTAGAGTCAAGCTTATATTTGTCCCATGTCCTGCATGTCTGTGCAGGTATTTGTCAGTGTGAATGAATATTTATTCTTTTTTTCCACTTGTAAGCTATTGGCTTTACAACCTGTCATAATAAGCATAGAGATTAGATTTAAAACCCAGGAAATTTTATATAAATACCAAAGCCAAAAATATTAACACACATATATACATACACACCTACACACATATACACACACACACAAAGCACACAGCTGAACCCAACTGATATTTTTTATTCAGTATAAAGTTTTGAATTGAAACCCAGGAAATTGTATATAATAAACAACAGCAAAAATGCCGAATCAAAAATATTGTAATCAGTGCAATAAAAATATATTTAGCTCTAATTGGGCCAGACACCAAAAGATTTGTAACCCAGACAAATGCAGAACTCCTACAAAAATTTGCCCCAAATGCAATAGAAAATACAGCATGCAATACTTCACATATACACATAAAAATACTTGCTCTGCACAATCATCAACACAACCATCCACATCTGGTCTGAAAAGAAGGCACGAAGCACCTCTTAATGCCAGAGCAGCAAAGCAGCCACGCTATGAACCCATCCATAGCAGTTTTAATGCCCAACTTAGGGATTATCGGTTTGTATCAGAGCCAAGATGTGGTATTGAGAATTTTTTGAACAATATAAATTCTGATCTGCAGGCAATTCTTAATGCACAAAATGGCTCTTATAAGCTCTCCCTCAAATTGTTTACACAATATAAGAAACCAAATGGCACAAAATTTACACAGCCCCACATAACAGAAACTGTACCGGTTTATTCAAATACAAATTCAGACAAAATAATAGGCAGAATGATAGATCAATTGAATATTAAACACTCTGAATTTGCAGCAAAAAGAATCAGGATGGAGCCTATGCGGTTCATCACACAAGCTCTATGTTAATATTTCTGAATTCAGCTCATTACAAGGATCTACATATGTGCCATTACCTGCCAATATCAAAAACAAAAGAGCCGTGGTCAATATTGAAAATACCGACCAGAAATGCTTTTTGTGGTGTATTTTAGCTGCTTTGTATCCAGTTTTAAGAAATCCTGAGAGAATAACTTATTATAAACAACATGAACATCTTTTTGACGAGGCAATGAAGGGCTTAGAATATCCAATGTCTGTTCAGAATATTGATAAATTTGAAAAAAAGGCCAGACATATCAATGGCAAACAATTATCTATTAATGTATTTATTTGTTCCACTGGCAATTGCTCGATAGAACCTCTCAGAATCAGTACAATTGATGATGAATCTGCTATTCCAATTGATCTGCTCTTAATTGAAGGGGATGGCACATATCATTACACTCTGATACAAAATCTTGAAGCTTTAGTCAGAACACAACTAGACAAATCTAATAGAATATTTAAGTTGTGCAGAAGATGTTTAACTGTATTTGATGGTCAAAAAATGGTGAAAGGGGTTCGGGAAGAAAATGCAGAAATTGCAAAAAACAAGTTAATTGAGCATCTGAAATACTGTGGCAACCATAAACCTGTTCATATGGTGATGCCCAATCCAAGTGAAAAAGCAAAATTCAAAAAGTTTGAAGCCTTGTTGGAACACCCAGCATATATTGTCTGTGATTTTGAATCGAACCTCAAACCTCTTGCATTCTGCAATCCAGATCCTGAAGAATCTGCAATTACACCATACCAGCTACATGAACCTTCCAGTTTTTGTTATATAGTTATACAGGATGGTGTTGTTACTAAAAAAGATTCATACTTGGGACCAGATGCCATCAAAATATTTGCACATAGAATAGAAAATGAGTGCCGTGACATAGCATCTAACATCTTATTAAAATCAAAGCCTATGTTGCCTTTAACAGAGAAACAGATTGAAGATTTCAACAATGCAGAAAAATGCCCGGTATGTGATTCTGAATTTTCAGATACAAATATCAAGGTGAAACACCATTCTCATACAGATGGTAAATTCTTAATGGCCCTGTGTAATAGCTGCAATATTAAGATCAAGAGACCAAGATTTGTCCCCATATTTTGCCATGGAGCATCCAATTATGATTTCCATCATCTGGTCAGGTATGAGGGGTTTGACAAGCAGAATTTAAATATTTTAGCTGAAAATGATGAAAAATATATATCTATTAGCAAGATAATTAAAGTTAATGGTGTTCCTATTCAATTAAGATTTCTTGATTCTTACAGAATTTTATCTGCTAGCCTGGCTACACTGGCCACTCAATTACCTGATGATCAATTCAAAATCACACGTGCCTTGTTTCCAAATCAGGACCTGAAATTAATTAGGCGGAAGGGTGTATATCCATATGACTATGTTACAGATTTTTCTAAATTTGATGAGTGTTCCCTGCCACCACAAGAAGAGTTTTACAGCAAAATCAGAGGATCTGGAATCACTGATGAAGATTATCACCATGCCCAGTTGATGTGGAACAATTTAAAATGCAAGACATTTGGTGATTATCACATGGCATATTTAAAACTTGATGTGACCCTCTTAGCTGATATATTGCAGGCATTCAGAAAATCTTCCATGCAAAATTATAAACTGGATCCATTGTATTTTTACAGTGCCCCAGGTCTAGCATGGTCTGCAACGTTTTTGAACACTAAAATGCATTTGGATCTGATCCACGATCAAGATATGTATCTGTTTATGGAACAATGTATAAGAGGGGGGATGGTGCAATGTTCTCAGAGATATGCCAGAGCAAATAACAAATATATGCCTGATTATGATCCAGCACGGCCATCAAATTATATAGTGTATGTAGATGCAAACAGCCTCTATGGTCATGCCATGATGCAAAAACTGCCATATGCAGGGCTTGAATGGGTTGAAGATTTGAATATTGAAGATCTTCAGGACTTTGATGACAGTGACAGTGGCCTCATCTTAGAGGTTGATCTGACAATTCCTGATGATTTGCACAATAAATTTTCTGATCTGCCCCCAATTCCCGAGGTTCAGTGCTCACCTGGCTCTAAACAGAAGAAGCTCATGATGACTCTGGAGCCGAAACAGGGATATGTCATATATTACAAAAACCTCCAGTTCCTGATGCATCATGGTGTTCAAGTGACCAAAATTGGCAAAGTTTTGAGGTTCAGGCACTTAAAATGGTTGAATCCATATATTGATACAAATACAGAGCTTCGAACATCTGCAAAGAGCCAATTTGATAAGGCCTTGTTTAAATTGATGGTCAATTCTGTATATGGCAAAACTATTGAAAATGTCAGAAAACATACCGATGTTAAAATAATTACTGACCCCAGCCTGAGCAAAAAATTGGTTGCAAAGCCTAATTTCAATTACAGAAGAATTTATGATGAGCACATGGCACTTTTCAACATGAAAAAAACAAAGATTAAGTTTGATAAACCTATTTATGTAGGGGCTGTGATATTGGAATTGGCCAAATTACATATGTTAATATTGTATTATGATGTGTTGAAACCTTTTTATGGTGATAATATAAAATTGATGTACATGGACACGGATAGTTTTATTCTTGATATTCAAACAGAAGATGTTTATCAAGATATGTTACAGCCTGAATTGTTTCAATACTTTGATACCAGTGAACATACAAAGATTCAACACCACCACAACAAAAAGGTGCCTGGCAAGTTAAAAGATGAGACACTTGGTGATGTTATTGTAAAATTTGCTGGGTTAAGTGCCAAGGTGTACAGTTTTAAAACATGTAGTGGTGTTGCTGCCAAAAAGGCCAAGGGTATTGGCAGAGTGACTGTTGAAAATGAGCTTGAATTTGAAGATTATGAAAATTGCCTCAAATCCCAGAATTTAATCAAAACATCAGAATCCAGAATTCAGAGTGTGGATCACTTATTGACTTCAAATATTGTAAGAAAAGTGGCCCTGGACCCACATGATGATAAGAGATGCATTTTATCATGTGGCATACATACTTTACCTTGGGGGCATTGTGATTTGAAAAATGGAAATCAATGCCCAATTACAGAGCATGATTTGAAATAAATAAACATGCCTATGAACTTATTTGGGTTCAAAAAACAGGCTATTATGGAGCTGCCAACACCTCAACCCTCTTCTGATATGATGTCTAAAGTGAGTGGCTTGTTAATTATTCATCTGAACAGCATACTTACAGATGTTGATGATGAAACAGGCAAAACATTGTACATATTTAACAATAATTTAAATCATTACCAATTACCTGTAGGTGGGCAATTACAATTTATTACAACCCCTGAGGGCGATGTCAAGATTTCAATAGGGAGAAATATTTATAGAATTAAGCACTCAAACATGGTTTCTGGCACTGTATATACTGTTTCTGCTGGTGACTGCTTATATATTGAGGTCCTTGGATCTTATGACAAGCTTATACCCTTTTTTATAGAATTAAGAATCAGATACTCTATAATAAATAACCACTAAAACAAAAATGCCTAATGATATATTTGGCCATACAAGACATGAAGATCACAGTGATGAGATTCTGATGCTTGATGTCAGAGTCAAGAAATTAAGAAGTGATTTACAAGCTTTACAAACCACACTGAATGCCAGTCTTCAATTAGAAATTACAAATTTACAATCACAATGCATGGACCCTCTTCTTAAAATTGACTCAGAACTCAAATTGCTGTTTCAGAAATATACTGACCTGGCCACATTGGATAATTTTCAAAGTTTAGAGGAAGCTGTAGCAGCTCTTCAAGCCAAATTTAAGACCCAGGCCACCAATTCTGAGCAATTGAAACAACAATTGGAAGAGCAGATAAATAATGTTCAGGCACAGCTCCAAACAATTGTCAAAAGCATAAAATCACAAGAAGATTTTGATCTAGTCATTTCCACTCTAAAAGAACAGATTCAATCACTCCAAATACCTAATCTGGACCCTCTGCACAATGCCATAGCCGAGGTTAAAGAAAAAATTGAGACACTTGAAAATTTTATGAACAATTTGCCATCTTCTGATGCTTTGAATGCAATAACTCGGAGTGTAGCAAATATTAAGCTGCAACTTGAAACATATGAAGATTTTGGAAAAATTCAAAGTTCCATAACCCATCTTGAAGGTACAATAGCAGCAGTGCAAAGTGATTTGGCAAATGTACAAGAAACTCTAGAATCCCGCCTGCCCGGTATTGTAGACACACTTGTTAGTGTCCAGCAACAAATCACAAAGCTTGAAAACCTCAACACTGAATCTGAGCTATCTCATTTTCATCACTTGATCGATGATATCCAAACAAAACTTGAAATTTTACAACAATCCACACCCACTCAGGCAGATATAGCCCTGCTCCAAAATGCTATGCAAAATGTGGCTGATGCTTCTGAATTAAACAATGTAAAATTGGCACTTGAATCTTTGCAAAATACAGTATCAAATCTTCCTACATCACAGGAACTTAAAAATATTAAGAGAGCAGTGAATAGGATATTGAAATCAGAAGATATCAAGAATATCCAAGCAGAGATCAAACAACTCACTCAGACAGTGGCCACTCTACCAACCAATCAACATATTAATGAACTGCATGCCCTGTTTGAGGATATCAGAAGTCAGGTCCATGATCTTACTGCTCAAAATTCAAAATTGGCAGTTGTTGAAAATTTGCAACAAATTGTAGCTAATATCAAGCAGCAGCTAGGGACCATGGAATCCAATCAAGCAAATGCTCTGTCTGTTTTTGCCACCCAGCTTCAAGAGATTGTGCAACAATACAAGAAACTTATTGTGGACATAAAAATTAAGCCAGGCCATGATGATGTTGTTAGGACCATCAATGAGCACCTTGAATCTGTAACAAGCAGATTGCTCACAGCAGAAAAGGAAATAACAGGCATAATCGAGAATCCAAAACATACAGTAATTCTTGAATTGTACAGCATCCCCAACAAAGAATATGATTCTCCATTTACACCAGGTGGCAAAATATATATGCTGTCCCCTGTACAATTTTATTACCAGTTTTTTGTTGGGGGCACACTGAGACCAATCAAGATCAAATATTGGCATCAACCACAGGCACACCACTACCCTACCTTATCAATAACAAATGCTGACAACAAACAAAAAATCACCAGTGTAGAGTTAGAGGATTTTACAGACCCCAATACATTAGAAACAGCCTATACTGAAGATGATGGCACTTTGGAATTTAAAATACAAATAGGGGACAAATTATATTTAGAAAATCCTGTAGTATCAGCTGCTGAACACCCTATAGTTGCAATATTTTTGTTTTCATATTATGTCTAGACAAATTATTGTTGATGAATTACACAGACAAGCCCGACATAATTATAAGAGACTCCCAGTAGTCACAAAGGGCATAGATGATTTATGGCAGAGCGACTTGATTGAAATAGCAAGTGGACAGTTGAAAAACTTAGACAAAATCAACAAGGGCTACAAGTATCTACTCACTGTAATAGACACATTTTCAAAATTTGCCTGGGCTCTGCCACTCAAATCCAAGACTGGAAAATGTGTTACAGAAGCCATCAGGACAATCATCAATCAGAGTGGAAGATCACCGCGCTATTTGCAAACAGATAATGGCAAAGAATTTTATAATTCAGTGTTTCAACAATTTATTAAAAGCCAGGCAATACAACATTATTCGAGTTACAGTGATCTCAAAGCCTCAATTGTAGAGAGATTCAACAGAACCTTAAAAAATCTTATGTATAAACAATTTACACTCCAAGGTAATTATAAATGGATTAATATTCTTCCAGAACTTCTACATAAATATAACAACTCGGTCCATTCCACAATCAACATGAAACCCTCCGAAGTAACTTCATCTGATGAGCAAAAATTGATCAGCACTGTTTATTATCCTAAATATCAGCCAACAACAAGAAAGGCCAAATACAGGGTGGGGGATCAAGTAAGAATCAGCAAATATAAGCACTTATTCAAAAGAGGTTTTACAAGAAACTGGAGCACTGAATTATTTACAGTGGTTCAAGTTAAACCCGGGACCCTTAACACATATATAATAAAGGATCACCGAGGAGAAATTCTCAAAGGCAGGTTCTATGAACAAGAGCTCAGCAAAACTAAACAGCCTGACACATATCTCATAGAAAAAATCATCCGCAGAAAAGGCAACAAGTTACTTGTCAAATGGCTGGGTCATCCGGAAAACAGCTGGATCGATGCAAACAAAATAATAATATGAGCACCTGGGATGTTATAAAAAGGCTGCCAGAACCTGAACAACAGAATAAGAGAAATGGAAAATTGCTGCCTGAAAATATTAGGTGTCTTATTGTTGAGCCATCTGCTTGTGGTAAAACTACACTAATGGTTGATAATTTTTTATTGGCACCCAACTGGTTAGACTGGAAAAACAGGCACTTGTATATCTTCTCTAAGAGCTTGGAACAATTAAAATATCAGCAGCTGATGAAGCTATATGATGGATTAGATATTGCTACTTTTGAACCAGATGTTAAGCCACTTGATGAATGTCTCGATAATTCTGTTGTTGTGTTTGATGACATTATATTGGATAATCAAAACAAGGTTAGAAATTTCTTTACACAGGGCCGGCACAAAAACATTGATTGCTTCTACCTGGCACAGACTTTTTCTAAAATACCGAAGCAGCTGATCCGAGACAACAGCAATTTTATATGTGTGTTTCATCAAGATCATACCAACCTCAAACACATACATGATGAATATGTAGGTGGGGACTTGAGCTACAATGATTTTTCTAAATTTTGCAGCAGGTGCTGGAACCAGGACAGTTATGGGTTTGTCACAATTGATATGACAAGAACACCCATTAGTGGCAAATACAGAAATAAAATCAACAATTTTCTAGACATTGAAATATAAATAAATAAACATGAAAAGGCCAATTATTGACGATCTTAAGTTAAGAGATTATCTTGTAAAAAGATTTAAGGGATGGAAATCAGAGAACCGGGGAATTTATGAAAAACACAAACAAACAGAACAGCCCATAATTGATGCTATTGGTGAATTAGGTAAGAATATCAAAACTGTTACAGAGCAAAATCAAAATTTGATCACAGAGCTTGTACCTGTAGCTGCAAGGAACATATTAGATTATCCATTCACCCCACTTTCCAGTATTCATACACCTAGTCCTATTGCTCCTAGAAGAATTGAAGCTACTCAGGATCCTATTGAATTGGGTCTTCTTGCTCAAAAATATTTAAGCACACCTAAAGACAATAAAGATGAGGTGTTTGGCTTATATGCTGACACAGAGCTTGATGGTAGCATCATACATAGAATTGGCAATTTCAGAGTAACATTTATGGGAGATGATCTGATTGTATATTCAGAATCTCGTCTCGGAGAAAAAGGTGCTTTTGTTAAATATCCCGGCACACCTGGGTTGTGGGAACTGATGACTAGGAAAAGGCCTGGCAGCTATACAGATCAAGATTATGAACATTACAAAGAAATATTAATAAAATCAGATGCTCTATACCAGAACAATGATCCCACACAAAAAAGGGTTAAGTCTAGCAGTGGGGCAAAATACAATAATTTAATCATGCCCATATGGTCACAGATCAAGACAGGTAGTGGAATCAAACAATACAACACCCTGCCTAAAGAATTTGTCTGGGTTGATGATGTCAGGAAACTTGTAGATAGGTTGCTGGTGATAGCTGGGGAGGAAAATGCTGGCAACCACAATTTTTACAATGAAAAGGTTGGAATTATGGACATGATAAGCACCAAATTGTCTAATTTTATAGTGAATGACCCTAAGGGGATTGGATATCTCATAAAAATTATTAATACTCTACCCCCCAAATTTTGGAATATTTCTGAGGGTCGGGGCCTTGTTAATGACATTATAAACAAGCTGCCATTTGAACTACACATTCCAGGCTATCAGTATTGTGGTCCAGGCACAAAATTGGAGCATAGATTAAACAGAGGTGATCCTGGAGTTAATCCCCTAGATGCTGCTTGTAGAGACCATGACATAGCATACAACACACATTCTGATCTTGACAAGAGACATGTTGCAGACAAAAAATTAGAAGAGGCTGCATTTGGTAGATTTGTAAGCAAAGATGCTTCTTTGAGTGAAAAAATAGCAGCATTGGGGACCACCATAGCTATGAGCACCAAACAAAAACTGGGGTGGGGACTGTGAATATGTATATAATAAACCTAGGATGAAGGCCAAGGGTGTTATGTATCAAATACCTTATGAAGGTCTTAAATCTCTTAAAACTATTGACAGTCTCTTGACCAAAAAGCAGCGCAAGAAAAAAAGCTCTTGTCTTGCAAAGGGACATGGTATGAAATTGTTGCTTAGTACCCCTCAATTAAAAAAATTACAGCAATCTAGAAAAAAATCACATGTGGGGGGTTTCATATTTACTATCCCGGCCATCTTAGCAGCTCTCGGGGCTGTTGGGAGCTTGGCCGGGGGATCAGCTGCCATAGCAAAAACAGTAATAGATGCCAAGAAAAATAGGGCAGAATTAGATGAGCAGAAGCGCCATAACCTGGTCATGGAGAAAAAAGGCAAAGGTGTTAAGAGAGCCATGAATAAGTTTAAAAAAAACAAGAGCCGCTTACAAACCAAGATATTGAAGCTTTAATCAAGCCACTGGGCATCAAAAATTTTAGGGGTGTGTACATGTCTGATTCTTTACCAGAACAACCACTCAACAAAGAGTGTGGCATTGTTAATTTGGATAAGTACAAAAATCAGGGCACTCACTGGATCTGTTATCTTAAATATTTAAACAATGAGGCATTTGTGTTTGATTCATTTGGAGGTGTTCCACCTGAAAATTTAGTAAAATATCTAAAATCACCCAATCTTTATTACAATAATGCCCGTGTTCAAAACTTCAAAGATGTTAATTGCGGACATTTGTGTTTATCTGTTCTCAGATATATGTCTCAAATAAATAAACCATCAATTGAAAATTTTCAAAAGGCCTTGTGGTATTTAAAACATCATGGGGGTATTCCATCTCACCAGCCAAAATTCAATATTGAAACTCAAATTGCATGATGACATAGTGTATCCCAAAACAATAGCTCTTAGAGCATTTTACGGCATGTACCTGATCCCTAATATTACACACCACAACAACAAAATTGCAGTAGGGGATCAAAAAATTGTCATCACTCCAGGGCAATATAATCTGTCCACTCTAAATGCTCAATTACCCAGAGGTGTAGTGTTAAGTCAAAATTCTGTCACTCACAGAGTAGAGATTGTATCTGCTACAGAAACAGTGGATCTGGGTACTATAGGAGAGCTGTTAGGCTTTGAGAACAACACAAAACTTGAAGCAGGCATCAAACACACTGCTATGAATATACCTAAATTCTTAGCCATAGAGACTCTGAATATTCACTGTAATGTGGCCGAGGGTATGATCACCAAATCAAATGGCATAGGCACTCACAAACAAACTGGCATCATTGCAACATTCAAACCTAATTCCGAATTCATGGAGCCAATCATCTACAATCCATCCCCAACATTATATTTTCCTGTGTGCCACAACAGAATAGATAACATTGAATTGATGATCACTAATGAAAAAGAAGAATTAGTTGATTTTGCTGGAGCCACAACAACTGCAATCATAGAGATTAACATTTAAATAAAAATACATACAATGGAAAATATTGAGAGTTATGAGCTACAATCATTCCCTCCAAACAGGAGGACATTTGCAAATTTAAATCAACCCAACACAGAGATTGAGGTTGATCTTGATGTAGGGGATGGATTTATACACCCCCACAGAGCAGATCTATACATCAAATTTGATGTTGTAAAGCTCGATGGAACAGATTATCCGGCAAATTCAAATATAAGATTGGTGGACAATTTTGTGCCGCATCTGTTCTCTGAAATTGAGATCAGAAAGCATGGTGTTGTTATAAACAGAGTGGATTATCCCGGCATTACCTCCACAGCTTTGGCCACACTAAAATTATCCAAAACCGAGGCTTCTTACTACAAAATAGGTGGATTTGAGGCTGGTGATAAAATATTAACCAAGAACCACACAGTGCTGTTCCCCATGCGCCTGTTGCCAGGATTCTTCTCAGATTACAAAGATATTATGTGGAAGGGTGGTTTAAGAATTACATTTAGAAGAGCTGCCAATGATAATAATGCTTTGATGATGTACAGCACATTAAACTCTACAGGAGAAGCTCTGCCTAATACCCTACCTGATGCAGGCAAATGCATTATTCAGACTATGGAGTTAAGAATCCCTGTTGTTGAATATGAGGCCAGTTATGCTCTTAAACACAAAGCTGATATCCTAAAAAATCCACAGATTCCTCTGCAATTTTATACATATCAATCTGTACAGAAGCCCGCATCTGGTACATATTATGAGTTTGATGCTACAAATTCATTCTCCAGTATACAATATGACATGCCGGATTTTGTGGTGGTACTGTTTCAGACTGGAAGACACAATAATCAGGAAAAAAATTCAAGTAGATTTGATAACTGCAACATCAAGAACATATATCTTAAAAATGGCAGAAATGAGGTATTCCCTAGAGAAAATTACAATTTAGACATTTCCAAGGATGATTTCCTCAAATTATATGAGGCATTTTCATCATTCAAAAGGGTCACTACTGGCAGTACTGACATGTATTACACACCAGATGAATTCAAAGCACAGAGACCCATGTTTGTAATCAACACTTCAAAAAGAAAACAAGTTGTGGTGAATGACAGGACAAACATTAAAATTATCTGTGAATTCCATGAGGCATTACCTGATGACACCATATGTAGTGTTATTTTCATAGGTGAAAAATCATATGTTTATGATGTAAGAAATAAGAGGGTCACAGAGCAATTCTAGAAGATATTTGCTTCTATTATGCTGTTATACAACACACAAACCTCAACTGTATTATCAGCTAGCAGTGAATATCTTATGTGTGGGCAGTTGTATATATTTCAATCTTATATCAGGACTCGAACCCAAAGCCCCTGATTACAATGCAACAATATTAACACTTCTCAATATGGAATATGCCCACATTTTACTGGGTTCTGAGACCCTAATACAGACAAAATTGGATTTTGAACTGCCATAATATTTTCTAAGTCTTTGCCTAGGCTCGTATTATCAGAATAGAATTGGTTTCAGCATGAAAAACAGTTCATTGCCACTGTGTCAGAAAATGTGTATCTTTATCTCAATAATCTTTGTTACACTTTTACATGTCGCACAGAAAGATTAATGGCCTCTTCAGTGAATCGCACAGAAAAATCATTAATGTTCCCTTCTAGCTATGTAGATTATATCTCTTGCATGCCGGCAAGACATGCAAACAATTAATTATGCTTACCCGCTCTTCTCCTGGTAAACACTTTTTACCAGGTTTTCAGATCTGGGAGTTGTATATCAACTAGGAATAATTATTCTCAAAATCTCACGTGTGGAGATATTATTTTGCCACACATATTTCAATCTATCAGGACTCAAACCCAAAAACCTCCTGATTACAAGACAACAATACTAACATTTTGCCATCAGGGGAGGCTTCACATTTTACCAGGATTCAAACCCGAGCCTCCCGATTACAGGGCAATAAAAACCATGCACCACACTCCACTGGGTCTCAGAACCCAATAGATATCAATTCAAGATTCCTGGGATTTTGACAGAAAAACATACTATAAACAATAAGATGATAAGAGAACTTGCCATAGTTTTAAGTATGCACAAATCAATCTGAGGGAGCTCTTCCTTTCTGAAAAATTCCCGAGGGCATTTTTACAAAATCCTTGGATTAGACAGGGTTCCACACTAGAGCAAAAAGCTCATATGGCCATGTTGAGCTTGTTTTAAGTATAGCCAAACCTGCTTGAGGGGTACTCTTCCTTTCCGGTCCTGGTTGTATCATCAATTACACTACTGAAGTGGCAAGCAATTTTTAAAGTGTTTCAAAAGACTAACATTTCATGTACCAACATTTCTAAAATGGTTGAGTTTGCTATGTCTTTGCCTGGAACATCTGCTCCAGTTGAGAGAGTATTTTCAATTATGGGGAATATTTGGTCTGCATAAAGAGGTAGACTTCTAGTATCCACTGTTAATCATCTGCTGAATGTTAAAACTAATGCAGAACTTTCACGTTGTGAATTTTATGATGTTATTAAAAGAAACAAGCCATTTCTGAAAAAGTCATGTCTAGTGAAAAGTTCAACTGAGTGAACTACCTAGAACAGAGAGGTTTCCAAAACATCAGAAAATGTATTATTCAATGAAATATTTGAAAATAGTTTAATGTTCCAATAAAATGTTAAGGCTTTTAAGTAATTCCAATTTATTTTTTATTTATTATTGTAAAAAGAACTGAAATTCGGCAGTAACGAGTTGATCGCGAATATGTCCTGGGTTGGACCCAAAAAAATATGGTAAGCCTACATTTCAAGCCAAATTTACCATGCGGCTTCTTTAAGACATACCAAGCGGATATCCACATCATTATTTACATATAGATATTATATTATGTTTATAGTATTTACAAAGTCAATCAATTAGGGCAATTTTCAGCCAGGGCTGTGTAGTAGTTACAGAAGCATTCAAAATAAAATACCGTTTTTCGAAAGCTCGAAGCGTCGAAACGAAGCGTCACACAGTAACAAAACCTTCAGAAAAGTTTAACTGGACCTATAGTTTAAAGTGGGATCCGAATCATTATGTACCGTGTATCAATCCCAGGGCATCTTGATTACAAGATGGCGACGCTATGCCATCGAGAAGGCCATAGGTAGGCTTCGTAAAAAATATCCGCAATTTCTATTGAATAGAACTTAGTATGTGTGTGGTTAAACCAAAATTATGCAAGAGTCATTGAAAAAAAAAAAAAACAACTTTATGTCAGATATTTCCATGGCATGAACTTAATATACTTTAACCCGGGACTCGAAATGGAAATTTTAACAAAACGGATAGAATCCAGACATTCACAAACCGGAACGTCGTTCCGGTTCGCACCAGTCCATTTCGGCACCCTGATCTAGCCTGCTGATTTCGTGATGTCTAAATTGGGTAGTTTTTAGCAATATAAAATAGGTAATATAGGCCAAGTTTATCTTTTTTGGTGGATTTCTCTCATCGCCAGCCGGGAATTTACCACGAGGCTATCCTAGTCTATAGCCTCAAAAATGAGACGCTGACGAGGCAGACCCGACAAAGACCATCGACTTTCAAGAATTTTTAAAGGGTCTACACTTCACTGAAGCAACGAATGAAAACTTATTCGTGAAAAACATTTAACAGTGCTTTTCTCAAATCTTGACATTCCTCTGAGAATTCTTGTGAGTAATTTTGCCATCAAATGCCAGTGGAGAGCAGCCGTTCAATGTTCTAAAGAGAATTAAAACTGCCCTCAGAAATTCAGCGTCGGATAACAGACTATCTAGTTTGGCATCCTTCACAGCGATTACTGATGTCGCATTCATCAGTTTGTTGTCATGGAAGCCAGACGGAAACAGTTTTAGGATAGTGTTCTCTCGTTTGGTTTGATTGAGTTAGTGTTTTAAGTTCACTTTATGCACAGTAAGGTTAATCGGGACTGGACCTAGAGTTTAAAGTGGGATCCGAACCACTATGTGCCTCCACCGGGTATCGAACCCGGGACCTTTTGATTACAAGGCAACGACGCTACCACTGCGCCATCGGGGAAGCCTGTTCTCTTGTTAAATCTAATTGTATTGTTTTATAGAAGTATAATGAATAATTTTTAATCAGATGTATCTATATTTTAAAGTTTACAAGTGTTGTTAATACAGAGCATTCAATTAGTGAACGTGAAGTACCATGATAACAACACTGTTAATAATTATAATAGCGTAGTGGTAACGTCGTCGCCTTGTAATCAAGTGGTCCCGTGTTCGATACCTGGTGGATTCACATTGCACAGTGGTTCGGTCCACTTTAAACTGTAGGTCCAGTCCCGATTAGCCTATCTGTGTATAAAGTGGACTTAAAACATCAATTAAAATTCAATTGAAATAATAATAATGAAGATGATGATGTTGGTAGGGCCTAAAACAAAGGATAGCCTAAAGGCCCAAATTTTATAAATCCCTCCTTGCTCATCGCCATATATTTCTAACCTTACCATCATACATTTTCACGTAAAACGTGGGTTGTATCTCACTCATAGCTTTAAATAACTGATAGATGTTAAGGGCGGTGAACATATAAAAAAAAAGCGTTCAGCTTAAATGGAAAGGATTTGTTGATCTTGGATCTGTGTACGTGCACACGATGCGTCGAGAAGTCAGTAACCGACTAGGAATTATTACAACTAGGTGTAATTGTAAAAATAATGCATGTTAGCAGGTTAGGGGAGTTGGTTTTGACACTCTTAGCACACTTTTTATAGTCACGCGACACTGTCGAACGAACCCTGCCCGAGAGAGAGAACAACTCGGCCCGCCACCTTTCGCCCATTTACGCAACTAGTGTGTGCTTGTGCATAGCCCGCTCCGGTTTGTGTTGAACCTTGGACTCACAGGCAGTATGCAGTCTGTAAGACGATAGTATTTACAAGACATGACAGAAACCCCGTTCTATCTTCTTCGCTTTCTGTACAACAAGTGATTGATCGTTGGTGAAGTGTAGCTTTTTCGATGGTTGTGAGCAGACTGCGGTAGTTGTAGCGATGAACAGCGAAGATTATCTTCCAGAAGTCAGGATAGAAAGACAGACAAACTAGGTCGACCTGCACCGAATTTGAATCTACAACAAATAGTGTTCAAGAAGAGAGAGTGAGATAGTGAATTGACTCGCAAATTTCGTGTTGAAACTTACGGAAGTACGTTTGTTTGAAGGGCAGAAGGTTGGATTTCAGATACAAGCATGACTGAAGCAGGTGCCTGGTAAGTTTGAAGTTCTTAGTATAATGTTAGAGATTCTAGTAACGCAGATATTACAGTTTCACTATAATATATTTATTTTGGATTCTTGTATTTGTAGTACGAAGGAACAGTAGCGATAGATATCGGAGATAGCAATGTTATGGATTTAGAATCAGTGTAAATATGTACAAAGGCCAATCGTAACGTTAAACTAGGTTGTGAAGTTTGTTTTGATCTAGCACACCTTTCAATACAGCAATCAATATACGCTGAATAGTTGTGGCTATCATTTCCTGGATGGAGAGTAGGCTGACTATAGGTGGGTTTGTGGGTGCAGTTTGCGTCCACCGAACTATTTTTGGGGGGAGGGGGAGGACTTGTGATAAAAATTTGATTGGATAAACAATACAACATTGGACGGAAGTTGAACTACGTTATTATTTAAACATCACTTCGACATAAAGAACAATTTGTAGATTGCTAAGGGATTTATAACGGGTAATAAGTATTAACTTTTTTTTGAAGGGGACAAAATCCAGCTTCTATATATTAAGCCTTAAATTGTCACTCGAATTCTGGTGGGAGGACATGGGGGAGGAGGGGGGCAATATCCAACTCTTGAATGTCAGTTTTAAATCTTAGATTATCACGGAAAGGGGGATTTAGCATTAAATTTGAGGGGATATACAATTCTTGAATATCAACAATAGGTCTAAAATTGAGATTGAAATTTTGATAGGGATTGAGTATAAATTTGCGTGGGATACGCAGCTCTTGATTATCAGTGTTAAATCTTCAGATTGTCAAGGAATTTCTGTTGTTGTTAAGTGCACTTTCTGCACAGATAGGTTAATCGATACTTGACCTACAGTTTAAAGTGGGATTCGAACCACGGTGCAATGTGAATTTCTGTACTGCGTGTTGTGTGTGTGTAGAGGGGGTGGTCGAACATTAAATTTGAGGGGCAATATTTAACGATCTGCTATAAAATTCGTACACTGATCGTTACTTGTTATCTTCCTATACCAGTGGTTCTTAATATTTTATCTTAATCTTTTAATGTTGCTGTTGCCACCCTTGCACGTCGGCAACTAAGAAAATAATAGGAAAGTTGTTTATCGCTATTTTTTTCCTTCGATATTCTCTTATTTTAAGTAATTGTGTTATGCTTGTGAGAGGGCAAAATGATTTTCCTGTTAACTGACATTTTTGTTTCATTTGTTGAACCTCACTTGCCGGAATACAGAGTGAATTAACGGGTTGATGGATAATTTGCCTACTAATATATTTGTCTATTGTCTAGATATTTGAATTGGGGCCTCCCCGATGGCGCAGTGGTAGCGTCGTCGCCTTGTAATCGAGGGGTCCCGGGTTCGATACCCACTCCTCTAGCAGACACAAAGGTACATACACATAGGCCTACACACACGCGCGCGTGTTTGTGTATATACATACATACATACATAAGCATTGTCTCATGCTGTCTCTAAACAGTCAGTAGAATTCCATCCCCCCACTGCAAATTTCTTATCACATTGAATACCTGCATTGCAGTTTTATACAGCTGTATATAACCAAATGTATGTAATATTGTGAAAATGTTACGTAGGCTCTGAGAAATACCCTCTAGAGACGTTTTACATTAAACAGTGGCGCAGGAAAAATTCTGCTTTGGAAGGTACAAAGTTCAAAAATAGTTATTGAAATTAGTATTTTATACATAGGCTACATCCACACACACAGAAATAAATATGTGTGTATTAATAAGTAAAGTCAATCCTTTTTTTTCCCTTTTGTTTCTTGTGCATTACCTATCCTTGACAAAAACCGAAATTTTTTGCTCACATTTTGTTGCAAATCTACGTTCATTGGCCAAGTTTGGAAAGGTTAAGGTATGAGGCCATTATGAACGGTCGTCAAGTCACCTGTTTAGCCCCCAGTTCTTGAAATGGAAAAGAGCTTATCAGAGGAGCAGTTAGCGATTTTTTTCCCAGTCAACTTGTGAATGCGGGTTCATTTCTTGCTCTCTGATTGGCTGTTGGAAAGTTACGGTGCTCTGATTGTGAGAATATCTTATTTTCTATTTTCAGCGCAAATTTGCTGCTTTCTAACCTAACCTAACCTAACCTAACGTACAGCGCAAATAAGATATTCTCACAATCAGAGCACCGTAACTTTCAACAGCCAATCAGAGAGCAAGAAATGAACCCGCATTCACAAGTTGACTGGGAAAAGAAAAAGCGCGAGCAGTTACCTGTGGCGGTTGAACAGCGTGGCCTAAGTTTTCTGGCAGTTCATTGCAAATAGCTTAGTCTGGGGACGAATGCCCCCAACCGGTTTTAATTCTCGGTGAGGCATTCCAGCCGTTCGTGTCACGTGCGAGATAAAGTGAAATGTACGGAAGCGAGCTCGGTGCTTGTGGGTTACTTACCCTTTCACATATGAATCTTGGCAAGGGTTTATCTGAGGACATATAAGTCCGTATTTAGAACTTGAATAAGGGTAAATTTTGAGTCAAAGTGACAAAAATTTAGGCATTTATGAAACATTTTAGGTCTTGTTGAATTTTTTAAGCGTGTTGGGATAAAAAAGGTAAAGTGTTCCCCTGTGCATAGCACCACGCCATGAAAGCGTGTTGGGATGTGGGCATAAATCACTGCATCTCGGTACACCAAATTACATGTTTGTATATTTAGTTACTAATTTTGAGTTACAAAGTCATAACTTAGCGCGGGCATGTAAAAGAAAATCCAGGTTTATTAAATCCCGGGTTCGATGCTCGGTGGAGGCACATTGTACAGTGGTTCGGATTCCGCTTTAAACTGTAGGCCCAGTCCGGATAGCCTATCTGTGCATAAAGTGGACTTTAAACCAAACTCAACCAGTCAACTGAAACAAACAAAATTTATAAACTATAATTTGTAACTTCTAGAATTTGAGCCTTTTGTTCAAGCGATTTCGGAAAATAAATTTAACTTCGAAATGCCGTGCTCTCATTTGACATTTGAGAGAATGGGGAATCGCAGGAAATAGAAAATATTGGCAAATATGTTATCAAATCGTTTGAGAGTATTGGTAAATCTTCTTACTTTACGCCGATTTTCTGCCAGGTCTGATTAATCGCGGCGACGAGATTAGATGAAAGATATGAAGGGGCACTTAAAAAGATACATCCATACCCAGGTCGGAACTCCAACATGAAGCCTTAGGTAACGAGATCGAAATCTCACACTGGGCCACCAAATCGTTTCTTAGCCTATATCTTACCCAATTTTACTCAGTTTAGGTACGTGATAGTGTAGTCCAAACATTCTTACACGCACGTACGACGAAGTGGAAGAAGATAACACGTTTCTGAATGTTTTTATGCCTTAAAATCGTTATGCTAGTCAATAATAATATCAAGTGCAATGATTGTTCCTTAAATATTCCAAGGCACTTAAAACAACACTGGTACCAAGGATGAAAAAAGAGACAATATGTTTATTTATTTTCACTTCCATAAAGCCACAAGGAATATCTAACTTACAACAGGTCCAGTTCATTCTGTCTCAATAATTCAATCTTATTGTTTCACGCACGTGTGCCGGAAAAGATGCAGCTGATTGAGTAATAGTGCAACTTTCATATTACTATCTAAACCTACGAAAATAAATTATAGCTTTCCCAATTCTCTCATTACAATTATAATTTTCCTGTATTTCCCGTCGTTTACGTGCACAAACTTGGGATATCGATAATATCGATTGCGAGGATCGGATATCCCTTCTTGAAGTCATTAAATTTAATAAAATACTTTTCAATTTTCTGGAAGCACATGAAAGTATACTGACGAAAGAAGTAACATGTGTTACGTATAATATTTATCCGATTATTTTCCAGTTTTCTTAGTTCTCGCCTGGGAAAAGGGGGGGAGGAGCATCTTCCTTGGTCCAAGACCTAGAAAAAGTTATTAATGAAATAAGTAGCGTCAGTCTGCGTCATGAGAATATGACGTCGTAGAAATCCTAGCAGTAGTTATGACACTTCGATTTAGAGACGCTGATAAGATCTGTGACTAGATTTAGGCAAATATCTTAATTAACATAGAGTAATTGAGATTTCATGTCTTATGTTAGATACATACGAAGCTCATGTTTCGTAATAATGATACTATCTATTTCACCATGGCATATATCTTGTTACGCGAGTCACAGAATATTTCTGAATAGAATTACACTTTTGACGGTCATATACTCCCGCAGAAGCGATTGATGTTACAAATATGAATTTCAGGTAAACAAGGGACGTAGTGTGTCAACCTCGATTGAAGTTACGTAATTATTTTCCTTGCGTGTTTCTAGAAAGAACTACGTAACTATAATTACTGTACTTACGTCAGGTACCGACGAAGTAAGCCGCCACACTTTGAAAAACTGGCTCTGGTGGCTTACAAACGACGATGCAGAGACACACATCGTTGGACTGTTCCACCTGAAGGTCGGAGACAATCAAAGCGTTGTATCAGATGATTTGCCTTCAATGCATCCTATGTCTCTTACGCCTACAACGCTGATCAAAAGCATACACTTCAGACAGAGTGGCTTCCTTTTTCGAAGGCTCTCTTGTGCTCAAAAAGGAACTTGAAATACTAGAGTTGTGGATCAGTAGTGTAGTATACAGCCACACCAATATCCTCAATTTAGACTGAGGCCAGTGGCGTGTCCGGGGAGGGTTGATGGGGACACAAACTCGCCTTTCACCATCCTAAAAAAGTGCAGAAAAGGTGGCAAAATATGGAACTCGCTACTAACCAAAGATGGATATAACTCCCCTTAGGAAACCTGAGCCTCGTTCAGCCTATCTGAGCATAAAGTGGACAGGGGGACCAAATAATTCTTCTTTGTCAAGCTCCCTACTCTCTTCTAGAAGCTTTATCTTCTGATAAATTCTGATAACTTGCGGTTTTGGTCTTCTTTATCAGCCTTTCTCTGTTCCCTATCTCTCCTCCTTCTGCCCTCTATTATTATTAAATCTTCCTTATCTTTCTTAATTTCCTCTTCCAATTTTTTCTCTCTCTCTTCTAATTTTCTATCTCGCCCTTCAATTTCTCTTTTCCTTTCTTCTGTTCGCGCTTCAAATAAAAGTAACACATCCAGTACTCGATATTGCCTTTTGATTGCATTTCTTATACTTTAATTTTTCTGCTCAATACGAATCCTTGGGCTGAAGAAATTCGACACATTTCAAATGAAACTCCATTGAGCACTCGTAACACTGGTCCCGGGTTCGATACCTGGTGGAGGCACATAGTGGTTCGGAACCCACTTTAAAACTGTAGGTCCAGTCCCGATTAGCCTTAAAACACCAACTCAATCAATCACTCGTAACACTCCGCCACCTCTTCCTCCATTCTGCTAACATCTTGGAAGTGGCCATCTTATACTTCTTGCTGTCACTCCTCAACAACCTTCTCTGCATTCCCAGTAGTCTTTCTTCTTACTTTCTTCAGTAGCCTCCTACGAGTAAACTGTCTTTAAGATTTGGCCAGCTAAAGAGCGACAAACATGGCAAATACAGGGTTGAGTAGGAAAATCCGGCCCGCCACATATTACTTGATCTGAAACAAAACTTTCTCCTAAATTAATGTCCTTCAAAAGCAAGAATAGACGCAGATACGGCTGGAGGGACGACGTGACGTGGCCAGATGGGGAGAGTAGTGGAATGGGCGAATGTAGAAGAAATAGTTTGAGAATGTCTGACAAGATGAGGCGGGCCTGTTATAGCCATAGTAATCTTCATGGTCGCAATTACCCAAACGTAGCAGAAATGTATGTAAAATAAGCAAAGCAAATACGTGCATTTTTGTTACTACAGTGCGCTCCCTTTAATTCGAACTTGGATAATTCGAACAAAAGCAAATTACCCTTGAAATCCCTATGTAAAACAATGTTAAAAATGACTACTTAATTCGAATTTTGAAGGTTAAATTGGGATAATTCGAAGTCAGGTTTCCATTAATTTAACATAAATTTTTCCAAGAAAGACCAAAGTGGTTGCTACGTAAGAAATTCCAACGGATGACTCGTCCCCCTTTTTGTCTTGAAAAGGTTGTTTTTAGGGTTAACAGATGTGCCGACGGCAGATAAGAGAGGGCAGCGGGAATCCCCAGAGCTTTTGTTTGTAGGAATGTGACCTTCACCTTTCAGAAACAAGTTGAGAGGGAAGCGGATAGCCGGACAGAAGGGGTCATTTGTCTGTGTGTTTTAGTGGAGTCACAATGTCGAACGTGGTGCGTACTGTAGCTTAACATTAGATAAGAAAGTTGAAGTGCTTAGAAAGGTAGAAAGAGGAATGAAAAACAATCACGTGATGCGAATATTCCAATAAGTGTACTGTTCCTGGATGGAGATATGGATAAAACATAGCAGTTGTAAGGTAAGGTGTACTGTTTGCGTATTAATGCAGTTTTATGTTTAATACAGTGTGTTATTTCATTGGTGTTTTTTTATTATATTCTGTTTAATTCGATTTTTTTTCGTAGCCCCATGGAGTTCGAATTAAAGAGTCCACTGTATATGTCGATTTAGCTATTGTGGGTGGCCATATGTAAATAACATGAAATTTAGTTCTGAACCTGTAAAGATTATTATTGATCATAAGAAAATATATATACTAACCCGGCATAGCTCATACAATACAAACATAAGTAATATGTAACCTTTACGTAACTTATGGCCATAAGTAAATGTTTATCGGGATCCCTTACCTTTTGTCAATTATGCGGTGCACCGTACATAGAATCACTTCCATATCATGTCTATCGTCACTCACGCACTGTTCTTCCTTTACATGATGGGGGAGGGGTTGTCAATGATCTGTTGTTGGAGGGGATAAGGGGTCACTGGTCACGGATTCAGGTCACTGCTTCCTTGTGACTTCCTCTAGGCTTCGAGCCCGGAACGCCCTTAGTCCTCTCGGGCGGGGTGGAGTGGTAGAAATATAAGCGTGATTATAAATGAATGGTGCGGTTTCAAAAATTAATAATAATTTTATTTATTACCTTACACGGGTAAAACTTACACCGTAAGCAGCGGCAACTGTCCAAGTTTCTCATGCGCTACCAGCAGTTTGATTCTCATGGTTACTGCGGGGCCGCGGCGCCAGTTTCCGAGATGGCGTCGCAACAGGAAAAGGCTTTCTGTGTGTTCCTGTTTGAGGTGTTCAGATCTGTGGTTACAGTGCAGCGTGAGTTTCGTGCACGGTTTAGGAAAGACCCACCACACAAGAATAACATAAGTAGGTGGTACCGACAGTTCGTTGTGTGAAGGCAAGAGTTCTGGTCGACCTCGTGTGTCTGATGACAACGTTGAAAGAGTACGCGAGGCTTTTCAGCAAAGTCTCCGCAAGTCACTTGGTAGAGCAAGCACTCATCTTCTGCGATGAAGACACTTTCCATGTAAGTGGCAAGGTGAACAAACACAATGTCCGTATCTGGGGGATCGAGCAACCACATACACAGATAGAGCACCAGCGTGACTCTCCAAAAGTCAACGTTTTCTGTGCGGTGACCCGCTAGAAAGTGCACTGCCAATTTTCCTTCCAACAAGAAACTGTGACCGGTGACTCATTTCTAGACATGTTGGAAAACTGGTTGTTACCCCAACTGAACACCAATTATGATGATTACATTCTGCAACTTAACGGTGCCTCCCCCCATTTTCACAGGAATGTACGAGAGCTTCTCAATCGTTTTCTTCACCAGCGCTGGATTGGACGTGCTGCAAAAGAAGACAACCAACTTCTCCCCTGGCCACCCCGTTTGCCGGATTTAATACCATGCGATTTCTTTCCTTGGGGGCTTGTTAAACACAGAGTTTACGGACCGTCATTGCCCTGTCCCTCGATGAACTTTGTGATCGGATAACGCATGCAAGGCAGACCATTATAGCGGACATGCTACACCGAGTATGGGAAGAATTTGATTAACGTGTAGATGTGTGTCGTGTGACCAATGATGCACACATTGAAGGATTGTGATTAATGCATAAGAAACTTGGACAGTTGCCACTGCTTACGGTGTAAGTTTTGCCCGTGTAAGGTAATAAATAGATTTATTATTAATTTTTGAAACCGCACCATTCATTTATAAACACGCTATATATCTCCCACTCACCATCGCCACCTGCACACCAGTCGCACTTCACTTACTCCTTCCCAAAGTGTATGAGAATATGCAAAGTTTAACCACAGCATGTCACATACACCCTCACTCCTGTCACCACTATCTCGTGTCCTGTCCTTCCCCAAAGACGCTAAAACTTCCCCTGTCTTCTTGCAATATTGCAGGTTTTTTGTAGCCTTGTCCAGTGGCTTTAACACACACACACACACACACACACACACACACACACACACACACACACACACACACAAACCAATACACACAAAAAAGAAGAAAAACTAACAAAAAGGACACCCTAGCCAGTGTAAGTTGCCTGAGGGGCGCGGTTCTCCCTCTTCGCCATGCCAAGCAAGGGATTGGGTGCGACTTTGAAAAAAATAAAAAAAAATAAGGAAATCCTACGAACTTCTAACTGGTAAATGAAAACGAAAAGCCCAAAAAATATATAATAAAAATAATAATAAATTTAGGGTGGCACTACACTATCAATATGATGATGAACTGACAAATCAAGTAGGAAATGGAACAACAAGCATCCATACATACATTACGAAGATACGAACCTGTAGTACTCCTGATTGTTGTAAAAACATGGTATAGCATGCCACTGCACATTGCAAGTAGCCATGGGGCTCAGAGGGGGATGGGGAGGTAGGATCCCATTTTCACTCGATCTTGGCCATTCGAAGATGTGATCAGCATAACACTCCTCCAGCTTTTACCTCTCCAGTTTCATTAGTGTCTCGATGGCACCCAGAGCCACCTTATGCAGGGACATGTACTGAAAGTTCTCATCGGAGATCAGCTGCTGGAGAATCGAACCCGAATCTCCCGCCCTGTAGTCAGATGTCCGACTAACCTTTTAAAAATAATATTTTTCATGTCTTTTCATTTCCTTCCTTTATTCTTTTTTACTCTATAATTTTCAACAAGATAGACAAATACCAGCATGTATGTTTTACCCACTCCACGACTTAGGTCGACTGTTGTAGAAATTAAAAATAACTAAACTTGAACGCACCACCTTTATCAACATATATGAGAGTCGTTCGCCTACAAAGTTCAAAGCTGTACAACCGGTATCCAAGTTTCTACACACTAAATATAAAATACAAAAATAATACATTACTTAAATATATTAAATATATCAGTGGGTGCATACGTGTGCGTGTAAATATTTTAATAATAGTTTCATAAGAGCTAGAATTGTGTGTAAGCACAAATAAAAATCGCTGTGCGTGCAATTTTCATGCTCTGTCAAGTACTGCGAAACTGATGAAAGATGTTTGTAATTTCAGTCGTAAAACATGCTTAATGATCAGATTAGACTTGTTTACATTCGGAAGGTATTAGCTACTTAACAACAATGTTAAGCGAAAATGCCTTCGTTATGTACAAACGTGGCCGACATTTTAATACAGATTAACATTTCTTTACAATTTACTAATTATTGTCAATAATGCTGAAATATATAAAGTATACCAGAGCAAGGGCCTTAGTTGGAAATTGTAATCGGAGTGTAAAAATTAGTAAACAAAAGTTAGTGTGCTTCGAATGCTATTGTTATGATGATTATTGTAAATACTTGCCCCCCCGATGGCGGAGTGGTAAAGTCGTCACCTTGTAATCAAGGGATTTCGGGTTCGATACGTGGTGGAAGCACATAGTGGTTCGGATTCCACTTTAAACTGTAGGCCCAGTCCCGATTAGCCTTACTGTGTGCCGGACCACGTGGCTGAGTGGTTAGCACATCGCGGTGCGACGCCAGGGGTCCCGGGTTCGAATCCCGCTCGGGCATGGTTGTTTGTAAATGTTCATTCATCAATTTCATCATTTTATCACTCATCCCCATCTTCGCAAATTAGCCAAGAGGCACAAACCGCGAAGTAAAATAAAACAAAGCAAAGCCTTACTGTGCATAAAGTGGGCTTAAAACATCAATCAATCAGTTACTTATTCACTATTATTGTTATTATTAACATAAATAAAAATAAGAATAAAACAATACTTAAATAAATTTTCAAGTCTAACAATAACTTATATTCAAGTGTTTCGCTCTCTGTCTCTCTGGCGCTAGTAATACCACTCATGCATATCTTATCATTCTGTTCTCGTCTTATAGGCTACATGTCTTTTTCGCGGTCTCGTGAAAGTGCTTGTCTTGTTCTGTCTGGTATCGTGTTCTAAATGGCTACTTTCTTCGCAGTCTCTTCTCGAGTTTGTTATTCTCACTTTAGCCTTGAAGATTAAGTTTTCTTTTTATCTCGACAACGTTTGTTGTAAGTTTACTTTATGCCTGGATAGGCTCATAGGGACTGGACCTACATTTCAACGTGAAATCTGAAGCATCGTGAAACGTGCCTCCACCCATAACCGAACCTGAGACTCCTTCATTACAAGGCAACTTCGCAACGATTACATCATCGGAGAGGGTTCCTAAACTTCAGTCTCGATATGATATGTAAAAAAACGCTAAAAATCATTATTAAATCAAATATAAAAGATATATTCTTGCACTCTTTATACAACATTCTTGCCATTGTACCTATATCTGAATAAGTCACATTTTCATTTAACGCATTCAAAATTGCGAATTCTACGGTACGTGTGCCTTCTTGATTATAAAGAAGTTTAGTTTAGTAAAGTCTAGTTAAAAGACGAGTTAGAGATTAGTGTTGGGCGATATATCGTCCAGGCAATATCAACTAGACGATATATCGTCACGATATTTTAGCGATATATGGTCACAATATTTTGGTGATATATACCATGTCAGCGATATATTGGCAATATATATCGTGTCGGCCATATAACGTCACGATATTTGGCTATAAATATCGTGTTGGCGATATATCGTCACGATATTTGGCGATATATATCGTGGAAACGATATATCGCCGATATCACGATACGAATAAAAAATCGTATCGCATCGTCTGTGACGATATTTTCTTGACGATATATCGCGATATCAAATTTTCGATATCGTCCATCCCTACTAGAGACATGTCTCGGTACCATCCTCCCAATAACAAATCAGCGGAGACATCTCAACATCAAAAGTTTTACAGGACACATAGTGATGACACGATTTGGCCGAAAATTACAATTGATCAGCACGCTGTCTCGCAATTCGAGATTCACTTTCCACAGTAGTATACACATACCTTTAAGTGATGTCAACAGTTCCAATACGAAACATTCGTTTTTCACAGTCCTCGACACTTTTAGAGCATAGACGCCACAGTGAGATTATACGATTCCATCGCTGGCACGACGCCTCATCCTTTATTTTTTTATTTGGATTCAGATTCCGCACGCTCTTCAGCAACCGGATATGGCAGAATATAGTTTCCATAGCTCTTCCATTTCGACCGGACACGACTATATCCTGTCCTCTAAAAATATTTAATTCATGTTTTTCTTTAGTACTGGATTTAACAATTTTCTGGCTTCATTCTTCAGTTCATGCATGGATAGATAATATTTTTAAAACATTGATGGATTTGTTAATTTAGAAGCCAAAAAATTCTAGGTTTGAATTCTGTGAAAAGCATACATGCGTCATTGTATTTGCCCCCTCATTATTTCGTGAATCATCCCATCGTAATAGAAAAAGAAGAACAATATATTATAATCTGCAACCTGAGGATTCCTACATGCCATGAAGGCTTATACAAGGTGTGGAGGTTATGCCTTGCATGCCCACAATACCGTTCATTTTCTGAAGATGATAATGTGATCAATACCACATTTCGGCTTCCTTTACACTCAGGCTGGTATGGTTATGACCGCTATTACGCAGGGGCATTGTCGGAAAAATTTCCATCCAAAATCGTCCACCTTGGGGATCGAACCCTGGCGCTCCGGCACCCTACTAACTGGACCACCGTACGTACAAACCTTACATGCAAACCTCTCAAAGTTCTAAGAAAAATCTCCGTTTTAAAGTAGGTAATTGCAGGCACATATTTAAAAATATTTTTCGGGGGGGAGGGTTGAACCATGTGTCTCAGGATTAATAATAATAATAATAATAATAATAATGTTTAAATTAAATGTAGTATATTTTTATTAAAGAAATAATAATTTAAATATATAAATAAATTATATTATATTTATATTACACGAATGGGTTAAAATAGAGATATAACAGCACATATTCATTATCTAGCTTACCTGTAGTTAAGGTCAGCATAATTTGTATAAAAACAAGTACCCTGCCAAAAAAAAAATGTCAAATAGATGCAGAATTGAATATTTATTGAATAACAAAAAATGATGTTAGATCCAGTTGGCAAAAAAGTAAAGTTCCTGATTAATATTTTATGCATATTATCATAAATAGTAGTATGCAAGCATAATTCTTTAGCATTGGCCTTCGAAATCCGGATGATCCCAATATAATCCTTTTCTTCCAATAAGTTCAGAGAAAATTAATAACCATAGATTATTCAACAAATGCTAAGCAAGTATATTTTCATTATTTAATTTTCGTACTTAATAAGTCTTTCGAAGGGGGGGGGGCGGATCTCCTGAACTCCCCCTCCAATACGTCCTTGGGTCATTGGTAATTCTAGTGAAAAATGCCATGCACATGCATTTCCACTCTTAATAAAGAATTCAGAACAGAGAGACGTATGCAGATAGAATTTTATTGGAAAATGGTAATATGAGAAGCAGTTAACTAGTCAGTCCCATTTAGAAAATTAGTTCTTTTATCTGAATGCTAGAAAACATAACCTTTAAGTTCTCCATAATCACATTACAGAACAGACCAGTACGGGTTAACCTTTAGTAGCGAGTCCTCCAAGAGCTGGAACGTGGAAAAGCGGCGAGTAAAGGAGATCCTAGAGCAGTAGTCGCTTGAGGAGCTCCAACTCCACCACCAGCTCCGACAGCTGGAGAAACCAGAGCTGCTGCTCTCAAGGGTCCTCTCTTCTCCATCTCGTCGGCGAAGCAGCGAGCTACCAACAGCGAGCTTGCCAGTCATGTAATATGCATTCGCCTCATATGTCACCAAGTTTTACCCCCGAGCCCTTCATATATAATTTTAATAGAAACTGAAAGAATATACATGGTAAACTGCGAGAGATCGATGTTTGCGCTCGGTGTATGGATTTAGAGGCAAGATTTTATAACATAGCTACATCAGCAGGGGTATTGTCGGAAAAATTTCCATCCAAAATCGTCCACCTTGGGGATCGAACCCTGGCGCTCCGGCACCCTACTAACTGGACCACCGTACGTACAAACCTTACATGCAAACCTCTCAAAGTTCTAAGAAAAATCTCCGTTTTAAAGTAGGTAATTGCAGGCACATATTTAAAAATATTTTTCGGGGGGGAGGGTTGAACCATGTGTCTCAGGATTAATAATAATAATAATAATAATAATGTTTAAATTAAATGTAGTATATTTTTATTAAAGAAATAATAATTTAAATATATAAATAAATTATATTATATTATATATATATATATTATATATATAAGAATATACATGGTAAACTGCGAGAGATCGATGTTTGCGCTCGGTGTATGGATTTAGAGGCAAGATTTTATAACATAGCTACATCAGTAAATCCATGGATGCACAAAGAAATAATATAGTGACATAAAGTCCATGCAAGACAGTAGATTTAAATAATACACTTAGTTTATTTTATTTGCCTCGTTTCATAAAATAAGTTTTGTATTGAGCAGTTTCAATACTACGAGGGTCACTATTTATATTTTGAGCCTAACAATGAAAAAACAGGAATTTGGCATTGAAAACTGCTTTATTGTTTTTCGAAGTATTCTCCTTTATGGTCAATACACTTTTGCATTCGTTCGAACCATTTGTCAAAGCAGTTTTTCAAATCTTTTTGAGACACCTCCATAATATGGTTTTTGAACTCATCAACGGCGTCTTCCGCCGACGAAAATCGTTGTCCACGCAATTTATTCTTGACATTCGGGAACAAGAAGAAGTCATTGGGTGCCAAATCAGGACTGTACGGCGGATGACCCATCAATTCGATTTTTTGACCGTTCATAAAGTCGGTTGTTAGACGAGATGTGTGACAGCTGGCATTGTCTTGATGAAGAATGATCCGACGGCGTTTGTTTGTTTTCCGTATTTGACCGAAGACCTCTGGCAAACAAATTGTTGTGTACCATTCAGAGTTGACCGTTCTACGTTCCTCTAAAGGCACAGTTGCCACATGACCAGTTTTCCCGAAAAAACAGGCGACCGTTTGTTTCGATGTGCTTCGAGCGCGAACAACTTTTGTTGGATTGGGTTCATCTTGAAACACCCATACAGTCGACTGCTGTTTACGTTCCGGCTCATATGCATATATCCATGATTCGTCACCTGTTACAATCTTATATACGTCTTTTGAAGCACCACGATTGTATTTATTGAGCATTTGTTTGCACCAATTGACGCGAGCGTCTTTTTGAGTTTTTGTCAAATTGTGTGGGATCCAACGAGAACATACCTTTCTCACAGATAAATGATCATGTAATATTTTATATATGCTGGTGGAACTAATGCCTATGGTTGCCTCAATCTCACAGTATGTCACATGACGATCTTGCAGTATTAGGTTTTGCACAGCATCAATGTTTTCTTGAACAACAACTGATTTTGGACGACCTTCGCGAATCTCGTCGGTCAGCGAATGGCGGCCACGATTAAATTCGTTATACCAGCGTTTCACAGTGGCAAAGGATGGGGCTTCATCGCCAAATGTGGAAGTAAGTTGATCTATGCACTCTTGTCTTTTTATAATCCACGTCGAAAATCGTAGAAAATCATCGCACGAAAATGTTCACGAGTTAATTCCATTTTATTGTTGTCGCGCAATCTCCAAGGCAACATAAACAACACAAATCAAGCTATTGACAAAACATTTGAAGTACGTTATGGTCAATAATGCCAGAGGATTCCGTGCAAACGTCAAATCGCGCCTAACTTCAATCAGTGTTGCCAAGGCTCAAAATATAAATAGTGACCCTCGTATTTGCAATTTGTATTAAAAAATAAAAACATTTAACATCAAATAAGCAATAAAATATTTCAGAGACTTACATTAGTTGGCATTCTATCATTAAAAAAACTGCTGTAGGGCAGATTCGAACAGGTCTCATAGTGACTGGACCACACCGTCCTTCTTAACCTATTGGTTATATGCTCCTAGCCATTTATGTGTTAAAACCATAGTGCTCTATTTCATATGGAATTCATAGAAAATATTTTAAACAGTATATTACAATTACCGGTAAATTGGATGGTGACGGATTTCTTCAAATTTACAGGAGAAAGTACTTACGGAAATCGTTTTCTGTAGCGTTGTGGAAGTTCGTGAATGTAGTTTTGATCCATTTTAATGCGAATACATGTTATTTTCTGCGAAAATCTCTGCCCGACACGCTGTTTCTGCTGCCGCCATTTGCTTTCTGCACGAGAGCACAATAGATGACGTAATCCCGTAGTCAGTGTTTCAAACTCACCGTGTTTTCATTAGAACATGACGTGTCGAGTATTTTTTTTTAACTATGATTGCCTAACCTAACTTAACCTAACCTAACCTTACGGAAAATGGTTTTTTGGGCTAACGTGAATGGTTTTTGGGGCTAACGTCAATGGTTTGTGGGGCTAACGTCAATGGTTTGCGAGGTATTAGCATAATTTCAAATCCGGGCACGAAAGTAGGTATTTTCCGGTGAATGAGGTTGCAACACTGCATAAATCGACAAAACACTCGCACAACGCGCGATGAACCAGTACACTGTCGCCATAATGTGTTTTACAGAATCGAAATAACAAGTAACAGTAAGTACTCGTAAATGTAAGAAATAGACATTATCTTACTTAGAAATGCATTATTTCACCATAGGAAATGTTCCGCATTCCAAAATATATAGTACGTTAGAAATGTAAAAAAGGGCGAAATATGATTTATAGGTGTCACCCCCATAATATAATAGTACCAAACCAAGCAGGCAGAACACACACACAACGTGAAAACTACATTTGTTAAGGTATGTATCCAACTTGTAAATATAATTACACTAAAATGTCGAACTTGTTTCCCTTATTTCTGCTGTAAATTCAAACACCTGCCGTTTACCCACGGTACCCCCTCGAGAATTACGTCGATTTTTTTTAGATTTCAATGTTTTACGTAATGTAAAAGTTGTTCCAGCGTTAGAAAAGCACAAATAACTTGAGATATCTGATCCCAAAGAATGGCCCACGTAAGTTAAAACCTGCAATTTCGGAGTACTTTCGTCGCTTTTTGTAATTACACTAAAGTAGCAAAAGAACACGCCGAAAATAACTATCCGTACCAAACCTAACTACGTAATATTAATGCTGCTGCTGTGCAAAGTCTGAGTGCGCGAAGCTTTCGGGTTGTTCTGCTTCACAGTAAAGTAACATGCTAAGGTAACAGACGCACTTTTCTTCACAATAATACATTTCCGAGAGCTAAAATCAACTGAAAACGTTCATAAACCATGCAAGACATTTCACTTTCTCTAGGGCGTACAGAGGGTCAAGGGCACCTCTACTACTTCTAGCATAGGCGTAGCTAGAACTTTATATTTGGGTGTGCACAAAGAGAAAAAATGAGGTCTTGTATCTTTTTAATAGCATATTTTGCAACACAATTACTTGGCTCTTTAACTGCACTGTTGTTTTTAAAGGAATATAAATTCACTAAATGACAGTGTTGAAAATTTCTGAATATATGTAGTGGAAAAAAATCAAATTGCATAGAAATTACACACACATAAAATGTTCATACATGTTACAAACAAATACATCAAAATACACGTCATCTATATCGAGAGACGTCTGTCAAAAGGTACAATGTTCTTAAACTCATCAATAGCTTCATTTACATCAATAGACTAAGCTTTTTGCTGTTCCACAAATAGCAAGAGCAGGGCTTCCAATCTATCCTGCTTCTGAGTTGCTCTTAATTTAGTTTTAACTTGGGTAAGCTTGGAGAAACCTCTCTCTCACACGTGCAGCTTGTGACAGGTATAGAAGAATGGCGCTGCAGTACAGAGTAAAATGCAGTAAATATCTTCTTTCTCCAATGACATCCAAAAATCGAAAATCTATAGACACCCGTTTCATCAGCGATAATGCACACGTTTGTAGCAAGTAATGACATTTTCAACTTCTTACAAAATGCCGCTTATTTTCTCTCTCATTGAAATATCTGTCTTTAATTCTCTTTGATAAAGCAGCCCATTAGGGTGTGCCTAGGCACACCTGGCACACCCCGTAGCTACGCCTATGACTTGCTAGCATAATTTGAAATTTGTGTTCTCGATAGTTTTTCATACATCAGATTATGATCGAACACCAGTTTTGTGTGAAAAGCTTCATTTTGTGATAACATGTAGTTTAATATTCTGACATTATTGTTGAATATTTTAAAGCAAAAATCTCTGTAAATTGATGCATATAATTTGAGTGGAATATTTACAAACAACTATTAATCAATATTTTGAACAAATGTTATTACAATTTTGAAGTACTGGTATCGGAAAGGGGGGGGCCGTGGCCCCCTGGAAAATGAAAGACAACCAATAATTATGTATTCACACATATAATTTCATTTTAGCCACAATAATATGTGTTAATTATTGCATGGACACCATAAATTCAATTTTAAGCAATGTTTTTTTTAGGGAACAACACTCTTTTGGGAGAAAATATGACTTGCTTGCTCCCCTGTAAAAAATACCTTCCTTGCCCCTCCCTGGAAAAAACCCTGCGGATGTCCATGGGTATCGGCGAGGTGAGATTATCGGCAATGGTAGCGGCTCAGTCCTAGTTTTCAATTGTTGGTGTAATTTTTAAAATAAGTGTTACTGGTGTACTGAGACCATGGGCATCCCCAGAAATTTTCCAAAGTGGGTGGGCTCGAATCGGAGATGTCGAAAACACCCCCTCAAAAATATTGTGACACAGACCAGTGGCATATGCAGAAGTTTGTCAAGGGGGAGTTCATTATTAAAATTATTGCATTATGGGTATTCTAAATTATTGTTATATTATTACTACTACTAGTAGTAGCAAGTTTATTTTAGCATCCAATAAATTTATTATATGAATAATATAGTACTTGTTACCAGTGGCGTAGCATGGACATTTCGGGTGGGAACGCCAAGTCCGAAGGAAGAGTCGGCCCTTTCTTGCTTAATAATTTACTTATGGTATTAGTCGCCACGGGTATTATTTGCCTGAAGTAAGCTGGGTTTTCAATAAAACATCATCATTGCATGTTTTAGCTAGAAAATTAGATGCCTCACTATGCCACAGATGTTTTGAACTCTGGTGTTCTATTCCTTTTTTTATATCTTTCTGCATGACGCAAGTCATTAAAAACCTACCTGAATCACAAGCGCCTCTGCACAACAGTAGACGTCATTGTTGTGGGCGATCCAACTACTGATTGATTTGGTTTATTTTACTTCGCTTTTCTGCCACTTTTGGTTAATTGCGAATATGAATATGAGTGATGATATTGATGAAGGGACACTGACAAAGAACACCCGTGCTCACGCCGGGATTCGAACCAGGGACCTCTGTCGTCTTGGCGCACTGTGAAAAGCGGAGTGGATGATGCAAATATCGTACACTCTACTGACGTAACAGTGCCGATTAGTAATTCAGACCACTGTTTATTACATCTTGAGAATGCTGATAAACATTTTAAAATAATTTTCTCCAGAGACCATTCGATGTTAAGAGTTTTCAAATGAATGCTAAACATTTCCATTCCCACAATGTTAAGTAGTTAGATAATAACGAAAAAATACAATAAGAAAATAATAGTTTTGCGGGTTAAGTGGTAGAGCAGCCACAGGCTGCATTTCTATCACGAGGATTTCACCAACTTATTTGACAA
Source organism: Lepisma saccharinum (assembly GCF_977018435.1). Taxonomy (NCBI): domain Eukaryota; kingdom Metazoa; phylum Arthropoda; class Insecta; order Zygentoma; family Lepismatidae; genus Lepisma; species Lepisma saccharinum. The sequence goes on from NC_139234.1 coordinate 19,825,311, forward strand.
AAACTGTGTTGATCTTTTAGTTTCTAATACACATCGCTGTTCGTGCGATAAATTATACAATGCAGTGGCCATTAAGAAGCAGTATATTTGAGATTGGTAAAGTTACGTCAGTCAATATTGCGTATTGTAGCATCACATAGCACGGGTTGCATGAGCGCGAAGAGCGAAGAACCGGGTAAGAATTCTGCCGCTGTGGTCTGCTTCAGAAGGCAGGAAGGGTCACATGAACCAATCACGGTAGACCTCTCGTACGCCGGCGTAAGAGAGCCTATTTACGCGCGTGCTGTAGAAATGGAAGCTTTCCCTCCATAAAGGCAGCAAGGAATATAGGAGTCCTGTACGCCGAACCTGCTCGGCGTCCGGCCGGGAAAGGCATTGAAAAGAGATGCTAGAACGAGTGTTGAGAGTGGAGCGTTGCAAGCGGATCGCGAAAAATAGCCATTATAATGCCATGAAGGTCAAACATATATGAAATTAGTCACGTTTTACTTTATAATCACAGCATTTAAGCATTTTTGAAATTTTAAATCTGGGAACGCCGGGCGTACGGGCGTACTATAACGCTACGCCACTGCTTGTTACAACCATCATTACATAATAGTTACTTCTAACATTAGTAGCAGCAGCAGCAAACACAGTATTATAAGAAGCTTCGGAACATAGTTTTTTTTGTAGCCATACAATTAAGAAATTTTAATTTCTCTTTAATTCTGTATTTTGAAAATTACGTATCTCGCCATATTATTAGATAATAATCAAATTATACACATATTTAGACAACAATTTGTATAAAATGAGTAAGGGAGTTTAAAATACGTAATTAAGTATTTTGTAGGAAAAACAATTTTTTTTAATGAGAACATTTGAGAAGAAACAGGAGAAATATTAATTGTAAAATTACAGTTGAAAACTACATTCAATTACCAAGTTCACCAATTGTAGTACACGTGTACTCACCGAAGATGAAGAGTATTTTGCAAGCCTGGTTCTGTAGCAAGATTCCACATACGTTCCTCACATTTCAGGAATCGCATAAATTCATAGCATTGATTTTTGTTGAAAAATTGTTTTTTAACGTCGTACATGAAATCATATAATTGCCATTGTATTTTTTAGCACAGCTAATGTCCACTGGTTTTCTTCGAGAAATGGGATCAAGTTTGGGAAGCTTTTCGTAATCACCACTCACCTGAGTCACCTCCTGTCCATCTTAGAGTTCTCGCTTTCCGGGACAAACTTCAGTTTCTGCAACAACTGTTTCCGAACACATCAATTTATATATATATATATATATATATATATACGTATATAAACTCTCAGTCATCCACATCCTCATAGTAGCAGTGTAGCACAAATCTCCTGCATGCAGCACTCAGTGCCGCCTCACCAAAACCAACATTATTTACATGAATTATTGACGCAAAACTATGTTGAAATACACTAGCGCTCAATGGAAATCAGGCGAAATATACATGAACGTAAACATGTCCATTTCAGACATTTTATTACCTATTATACCTATTTAATAAAGTAAATAAAATTGTCTCATAGAATTACAAGCTAAGAATCTTGAAGCAAATGCACCAAAATATTATTCTAAAAATAATTAAAGCTTTGCCATATAATGAAGGAACTAAAAACTGAACTCACCATTCACAAAATTTTCAACGTATTTTTCAACAAAATTCAATTATAACTCCATTAAGCCTTGTTTCCATGATTATGAAAAACTAAATATGCTGACCAAGGCAGTAATTTATTTTATTAAAAAACATAAACTAACGTAACGTTTCAACCTTCTAGCAAGGTCTTCTTCAGACTCTGTATCAAGTACAAAAGACTTTTGTACTTGATACAGAGTCTGAAGAAGACCTTGCTAGAAGGTTGAAACGTTACGTTAGTTTATGTTTTTTAATAAAATAAATTACTGCCTTGGTCAGCATATTTAGTTTTTCAAAATTCAATGTATTTCTCAAAACGAATTGAAATTGTATAACTTATATGGGATTAGAAAGGAACTATTTGTTCCAAAATTCTCAGTCAAAATCTTACTGACTCGCAGAAAAAGCAATCAAATGTAGAAAACGTAACTCGAAGAAACTCACAAAAATTTTTTGTAATGTTGAAACCTCAATGTGTTTCTCCTACTCTTACGAGATACACGTAAGAAAAGACATACTGACTCAAATAAAAGGAACCGAATGTTCTCACTTTTCAGTATCATTATTTTTACAACTCTAGCATTTCGTATGGGTACTGTACAGGCCCGTAGCTAGAAGTGACCCCCAGGGGGGGCTCACTGGTTTTCAGGGGGCTTTGTAAACAAAGTCCATTTTTCAAAAGTTGAACAGTGTTAAATGAATTTAAATTATATGTGTGTGTGTGGGGGGGGGGGGGGGTCATTAAGTTAACATAAAATTTAGAAATATCACACAAATAGTACATTTTCTATAGGCATTTTCTAAAACATCTCTTGAAGTGTTAATTGCTATTGACATCAACACTACTTTTCATGATACAGATATTTATATCATACAAAAATAAAATGCACAATATTCGATCATAGTGCCTACCGTACATTCACCCCCAGCTGAAGGAATAAAACTTCCCTTCGTTCCCAAAACTGTTGGCCTTTGATGCAGATATGGAAGGAATGTGGATGATGACGTCAAAGTCGCAGATTTCTGTCTAAACGGGAGACTGCAACAGGGGCAGTAAAGATACGGATAAAGAAGTTGCTCTGTGAAAGGACATTCTATAGTCTAGAGAATCTTCTAAATACTTGTCACTACTTCAACTTCAGCTCATAAACAAGATGAAGTTTATGTTCTGTGAATTTATCCTTCACCATGTTGTGAGCAAAATAATATCTGCTGTCTACATTTTCACTCTTCACTGCAAACAAAGTACACAAAACAGTTTTACCTAATGTCAAGGGGGATCTCAGCCTGGCTACAGCCTTGCTATGCAAGAACTTTCTAAACTATACAACCTACTAAATACAGGGTGTCTACAAATGATTGAAGCAGTTTCACGATGTTACTGTACATGTATTATTGAACATATTGTGAAGTAACTTTGCAGTTTTGTAGAGAAACTCAACAATTTTTGTGACACAATACAAGTGTTCGATATGCCCCTTGTTCATGATTCTGCAGACATAAACTTTATAATCAAGTTATTCCCAAATGCGATGCATCATGTACCTATCAGTTCGATCAAAAGCACTGATGATACGAGCCCCCAGTTCTGCTAGATCACTCGATAATGGAGGTACAATCACTAGATCCTTCACATAACCCCACACACAAAAAGGTCACAAATGCTTTTCTGCATTTTGGGTGAACTGCCTCAGAAAGAGATACCATATGTGAGTACAGGTTGAATCTGTCCAAAATATACTGTCCTTAAATCATTCAAAGTTAAAACATTTCTCAAAATTCTCATCATGTAGCAGAGCCTGCTTAACTTTTGAGTTAAATTAGTAATATGCATGTCCCAAGACAGGTTTGTGTCTATCCATACTCCTAAGAATTTTATTGCATTGCATTCTTTGACAACTTCATTGTTAATAATCACATTTAAGTTTTTTATTTGTTTTGCTGGATTAAAATGTATTAGAAATGTTTTATTAACATTCAGGGAAAGCTTGTTGTTGTTTAGCCAGGTGTTTAGTTGTGTTGTTGTTGAAATGGAATTCTTTTGAAGTTGCTCATATTCCAGGCTTTTTACTATGATATTTGTATCATCCGCAAAAAGTATTGTTTGAGACTCTGATAAGGTTTCTGGAAGATCATTTATGTAGATTAAAAATAAAACTGGTACTAGAATTGAGCCTTGCGGTACACCTGTATTGAGGAACAGTTGGTCTGATTTGATTTTGTTAATATCTACATACTGACATCTGTCTTTTAAATAAGAGGTGAACCATTTTTTTGCTAAACCTCTGATACCATAATGGTCCATTTTATCAAGTAAAATGTCATGCTGAACCAAATCAAATGCTTTGGTGAAATCTGAAAATAATCCATGCACATGCATTTTTTTGTCTCTCGATTTTAGTATGTTATTTGTAAATTCAAAAATAGCTTCTGATATTGACTTACTTTTTTGGTATCCAAATTGATGTTTGGATAAGATGTCGTATTTTTCTAAGAAAGTTACTAATCTATTTAGCATAATTTTCTCTATTACTTTAGAGAAAACCGATAAAAGAGAAATTGGCCTATAGTTTGAGCATTCTTCTTTGTTGCCTTTCTTGAATAATGGTCTCACTTTTGCTAGTTTGTACTCACTAGGAAAAATACCTGTTTCTAAAGATGTGTTGCAAATACTTGTAAAATACTATTCACACATTTTTTTAGTAGAGAACTTGAAAATTCATCTGGCCCTGATGAATACTTATTTTTTAAATTTATAATTACCTTCTCAACTTCTCCCTCAGTTACTGGTGTGAGAAACATAGTGTTTGTGTTTCTGGGACTGTTGAAATATGTTCTTAATCTAGGTGTAGAGATTACTGCATTTTTATTTACGGTATTGGGAAAATTCACAAAGTATGTATTAAAAATTTGTGCTACATCAAGAGGATTGCTTATTTTCTCTCTATCAGCCATATTTTCTATCTTTTCATTCACGTTCTTTGTTTTCTTACCAGCTTCATCATTAACAATTTCCCATAGTTTCTTTGATTTATTAGCAGATTTGCATATTTTATCTGCAATGGCCAATTTCTTAGCATTGTTTATTACCTTCCTGAGAATAATTACATATTTTTTGTAGTGGTCTTTAAGTATGGGATTCTTGTTTTTCTGGATTTCTTTATATAATTTTCTTTTTGTTTCACAGGACTTTTTTATCCCTTTAGTTATCCAGGAAATTGATTTTGTTTGATTTAGGGGTTGTCTGTATGTTTTGTATGGAAATGCTACTTCAAAATGATATTTTACTGTCTTTGTGAATAAGCTTACTCTTGTGTTTAAATTTTCCTCCATGAGCACATCAGTCCAGTTTTCTTTCTTTAATGAATATACAAAGTTTCCTATATTTTCCTTGGTGAATTTTCTTTTTTCTACAGTAGTGATATGTTTTGCAGTTTTTTCTTTTATATTCTCTGGTATATGGACACTTATGAAAACTGCTTCATGATCGGACAAGGCTAAAGGTAAAACAGATGTGGTGTATTCAAAAAAATCTTGGTTAATTATTATTTGATCAATACATGATTTACTTGTTGGTGTTATCCTTGTTGGTGAATTTATTGTTGCAATCAAATTATGGGAGGTTAGAATTGTATTTAGTTCATTTTTTTCCGGACTGTTTTTTAAAAAATCTATGTTTATATCGCCCATCACTATAATGGGTCGTTTCTTATGTGGTAAAATGGACAACATTGTTTCTAATTTTTCAAAAAATGTGCCTAAATGTCCATCTGGTGTTCGGTATAAGCAAACTACTGTTGATTCATTTTGTTGTAATTTTAAATTCACTACTGCGTGTTCAAAATTGAATTCTTCATTTAAATAATTCGTTTTTGTTATGTTTTCATATGGTATATTGCTTTTAACTAGTATGGCAGCACCACCTCGTTTGTGTTGTTTACGGCAATATGCGCTGGCTAAATTAAAATTTGGGATTTGTGTGGAAGAAAACTCTTCTTCTCGCAACCAATGTTCAGTGGCACAAATTATATGTGGGACTTCTTTGAGGGATCCAAGAATCACATCCAGCTCATGGACCTTGTTCCTTAATGACTGAAAATTTTGACTCATTAACCTAAAAATATTTTTGTTTTCAGAGATAAGAAGTTGTTAATTTTTGTTTATGTGTCTATAAGGTGTGTGTGTTCGGTTTGTGTTTTCTAAATTAAGCGTTTTTGCTGTGGTGAGGCCTTGTACGTTTTGATGAAATATATTTAATGTGTTTTCATATGCATTTACTTTTCTAACATGAGTACCTTTCCCTTCTTTTGTTTTTTTATCATCACTCTTGACACTTGGTTCTAAAATAAAAAATCTTCACGAAATTTTTGTGGTACACGTTTTTCCCTTCTTGACAGTCTTGGAGCTCCGTCACTTCTGCTGGGAGAGCATTCGACATGCCACCTTTTCTCTTCAATGAAACCAATATCACTCACAGTTTTCATAGCAATGTCGGTAGCTTCTACACCCACCCTATCATTTTCATTGCTGCTCTTGTTGTTTGTCTCAGTCAAAGGGTTCTGTGTTTTTCCCTTGTTGGATTCAACTAGCGCTGCTCCACTTATCCACTTCCTTGTGTCAGTACACTTTTTCCAGCAGAGTGGGATGATTTGATTTTCCTGTGATTTTCTGTTAATAACACCATGGATCATTTGACATACATACTGTTTTCCTTTGTGGTTCAAGTGCTGTCCATATCTTGTATGATATTCTCTGCTCATGGTGTCAAGGTCGATTATGGTTACATTTTTGAAGTGTTTACAAGTGTTCTTCATCTGTTTATTTATTTTTTGTATTTCGATGTTTACACACAACTGAGGGATGAGATCATATCTGTGGGGTATAGTAGTTACAATTACATTTGTATGAGTCAGCATGGGCGTCCGGAAGGGGGGGCAAGGGGGGGGGGGGCCGTGCCCCCCCCCTGGAAAATGAAAGTCATATATTTTCATTTTAGCCACATTAATATGTGTTAATTATTGCATTAACATCATAAATTCAAATTTAAGCAATGTTTTTTAGGAAACTACACTATTTTGGGGGAAAATGTGACTTGTTTGCCCCCCCTGGAAAAAAATACCTTCCTTGCCCCTCCCTGGAAAAAATCCTGCTGACGTCCATGTGAGTCAGTGAACCTTGTGAGTCACGTACTGCCATTATTGCATCGCTGCCCTGATTTGTCGCAATATCATTGGAGCCAGTGACTATAATAACATAGTCATTTGAGCTGAACCTCGAACACTCCTTCCTTGCTGCTTCTAGTACATGTTTTGACTTTGCCCCGGGTTTCACTGAACCATATGAATGGCTTATTGCAGAAAGGGACCTGAGTCACTTTTGCACAATTCTGAGAAAAACAATGAAAAATCGTATAATATTAATAGTGTAAGAAAGAAATGTGCCGTTGTTGGCTCAAATATTCAACATAATGAATAGTTAATTTTGCAACCCTCAATGCACCCCCCTGCAGTATGCTGCTAGACACAGTGGAGATGAAAAAATTAACTCCGATACCTCAAAAATGTGACTCAGGTCCCTTTCTGCAATAAGCCATTCATATATATTCATTGCTGGTAGAAAATCTTTCATATTGGTGGCCAGGTAGCACCCATGGCTGTCGGCGAAGATCACTGCTTTGGGTCTCTTTTCTTTGATTTTCAGTTTTGTAGTACTTTGAACTTTCCCGTCTCGAAGTGCATTGATTGGGTCTGTTGTATGCATTTCTGCTACTTTCGTCACGGAAGCTCCCACCATACGCGCACCCACAATTTGCCCTCTTTGAAACTCTGTCAGCTCAGACATGATTCACGATAACCTGCATGGACCGGTCGTGTACTGTAACTGGCCCTTATCTGTCAGGGTGTATAACTCGCACCACTTACCATTCAGACACAAATCGTGTTTGAAATGGTTACATGTTTTATACCAGGTGTTTCCATATTTTTGTCCATCCCCTGTATAATGTGTGTTTTTTGTCTTGTTTATTTGCAGGTTATTTTGTGTCCTGTCTGTAAGAAGAAAAACAAAATAAAGATGCAAAAACAATCCAGAGCAAAGAGAAAATGGCAACCAGAGGTGCAGGGTTCAGCTAAGAGGAAGAGGAGATCTCAAGATCCGTTTGCTGGTCTGAACATTTCTAACATCTCTCCAGGATCTTTAACTCCAGGCAATCATATGTCAGCCAGGAAGAAGAGGAAAATGTTGAATGCATTAGCACGGGAAGCTTCTTGGGGCCAGGGAGCCAGTTCTGAAGGTAAGTATACCCCAACAAATACCCCATCTTCTGGTGCAAGTAAACATGACAGGGTACAATCAACTCCATTCCGCACTGCAGCAACTCGTGAATTCACAGCTAAACCGAAAAAACTGCAACATTTAGAGGACCAGGCAGAATATAAGGAAAATCTGCTAACTTTCTCTGACATGATGCCTAGGTAACAGTTTAAATGAAATTGCATGAAAGCAACAAGCTGTGGATCCATTGTCTGTTAAAAATATTTGTGTAGTTCATGTAAGCAGTAATATTTTTTTTCTAAATATATTACATTATTGGACACTAGAAACTCTTATTTCTAATGCTGGAAAGTATGCTATTGTAATTTTTGTGCACATGCCAACTATCATCCATCAGACGTACCGCCATCTACTTTGTGTGTGTGTGTCTGGATCCAGGAACATCCTATTTCTCACACACACACTATTTTTTATACCTAAGATGAATACGTCAAGGGAGTTGACATCATCATGTCTTGATGTTTGTTCTTTTGATACAAACCATGAAATGTACAATAGTTTTAACAAGGGTTTTGCTTAATTAGAAAAAAAAATGTGATTCTCTCCAGCTGCCTAATCTCACTGGGATTGAACTGTGAGATAGATTTGGGCTGCATAATATTATATAGATCGGCGTAAGTTTTGTGTCCATAGTTGCTAATAATATGGGTTTAGCTTTTACATCTGTAATATTGGAAGCTTGGCAGAAATGTTAAACATTTTCAAAATATTGAATGCCTTGTTATTCTCTGCAGAACTGAAAATTACGACATCCACATTGTGCGTAAAGATGTTAATTAATCCAGATTAGGCAAATGTAATGCATGAACTAGCACAATAAGTATGACGTGACATATATAACATCATTAACAATTGTCACTTTGTCATATTCTATCATATCATGCCTGTTGCTGGTGTTAATAAATGTATACAATAAATAAGAATTGTTGAAGTAAACCAGGTCAAATTATCATAATATGGTACTGGTTCAGTATGGGGAAAAAGTTTCTAAATTGTAAAAAAGTTTTTGTACGAAGTAAATACACACATGGATAAAACACAGCTGTGGAGTTACTTACAAAAATGTTCAATGTGAATCGATAGTCTGTGTCTGTATTTATCAAACTGATAAAGGAACAATAATTTTTTATGCATTACAGACGACATATGGGGTTAATTGTGGCATATTCATAAAAGTGTGTTTTTTCAAAATTTCAAGGTGTACTGGCAATATTGATTGTGTCTGAGGGCAGTACCAGGTGTGCCCGACATGTGGCTATGTTAAAACCAATAAGTTGCTGACCAAGGCAGTTTATTAAGATAAAAACAGGTAACATTTCGACCCTGTATCAGGGTCTTCCTCAGACGAAGAACTAAACTAAAATGATGAAATATACTACACACAGAAAGATTACATACACATAGCAGGGTCACAAACCACACAACAACAAATCAACTTGACAGTCCTTATCTAGGAAGATTTCTCCAAAGGAATTAAACATATCACCTCCTGACAGTTGTTGACTAATGGGTCTACTACACTGACAGGTGATTGGCAGGTCAAGATTATCAAGAGTCTAGAACCACCTTCTTACCACTCCCCCACCCCTCCTGCCTTATTGGTTATGGATGAATACCTCCTCCTCTGGTCTTCTTTTCTCTTCTTTCTTCCTTCTTCATACTTCTTTTTTCTTCATTCCTTTTCTTCACCCTTTCAACTTTCTCTAACACACTCTTCCATTCCTTGTTTATCTTGAGTCCTCCATTCCAATTCATGATGTCTTCTCCTTTCTTTTCTATTTCTTTGGCCTCCTTCCATTTTCTCACTAGTTCTCTCTTCTCTTTTCCTATTTGCCTAACCGAATCCCATTCAACTTCATGTCCTTTCTCTAGTGTGTTTGAATATGGCATTCCTGTCTCTCTTCAATCTCACATCATCCATGTGTTGCTTTAACCTGTCTTTAAGTCTCTTCTCCGTTTCCCCTATGTATACACTTTCACATCCTCTGCACTTCACCTCGTAGATAACCCCTTCCTCTTCTTCCTCTCTCTTTTCTTGTCCCAAATGGTTTCCAGTGCTTGTACCATTCTCTCACTATCCCATTCTCCTATAATGCTTTTCCCCACTTTCTTTCTCACTATATCCATTTGGGACAATGGCTACAGCAGAGTGGGGAGTAAAATCATCAAGATTAGTGAAGGTCTGAATATAGGCTCTTGCTTGAGCCCTGTGCTGGCGGAATTAGTTATGAATGAATGGGAGAAGGAAGTGATAGTGAAAGGAGGAGATAAGTTAAGTCTGTTTTGTAGATATGTGGATGATTGTTTTGGGATATGGAAGGGAACAAAAAGGCAGCTGAGTAAGCTTGTTAAAGATGTAGAAGATGAGAAAGCAGGGATATTCCTTGAGCTCGAAATGGAACAGGAAGGAACATTAAATTTCTTGGATATTGAGATGAAAAAGAAGAGAGGAATGGGGATTGTGGCTACATGGTATCAAAAGAAGTGTTCGGCAGGAGTGTTCTGCCACAAAAGAAGTGATGTGGGTGATGGAACTAAACGTAATTTTATAAAGAATATGGAAGACCGAATAAAGAAGATATGCACAGAGAAAGGGGAAGAAGAAACCAAGATTAATAGCCTGTGGGAACAACTAGAAGAGAATGGCTATGAAAAGAAAGACAGACACAACATCAACAGAAGAAGGAAAGAGATAAAAGAGAGAGGACTGGAAGAGAAGGAAGAAAAAGAGAGATGGTTTGGTATAAGAAGTATGGGCGATGCCACAGGGAAGATATGCAAAGTGCTGAGGAAAGTGGGTGTAAGAATTTACAGGAAGGGAGGATGCATTATTGTAAGTATAGCCAGCAAGAAGAAGGAAGAAAAGAGAGAGGAAGAAGAGGAAGGGGTTATCTACGAGGTGAAGTGCAGAGGATGTGAAAGTGTATACATAGGGGAAACGGAGAAGAGACTTAAAGACAGGTTAAAGCAACACATGGATGATGTGAGATTGAAGAGAGACAGGAATGCCATATTCAAACACACTAGAGAAACAGGACATGAAGTTGAATGGGATTCGGTTAGGCAAATAGGAAAAGAGAAGAGAGAACTAGTGAGAAAATGGAAGGAGGCCAAAGAAATAGAAAAGAAAGGAGAAGACATCATGAATTGGAATGGAGGACTCAAGATAAACAAGGAATGGAAGAGTGTGTTAGAGAAAGTTGAAAGGGTGAAGAAAAGGAATGAAGAAAAAAGAAGTATGAAGAAGGAAGAAAGAAGAGAAAAGAAGACCAGAGGAGGAGGTATTCATCCATAACCAATAAGGCAGGAGGGGTGGGGGAGTGGTAAGAAGGTGGTTCTAGACTCTTGATAATCTTGACCTGCCAATCACCTGTCAGTGTAGTAGACCCATTAGTCAACAACTGTCAGGAGGTGATATGTTTAATTCCTTTGGAGAAATCTTCCTAGATAAGGACTGTCAAGTTGATTTGTTGTTGTGTGGTTTGTGACCCTGCTATGTGTATGTAATCTTTCTGTGTGTAGTATATTTCATCATTTTAGTTTAGTTCTTCGTCTGAGGAAGACCCTGATACAGGGTCGAAATGTTACTTGTTTTTATCTTAATAAACTGCCTTGGTCAGCAACTTATTGGTTTTAATATGGAAACAAGGCTTAATTATATTACAATTGGCTATGTTAATCAATCAATGCCCAGATGAAAGAAGGGATCTGACAATTTTAAAAACTGAGCAGATATTTTTCCTTACTTTTGTTTAGGTTTCATGTTCCTAAAACAATTATTCCATAGAAAGCACAATAACTACTTTTTTTAAAAAAAATTGTGGTGTACATTATGCTTTCCATGATTTGCATATACTGCATAGATGAAACTTTTCTAACTTATTTTCAGCTTGCATCTTTATAATGTACAGGTACTACAGTGATATGTATCAAACTTGCAGATCACACACCCTAATAGTGATTGTAGTCTTATTTATATTTAAAAATAATAACTATATTTTATTATTCAATTATTATTCTTTAATTTCCCTTGTTCTATGAGAAATGTCCTGTTTCCGTTTGATTCAATTTAAATTACTACTACTCTTAGATCTTGGGATCTAAGGATTCCTCTAATATCTTACTCTATATTCTCATTCTTATATTGTATTCTTATATATGCATTATTTTATTTTTATGTTATATGTATCTTTATATTTCTTGTGTAGTAGTTGTGCTGTCTAATGTGTTTGTGTTTGTCTTGTGTAGTAATTGTGCTGTCTAATGTGTTTGTGTTTGTCTTGTGTAGTAGTTCCTCCATTCATATTGGGGGTTAGGCGTAGAGCTGACAACTCTGCACTGTAAAAAAAAAAATGTCAAGAAACAGCAATATAAGGCCATGGATGTTCCCAAGGTAAAATATTCCGGAGGTAAAATAGTCCCCCGTTCGGATCTCCGGGTGGGGACTACTTTGGGAGGTCCCTGGACTAAGGATAAGATCTACGTTAGGAATAAGGATATTAAATTAAGCACCTGGAATGTTCTGAGCCTTTACCGGCCTGGGGCATTTTAGTGTACTGTTAATGAGATAGTTAAGTATAAATTAGATGTAGTAGCTGTCCAGGAAGTTAGGTGGCCAGGAGAAGGGAATTGTAAAACTAAAAATTATACTTTTTTCTATGGTGGTACTGAAAATCATAATTTTGGAACAGGCTTTTTCATAAATAATAGAATTATCTCGGCTCTTAAAACAGTAGAATTTATTAATGATAGGGTATCATATGCAGTTTTACAGGGTAGGTGGTGTAAAATTATTTTAATAAACATACATGCACCAATGGAAGATAAAGATGATAATACTAAAGATGATTTTTATACAGAGTTAGAACAGGTCTTTGATAAATTTTCTCAGTATGATATGAAAATTCTGTTAGGTGACTGTAATGCACAGATTGGCAAAGAAGAGACATTTAAACCCACGATTGGTAAAGAAAGTCTTCATGAATTAAGTAACGATAATGGTATAAGATTGATTACTTTTGCAACCTCAAAGAATTTAATTGTGAAAAGTACCACTTTTAAACATAAAGATATCCATAAATATACCTGGTCTTCTCCAGATGGTAAAACTCATAATCAGATATATCATATTCTCATTGATAAGAGAAGGCATACTAGTATAATTGACGTTCGTACACATGGAGGTGCTGACTGTGCCAGTGACCATTATTTAGCAATTGCTAAATTAAGAGAAAGACTCTCAGTGATAAATCATAAGCAACAAAATCTAAAAGTTCTAAAATTTGATACAGGAAAGTTTACTGATGAAAGAATTAAGAAAGATTACCAAATTAAACTGTCAAATAGATTTGATGTTTTGCAGGATTTAAATGATGATGAAAATATAAATGAAACAGACGTAAATAAGAATTGGGAGCACATACGTAATGCAATAGAGTCAGCAGCTAAAGAAAGTATAGGATACCATAAACCGAGAAAAAGTAAGCCATGGTTTGATAATGAATGTCATAATCTAATAGAAATAAGAAATCAGGCTAGACTTAGGTGGTTAAATAACTCTGATGATACAAATCTAAACAATTATAATAGAATAAAGCGAGAAGTTAACTGCACGTTTAGAAGTAGAAAAAGAGATTACTTGAAAAGCAAAATTAACGAAATTGAAAGAAACAGCAAGAATAAAAATATCAGAGATTTATATAAAGGTGTAAATGAGTTTAGAAAGGGGTGGCAAGCTAAAGTAAACTTGATAAAAGATAAAGACGGTGATTTTCTAGCTGACCCAAGTGATATTCTAAATAGATGGAAGAACTACTTTAATGACCTTTTAAATGTCCATGTAGGAGATAAATCAGAAGTAAATGAAGTACACACAGCAGAACCTTTAGTTCCAGAACCTAACTTGACTGAAGTTAAAGATGCTATTAAAAGGCTAAAGAATAACAAAGCACCTGGCATTGATTTAATACCAGCTGAGTTAATTAAATATGGTGGAAATTCATTAATTTGTCAAATTCATAAATTAATTTGTGTAATATGGAATAAAGAAGAAATCCCTCAACAGTGGAAAGAATCCATAATAGTTCCTGTGTTTAAAAAAGGTGATAAAATGAACTGCAATAATTGCCGTGGAATTTCTCTACTCTCAACAACATATAAAATATTATCTAACATTCTTTTAACAAGACTAACCCCATATGCTAATGAAATTATAGGGGATTATAAATGTGGATTTAAACGTAACAGATCAACTACAGATCAAATTTTTCACATCAGACAGACACTTGAAAAAAAGTGGGAATATAATCAAAATGTCCATCAGCTATTCATTGATTTCAAAAAAGCATATGATTCGGTCAAAAGAGATAAATTATATAATATATTAGTAGAGTTTGGAATACCTAAGAAGCGTGTTAGTATGATAAAAATATGCACTAGTGAAACAGAAAGTAAAATTCGTGTGGGTATTAATATGTCTGACAAATTTACAATTCATGATGGGTTAAAACAAGGAGATGCATTATCTCCATTGCTCTTTAATTTTGCCTTAGAATATGCTGTAAGGAAGGTAAAAGAAACTAAAGAAGGACTAGAATTAAATGGTGTGTCTCAGTTGTTAGCATATGCAGATGATGTAGACTTACTGGGGGATGATGTGAATACAATTAAGAATAATGCTAAAATATTTTTCAAAACTGCTAAAGAGATAGGTTTGGAAGTTAACAAAGAGAAAACTAAATATATGCTTACAGGCCGAAACCAAGTGTTAGGTAATAATCAAAATCTAATTATTGATAACAACTCGTTTGAACCAGTTTCCAAATTCAAATACTTAGGAGTAATATTAACAAATGAAAATTATATTAAAGAAGAAATAAAAAGTAGGCTTAATTCAGGAAATGCATGTTACTTCTCTCTTCATAAACTTTTGTCATCTCGTTTAATATCTAAGAAACTAAAAAGTTAAAATATACAAAACAGTAATTTTGCCTGTAGTATTATATGGATGTGAAACTTGGTCCCTTACATTGAAAGAGGAACATAAATTGAGAGTATTTGAAAATAAGATCCTTAGGAAAATCTTTGGACCTAAAAGGGATGAGGAGACAGGTGAGTGGAGAAGGTTACATAATTCAGAACTACATAATTTGTATTCATGTCCAGATATTATTAGAAAAATTAAATCAAGAAGACTTAGGTGGGCAGGCCATGTGGTACGAATGGGAGAGGAAAGAGGAGTTTACAGGATTCTTGTTGGGAAACCTGATGGTAAGAGACCTGTAGGAAGGCCAAGACGAAGATGGAGGGACAACGTTGAGATGGACCTTAGGGAAATCGGTAGGGATGGAAAAGAGTATATAGAACTTGCTCAAGATAGAGAAAGATGGAAGGCCTATGTTGCTGCAGCCATGAACCTTCGGGTTTAAGAAGGCTAGGGAGTTAGTTAGTTAGTTAGTATGCCTCTTTCTTCTCTCTTGGTATTTAAGCTCCCTACACTGATTGCGTGCACTTTCGATTTCACCAGGTTCATCGGTCAGTGCTGCAAAAGGGTTGGTATGCTCGAATGAATTATCCAAGCACTTTACTTTTGGGGCATTAGTGGATGGATAGTGCCGATTGAATAGAACTCTCCCATGTTGCACTACTTCACTCCAACTATCTTGCTTGTTTGTCTTGCACAGATTTTGGGCAATCCTTCTTTCTTCTTCTACATCTCGAAAGTCCGATTTCAGAACGTCAATAATTTTTTCCTTTGACGCTAGTTCCAGTTTCAGTCTCTCACACTCGAGGCGTAATGATTTACAGCTGTCACAATTCGGCATCCTGTTTTTTGACTTTTGTGATTCGTTTGCCACAATTTTTTGCACAGGTTCGATCAATACACCACACTCACGTCAAGGTCGAGAAATAGCTCAAAATTACTAATTTATTCCTCTGAACAGATGAATAGGCTTCCTAGGCTTCCAGTACAAGAGCTCATTTCAGGGTTCAGCAGTCATTCAATGTAAATTCTCTTGTGCCTAGAAGTGCCTATTTTGAATGTGCCTATTTCCATTATTAGTACCCAAAATGCTTATAAAGGGGAGTTATACTGTCCTAAAAATTTACTGTGAAGTTGGGATAATTTTTTTTTCTGTATAAAGAAAAGGGGGATTCATTACTTGCAGAGAATATATCTCCGAAGGTTATAGAACATTTTTTTTTTACTTTTCTATTCTGAAAACAAATACAAAGTGTACAATACTGTTTGTGTTATTTTGCACTAACAAAAACAATCTTAAGTCTAGGTTAGGAAATTGCAATTGATCAATATTATGGATGTAATAAGTTTTTCATGTAAGGTTTTTCATTATTCACAATATTACCGATGTCTATTGCTCCTTTCAAATTTTGGTGCATCTCCAAACTTTAGTTTGAGCTGTTGTTATTCCCTATAAATCTGTACTCTAGTAATGAGTCAATGGTGTTTGTATAATTATGTAAATGCTTACATTTGCAGTGAATTTAATAGAGAACTTAACATGGTTTTCTTTGTAACACTGATCAGTACAATAACATTCACCTAAAATGCTGGAAACTGGTCATAGAATGGTGGAGTGACTTTAAGAGATCTGTGGATTTTGATTGTTTAATTCCGATGTTGTGATACTAATCCTTTTTATCCAACACAAGATCAGTTATCATCGCCTGTTCTTTGTAACTACATATTGTAATGGAGTTTACCTATTTGAGAGTTCTTTCAATGTAATTATTTGGGAAGGGAAACTTTAAATTCAAGCTGAGAATTGCCTAAATTTAATGATTATAATAATTAAGATTTAGTACTCTCGAACTGCCTCTCCATGTCTCCTCAGGTTTATTTTGTTTTTCAGGTTACTAATTTAGAATGTACTAATCAGAAGAGTAATTGGATGACTGAAGTGTTAAAAGTAATTGACATTTTGAAAATTGATTGTCAATTGAATACATGTAATGTAGGGGAAATATTCCATATATTTAGAATATCAAACTTAATTTGATTTACTACTATTGAACTCTTCTCAAAATTTTTACCCGATAATTTTTTGTTGGTTAAGCATGGATTTGTGGAATTAAATTCTATAACTTCATGTGGTGTTCAAAACATAATTGAATATTACTCAAGTCACATGCTAGGGGTCCCGGGTTCGATACCCGGTGGAGATACAAGTGGTTCGGATCCCACTTTAAACTGTAGGTCCAGTCCCGATTAGCCTTACTGTGCATAAAGTGGACTTAAAACACCAAATCAACCAACCAACTACCCATGCTGCCACAGCTACAGTAATGTTTGTGTAGATTCCACCAGTTATATTGTTTAAGATTTTATTTTCAACTGTTGCAAATTGTTACCTTGTCACCTTTCACATTCATAACTTATACTAGCTCCACACTTATTCAATTGTTAATGTTTTGAAAGAATGTTCTTTCAGAACTTTGCTCTACCTTCATATTTAGTCTTTACATATCCAGTGGATTGAATTTTCTCGTGTGCCCCTGGTAACTTCAACCTTCTGTGCATGCTTTATCTCCCCTGAATCTTGCTCTTTGAACATTCTGGCAGCTTTAGTGCCCTTCGTGAAATGTTTAATACCAAAATTTTGTCTCATATGATATGGTCATGTTCATTTTTTATTATCTCCTTTTATGTTTCAGCATTTACTGTGATTTTCTGTTTTGAAATCTCTTGAAGATATTTATCCCCCCCCCCTTCTCCACTGCTACTTTCTCTTAAAAAAACTATACTACATGGCACAACAGTGCTATGAGGGTCAGGGCTTTCAAAGTGGCTTTCTATTGTGTGGTATATGATCAGCTTATAGTCTCATCACCACTTGTTTGATATTTTGTTTGTTTTTGAAACTGGAGTCCACTACATCTTTCACGTAGCTCCCAAATTGTATTCATGATGCAGGATCAACATTGGATTTTTTTACGAGCTTCCACAGGGATCAAACCCAGAACCACTTGCACCCGAGTCAAGAGTGCTAACCATGTGGCGATGCAGGACCACTTTTCCCCTCCTTAAAGTAAACTGAATTCTTTGGCCCAACAGAGGTAGAGGTCTGCAAACTTGATGCCTGCCTGCAACCCTGCAATGGTAAGAAATGCCCACCCTGCGCAGATGTTGTCTTGAACCAATATGACCACCCTGCATAGAGAAGAGAGTTTGTGTGTCCATCAGCACCCAGCCTGTTGCGTTGTCATCGTGTTGCATCATGTCTAATCTGGTGTGTGGCTGACCTGAGAGCTAAGGCCAACTTGCTGACTGCCAGACTCATTCCTACATCCCTCAGCAGAGGTGGGCGTCATCCAACCAGTTACAGGGTGATGAGAAGTCAGAAGGACGAAGCCCAGCAAGTACTAGGGATTCATCGTCCTGACCTCACGTCACTCCATAACTGGTTGGTTGATCGCTCACCTCTGCTGAGGCATGTAGGAGTGAGATTGTTATAAGTTGACAAGTTTAAAAACAAGATGCTGCAATCCATTGTTTGCACACCTCACATCACATTTCCCCACTCCATTGTCTGTGGCAACTTTGGTTCGCAGTGTTGCAACCTGGAGGGAGCGGAATCGTCAGAGAATTTTCAACGAAATTTGAATGTGAAAGCCATGAATTAGTATTCCCTCACCTACACTACTTATTGATTATGCTAAATTCTAAATACATTTTGATATTTTCCCTTTAAACAAATTAATTAAGTTATATTAGGGATACTTCTTACCAGCATAAGAAATGTATGAAATAAAACGATAGAAAAATGAAAAATATATAAACGATAGAAGTGAGCTCACCTTCTAAGTGCTTTCCAGTTTTCCTTCTTCAGTTTCACTCTCCCACTCATCCGAGTCTGTGTCTACCGATGAATCTGTGTCCATGTCTGAATCGGCTTCACCAAGTCTAATTATCAGTTCATCTACACACTCGTCCATAAGTCCATCTATCTCTTTCAAAGTAAGAATCTTGCAGCCAAGAGTAAAGAGCATGAACATTTCAATGCTTTAGAAAAGAACACAGGCAAGCATGTTATCAGATTGCCTTCTTGTAGTGATTGTTGTACGATAAACAAACGAACCACCACCCCACCAAACCACTGCTCGATGTTGCATTCAGAAAAATAAGTCATTCGCCCTGTAGTTTCTCTTTGTTATAAACCTTAACACACGTGCGTAATACTACAGTTTACGATCGGCGCACCACACGCATTTTCAAAGGCCAGATTAAATAAAATGAACCACTGATATAATAGGAGCCTGCATGCACAGTCACGCTAAACAGTTAAAATCACTTGTCATATTTGTTTTAGCTTAATTTTGCTGAGTTGGCACCACTGGTACTCTCAACCCCAGACCAGTGAGTAGAAGAGTGGTGGGGAGGATGACGTAATAGGAAGTGCTCCACAGCGATCTGCGCATATCGGGACTTAACTTGTCAGGCTATAGTCTGTAGGTTGGCCTTAGCCCTCAAGAGCTGTTGCGCCATGGTTTTATTATAATATTATTGTTATTAAGTTGATACTGTTTAATTCGGAAGGAGCTTACAACATAAATTTCCCAGAGAAAAGCATGTGGAAAAACAATGATAAAGAAAAGCTGGGAGCAAAAATGACAAGACAATAAAAGATAAGAAAATCTTTTGAAATCATTTCCATAAAGAAGAATTAGGAGGAATGCTCTAGGAAGAAATTGAATGTAAGTAATGTTACATGTGGAGACATATTATGACAGCATGGGAATTAAGGCAAAATGAGTGAAAATGTACAAACTCTGATGTAAGAGAAGGCAAGCAAGCTCCAGTGAAACTGATCAGTTAGTGCTCTCCCTTTTGATACGAACAGCAATGGGTGTGATCCTGATCGATGACTTGACCAAGCACCGAGAGAGTAACAAGGGCTAATTGTAAAGATAGGTTGTTTTTTCCGATTTCCCCAAAGACTTCTGGCAAACAAATGGTTGTGTACCATTCAGAATTGACGTTCTAAGATTCTCTAGTGGCACTGTAGCCACATGTCCATTTATCCCAAAAAAACAGGCGACCATTTGCTTCGAAGTGCTTCTTGCATGAACAACTTTTGTTGGGTTTGGCTCATCTTGGAACACCCGCACTGTCGACTGCTGTTTGCTTTCGGGCTCATATGCATAGATCCAAGATTAATCACCTGTGTAGATGTTATACATGGCTTTTGAAGCACCACGATTGTATTTTGTGGGTATTTGTTTGCACCAATCGACACAAGCCTTTTTTTGAGCGATTGTCAAATTATGTGGGATCCAACGCGAACAAATCATCTTGATGACTAAACGTTCGTGCAATATCTTATGTATGCTAGTCATACTAATGCCCAGGGATGCCTCAATCTCATATGTCACATGACTATCTTGCATTATCAGTTCTCGCACAGCATCAATGTTTTCTGGCACAACAACCGATTTTGGACGGCCTTCTTTATATTCGTCCGTGAGCGAACGACGGCCACGATTGAATTTACAATATACAGTGAACAGGTTTGGAATCATTACCTGTGGTTTGGAGGTTCCAGAATTCAGCGGTGTCCTCAAAATTAATGCCAGACTGAGTCAATGAAATAATACTAGTTGTCTTTTGACAATCTCTACATAATACAGGGTGATTCATCATAGACCAACTCCATTATTAGAGCAGATAGCGAAAAATGGAAAGTCATAAAAGTAAAAAGTAAAGTGCTCCTTTGGGCTATGCACCATTCCATGAAGGCGTATAGGGGTGTGGGGTTAGGGCTCCACACTTTCTTGATCATGGCCGAAGGTGGGGGTGATGTGATCAGCACCATGCCCCTAGCTGCCTTTACCTCCCCAGAGTTTCCTCCAGGTACCCACTTTATACGATGCTGGGTAGGTGCCAGAGCCACTTGAACAGGTGGAAAAAATCCTGGTTCTCCCCCCGCCAGGGATCGAACCTGGGTCTTTTTGCATAGTAATCAGACACCCTAACAACTGAGCTACTGTGGTTCTAAAATCTCTCCCAGAATCAAGAAATATGTGTATGGAATTAGTCCCTGAGAAGATATTCTCTCTGCCTCACTACTCATTTTTATCTGGTGCCTTCACTGCTCTCTCAGGGTTTCAAGTTAAATGGTTAAATATAGCAACAATATTCATGTTGTCTTGTTAATAACTGATAGAAAAAAAGGGAAAAAATTAATTTTTAAAATAAATAACACATCGTACATCAATTTTATTATAATATGTTTTATTCACAGGTGGCATAGATAATAGCTGCTTTCTCTATGGCTACCAAGAGTGCAAGCAGACTGGCAAGATGGAAGAGAGGTTATTTTAACTTAAATTATCTTCACAGTTCTTTGGATTTCTTTTACTTTACCCATAAAGACACATTTGATATAAGCAGCAAGCTATGAATAGGACCAATGCGCTTTTTTGGTCCGACATTACAAGTACAAATTGCCTTTCTCTCTCTCTCATTCTCCCTCCCTTCCACAATCGAACAGACACTTTGTGTTTCTATTTCCAGTGTTAGAGAAAAATAGAGCTTCACACACAAAAACCAAATTACAATAAAAATTTTCTCGGGTTGAAATATATCCTTGAGAAAAATAAACTAAAAAATATACAAATGAGATTTGTTTCAAGGGTAAAACATATGGCTCACTTTTGGCATCGGAAAATCATATATAAATACAAAGTACATTAATCTTCAGTGTCCTGAAATATACTGAAGTCTTCAATAAATACATTTGAATTGTTAACTAAGGCAGGCAGATTTTATATACATATATATATTTAAAAAAAAAAGTTACCACATATATCCAACAACTTAGCGACAACATTCTCCATCTGCAAAATTTAATGAAAATTACAACACATTTCATTTACAAATGTCATATAAGTAATTATTCTAGTGACTTTCCACCTCACAGCACATAATATATTGTATTTGTTTTGTTTGTATAAATACCAGAACCAACCATACATGAAGCAAAAATCACATGGCTATGTATTTATCCTGATGGGTTACGAACAGGCAGTGGTTGTTTGATTTTCTGTAAATACCACTGAGTGCTTTGTACATGGGTGAATACGCCATGCTAAGGAACATCTATTTATATAGAAACATGTGTGTGTTGCTGATTTATAAGATAAATTAGTTTATAAATGTCAAACCAAATCACAAGATTCATTCTCTTTCTTCAGACATTTATGAATGCGTTTGTGACAAAGGGCAACACTGAGGATAAGTTTTTTTTAAAAAAATGTATAATTCATTATCACTGCTTATAAAGAACATTGAAATAAAATATAAGATTAGTGACATGAATGCATGAATTTATGTGGATTAATATATATTGTGTAGTCGTTAATTTTTTAGTTTTGTCTTTACTATGTTATATGTATAACTCTTCTTACTACATGTGGATTCTGTATGGATAAAGGAATGCATAATTGAGTGTCTGTGTTTCAGACTCCCTATGTTGACCAGTTATAACTGTATAAGTGAGTTTTTTTAAATTTATTTTTTAAAAAAAGTTACTTTTCATATATAATCACAATTACATATGTTGACGAGTTGCTGATTCATATATCACAAGAGCAGGTTACTAAGAGTGACAAAGCTGCGACATACCCTTAAGGACTCAAACATTTCTGTAGTATCTCCCTCTTTTTTTTTCTTTTTGAAGTTTAGAAATCGTTACACTTCACATCAAAAATGTTCGAATCATTCCGTAAGCATTCCATCTGAAGTACAATGACATTCACCACTCCACTAAATTTCCACAGGCTACACAGAATTACTCTGGGAAGGAAACTATATGGTGTTTCAATGCAAATTCCGTGGTGGGAAACTGCGTTGAAAATGAACTGAATTTCTGCAAATGCACTGGGAACACACAAACTGTGGTTTATCATCTTTGGCTTTCTGATGTACGTACCTTTAAGATTCATTCTGCGTAACATTTACAAGTATTTACATTGAGAATTATTGAGATGTTTGCATTTAAGTACATAAGAAATCACTTTTGATGGTTATTAGGTAAAGATTTGTTTATAAATAGTGTTTTTTTTTTTAGCTATCGCAGAAGTCTGTTTCCATATACAAACAATAGCCAACTGTACTTTAGTACAACCAATTGCTTAGGTCAAGGGGCAATTGTAGATACAGCAGTACATTGACAAGGAAATACATTTTTTCAGTGTTTACCAAATACTATGCGCAACATAATAGGGGTTGTTGGTCGAAAGCTTCATTATCATAAAAGAGTACATAAAATAAATATCACCAGAAATGGCAACTTTCTAATTACAATTATACTAATTTTTTTATGCCTGCCAATTAAATATTTCACTACATCATTATTTCACAATACATACACACATGCACTCAATGCACACACATACGTACACACAGAACAACTTCTACATTTCTATCAGTAAACTGCAGCAGCAGTTAGTATTCCAGACTACCGAGCAACTTTCAGTTGCTGTTGGTAGAGAATTCAAAATTATACCAAACAAGAGCTCCATGTGAAGAAACATGAGAACACTAAATCTACATATTGTGCTGAGTAACGATTCAAGCTCAGGTAATCTAATTCTAATAGTAAACATTATGTCAACTCTGAGAAACTTTTGTTGATCTACAACATTAAACCAATCTGGAAGTGTACAGTGTATATACAAAGGACCAAACACATGTGTATCACATATTTCCCCAGAATTTTTATTTACTTTTTTCAATTCCAAGTCACAGACGTTCATTGACTCAGCACAATATTTTTTTCTATCTTTTTTTAATCCTCTTTTTTCAACTTGTGGACCCATGTTTTAAATGATTCAAAAGACTTGAGTATCCTTCCCACCTGCGTGCTCAAGATGTCTTTGGAGATTTCCACCGGGTCCGAGTCGTGCACGTACTCAAATCCTTTGAACGAGTCATTTATGCACCTATAACAAATCCTGAACTCCTTGAACGAAACTGGGCACTACATAATAAACATATGCTGCTGAGTGTTTTTCTTGCTTTCAGTGCGAATGTCCGGCAGCAGCATAAAGATAAAAAGTTTCACAACACTTCATTTTATCTCAACACTTATATGTACTTACTTATGCACATATGTACGGACATACACAAATGTGCTCTCACACATACATTCGCACACCCACCCATGCGCACATGCATGCAAACATATACTTCAAGCATTTCACTAAAATTCCCCTTTTCCAGACTCTATCAAGTTCCGAGAGAGAAATTGTCTTAGACTTTTCTTCTGTTATCTCGACCGCAGAGCACGCAATCCCTCATCTTCTAATAAATATTTTAACTCCAAAGATGCTTATTTGTAATAAATACGAAATCAAGAAGCCTGCTATTGATGAGTGTCGCACATCTTCTTGTTCAACATGCTCGAGTCGGTCACATGTGTACAACAGTGAAAGTGTCAAACACTGTACACTGTGCAACTTCACATCTCAATTCTTCTCTGTCCATAAGAAGCTACTCGATCTATTCCCACTTCCTGAGATGTCTGCATTCAAGGTTAGGAGACAACAGCGAGCGGAGACTAGCTGAAGGGGGGCTTGAACTGAAGTACTTGAAGGTCAGAGGGGACTGCAGATGTCTGTGTGGAATAACTTCTCGCTCTGCAGAGAGTGCCCATAAATCCTGTAATGGCAAGATTATTCTACAGTCACCAACTGTCATGTCAATTATGCTTTACTTTTGTATATGTCCGATACCAATTTCAATACTCTTACTGATTCCCACTGATACCAATACTTGAAAATTAGAATTATTTGTTCAAAATATTGACAAATATTGGTGTGCTTACATTTCTTTTTTCTATGAAAATTTTCGTCACAATCGATTTCACCACCCATCTGGTGGCTTCGTCACGCATCTTGCTGCAGGTGACGTGCTTCCTTCTTCTTCCACTTGTGCTCGTGGCGGCGCTAGTTGATGCGGTCCTTTCACTTTCCACCGTTCTGGTGTGGTTGTAATGCTTCCTTCTTTTGCCTCATGTCAGGGTTTTGCCACTGTAGGCATCAATTCTCGGCTTCATCCTCTGCTTCCGTGGAACGGCGTTTGTTCGCATGCGCAGGTGGGCTTTTTTGTGAATGCTTAAGGCCCATGCTTGGTGTCTTGTCGTGTAGGTTCGGTGGATATGCATATTCCTGACATGGGGAAGCCAGGTTTTATTTAGGGGCCCGTGGTTAGTGTTAAGGTCGGCAGAAGTTGTCACTTTTGCATAGGTTTCTTTGGAGAATCTTTCCAAGGTGGATTTTGCTTGCATGACTATTTTGGCAAAGTATGTGTTATGGTTTTTGTCTATGAGGTGGCAGGAAAGGCCTGTTCTTCTCCTCCTGAGTCGGTGGTCGACATCATGCTCCTTGAGCCTATCATCAAGTCGGCACTTTGTCATACCTATCATTTAGATGCTACTTCCTGCATTGGGGTTGGTGTAATATCGTTTGAAGTGGGTTATGTGGGAGTCTTATGGAAGGGGGGGGGGGGTTGTCTGCTATCTTGAAACTGTGCCTGGTTAGAACTTTTTTAATTTTCTTGGTTAGGTCAGGATGTGGGGGAGGTTGATCCATTTTTCTTTTACCCTTCTCTCTGAGGGCGTGGCTGGTTGATTTTTCTTTTGTTAGTGTCCAGGAGGTGGAGGAGTTCCTGTCAGCTGTACCCATTGTTGATGCCAAGGGAGATGATATGATCAAATTCAGTCTGCAGGTTCTGAGGTAAGGTTGATGGCTCTTTGGAAGAAGTTGATCCAATTGTTTTTTTTTTTTTTTTTGCCATGCAGAGTGACCAGAAAGTTGTGGACATATTACGTTCCGGAGTTGGGTTTTCTGTATACATTGGTCTTGAATTTGTCATTCTTCCTGCTTATGGTGAGATCCAGGTAGTTTAGTGTGTTGTCCTTTTCATCTGGTATGAAGTGGATGCTCGGGTGGGCCGAGTTAAATAATCGTACAGCTTCTTGTAATTGCTCATGGTTTTTGTAAAGAAGGGTGGAGTCTTCAGCATATCGGAGGACTAGACAGTGGTTTCTATTGAGTTCATACTATGTTGGAGAGGATAGCAGATAGGAGGTTTCCAATGGCCAGGCCTTCCTCTTGATAGAAGTATTGGCCTTCGAACTGTAGGGCAGAGGTGTCTAGGCAAACTTTCAGGAAGGATATGATTAGATGAGTCTCATACGCCTTATTGCTTTCCCCCCCCCCCTGGCCATGGGAATCCCCTTATCTATTATCCTCTCTAACATAGTATGAACTCATTAGAAACCAATGTCTAGTCCTCACCCCTCCTCTCCAGAACTTGCTACAGGTGATATGCTGACGACTTCGTCCTTTTCAAAAACCACGAGCAATTACAAGAAGCCGTATGGTTATTTAACTCGGCCCACCCGAGCACCCACTTCATACCAGAGGAAGAAAAGGACAACACACTAAACTACCTGGATCTCACCATAAGCAGGAAGAATGACAAATTCCAGACCAATGTATACAGGAAATGCAACTCCAGAACGCAATATGTCCACAAACTTTCTGGTCACTCTGCATGGCAAAAAAAAATAAAAAAAAAAACCAAAAAAACAATTGGATCAACTTCTTCCAAAGAGCCATCAACCTTACCTCAGAACCTGAAGACCTGCAGACTGAATTTGATCATATCATCTCCCTTGGCATCAACAATGGGTACAGCTGACAGGAACTCCTCCACCTCCTGGACACTAACAAAAGAAAAATCAACCAGCCACGCCCTCAGAGAGAAGGGTAAAAGAAAAATGGATCAACCTCCCCCACATCCTGACCTAACCAAGAAAATTAAAAAAGTTCTAACCAGGCACAGTTTCAAGATAGCAGACAACCCCCCCCCCCCCTTTCCATAAGACTCCCACATAACCCACTTCAAACGATATTACACCAACCCCAATGCAGGAAGTAGCATCTAAATGATCCCCTGCACTTGTGGAAGCAAGTATGTAGGTATGACAAAGTGCCGACTTGATGATAGGCTCAAGGAGCATGATGTCGACCACCGACTCAGGAGGAGAAGAACAGGCCTTTCCTGCCACCTCATAGACAAAAACCATAACACATACTTTGCCAAAATAGTCATGCAAGCAAAATCCACCTTGGAAAGATTCTCCAAAGAAACCTATGCAAAAGTGACAACTTCCGCAGACCTTAACACTAACCCCGGGGTCCTCAATAAAACCTGGCTTCCCACTATCAGGAATGTGCATATCCACCCAACCTGCTCTCTCTGCATGACAAGAAACCAAGCATGGGCCTTAAGCATTCACAAAAAAGCCTGCCTGCGCATGCGAACAAACGCCGTTCCACGGAAGCAGATGAAGAGGCAGAGAACTGATGCCTACAGCTCCAAAACCCAGACATGCGACAAAAGAAGGAAGCACTCCACCCACACCAAAACGGCGGAAAGTGAAAGGACCACATCAACTAGTGCTGCCACGAGCACAAGCGGAAGAAGGAGGAACTACATCAGCCGCAGCAACACAGTACATGCCTGACAAAGCCACCATACGGGTGGCGAAATCAATCGCGAAGAAACTTTTCACAGAAAAAATGAAATGTAAGATTATCAGAGTACATTAACTATCTCCACGTAACCGCCAAACAGATGTCTTTAGATACAATGTCAATATTGGTGTGTAAATGTTCTTCTCCAATTATGTGCATGAATTTACCAAGAAATTTGCTTTAGAATATTCAAGAATTACACAAGCATATTAAAATAGATGTTATGTAATCAAAAAAGATGTTTTTTTTGTGCAATATAGAAAAAAAGGTTGAATTTTGCATAACATTCAGGATAATTACACTCCGCGAAAATGTATTGCTGCATTTTTGCGGACCTCATGAAAGGCCAACATGCCAGGAAAGTATCGGAATATGAATTCCAACCGATAATTTCCTGACACTACTGGCTCAGCCCTAGTTCTGATTCATACTCAAGGACCATGACATTGTTATTGTGTAACAATAAAACAATTTGTAGCTGATTTACTACATATCAAACTATTTACCAAATTTAAAGACAGGCTGGCATGTAGTGTCATCATGAAAATATAGGAAGTATTGACAAAAGAGACCTTGTGTACTTATAGTTTTGTGTGGTTGTCTTTATTGATTGTCCAATGAATTTCAAAGGACCACCACTTTCATTAACATAGGTTGTGGCATCTAGAACATGCTGTAATCTGTGTTTATGAAGGCAGAGGCCTCTCTAAATTAATCAAGAATACGGAAAAACAAAACTTTACCTACATAATGTTTACCATGTCAAATCCAGAAAAACAGTCCTTGTTTAACATTTACTTTAAATGATTGAGGTTCTATAGATTATTACTTCATCAGAATTAACAATTATTGCTACTTAGAGTATATACAGCCCCCTGGCCATATTATTAGATGCACCGCAATTTTTTTTTAAAAAAATAGAGTTTTGAAGGGGAAAATTATACAAAATTGACCATTAGTTATCTGAAAAGTTTCCTGTATGTTATTTGAACCCTGGCATATATGAGTAATACATACAAAGTACTTTCTTGAATATAGAAAAGGAAAGTTAAAAATTGTACTTACGTATGTGAGTATAGTGCTCTTATTGTAGAACGACGTTTCAGAGATTGACTATCTCTTTCCTCAGGTTCGTATAAAAACTAAGTACTTGGCATAGTACTGCGTCAAAAATGTAATATGAGGATTGTGGTTAAGGGTTGGTTAGGGTACATTTAAAATATTAAGTTTTTGCTATTAGAAGTACGTAAAAACCAAGCCGTTCCCTAATAAAACTTGTACAGTAGACCTATTCACAGGTAAAAAAGTTAAAATTCTAAAAAACCTGCATAAATCACAATGCAACCTGCAGGTTTGGCCTTTCCTACCCAACTGTGCTTATCTATCCACATGAAGGTCAATTCTCAAGGAATATTTCCCCTCCCCTTAATTTTCTCGTTTCCCCTTATTACGTCACAAATCCAACGTGAATTCACGTTCCTCTCTTGTAGCTTGCATAACTTCCGGAGTGACGTGGAAACCGATATTGGGTTCAATCTTCCAGGCTTTATCCCATTTTTTGAGGAAATTGATCCACCCTTCTTCCAAATTTCCTTCGTCCCTATTAAGATTACTCTCCCCCCCCCCCTACAAATACTCGCTGTTTCATACACGTTTCTTCCTAATTTCCTCCCCTCTTTTCTGATTACCTCTTTTTTTGCGATTCTATGCCCACTTTCCAAAATATGTTCTGAGAGACCCGTTTTGGGAACTTTTTCCCTTATGTCCTTTTCATGCTCGCTCCATCTTTTACCCATATTTCGGCCCGTCTGTCCTATGTACTCCTTCCCGCATTGGCATTCTATTCGATAAACCCCCTTCTGTTTTTCCGGTATTTCCCTAGTTGTCTTTCCTTTCTTATAATCGGTGAAGTATTTTTCTACATTCTTTGGTGCTTTCATCCCGCAAACGATTCCAAAATCTCTCGTTATTTTTCCGATTTTTTCCGATACGGATTGATGGTAAGGGATGCCAACGTACTTTACCCTCCTATTTTCGATTTTTTCCCCTTCTTTTTGATCCCCTTCTTTCCTAATAATTTTCCGTGCTCTCTCCGCTATCTTATCCATTTCTCTATTTGTGTATCCATTTTTTAATCCTGTTTTTCTTATCCACCGAATTTCGTTGTCTTTTTCTTTTTCATTATTGCATAGTCTACCGGCCCTAATAAAAAAGTTAAGGAATACGTTTTTCTTTGTTATTTCGGGGTGCGCCGATTCCTTGTTAATATATAAGTTCCCCGATAGGGGTTTATGATGTACTCCTGTTCTAATCCTATTCCCTTCTTTCAAGATACTAAGATCCAGGAAATTGATTTTTCCATCGCTTAAGTTTTCCCTAGTGAAGTTTATTCTTTCGTCTTGTTTTTCTAATTCTTCAAAAACCTTGTTCAGTGCTACCCCCTTTCCTATAATCAAGATATCATCAACGTATCTCCCATAATATTTAATACACATTCCTGTTTTTTCCAAAGCTGCCTTCTCAATGAAGTGCATAAAAATGCTTGCTACTATACCCGAAATGGGGTTTCCCATTGCCAAGCCTTCTTTTTGTCTATAAATACTGTCATTGACATAGAAAAAGTTATATTCCGTTACAAGGTTATACCATCGTACATATTCCCAAGCAGTTAGGATGTCTATTCCTTTTTCTAATAGCCACCTTAGTAAACAATCTCCCGCCCGCCCCCTCGGTACACTTGGGTATAAGTTAACAACATCAAAACTACTTATTGTATCCTCGTCATCAATTTCCAGATTTTCTATACATTCTTTAACTTCTACGGCATTCTTAACGCTATATTGGGTGTTCTCATTTACCTTCCTTATTCTTTTTACCAGCAATTTTGCTAGCCCATATCCAGGATGTTCGTATGTTGGTATAATAGGTCTAAGTGGTATGCCTTGTTTGTGTGTCTTAGGTATTCCAAAAGCAATTGGTATGTTGCCAACTTTAATTTCCTTAATAAGGATTTTCTTTTCGCTTGTGCCCAATGTAATGCTTGTCTCTACCCCTTTTTTGATCTCTCTTCTAATCTTATTAATAGGGTCTTTCTCTATTTTCTCAAAATCGTTACCTTTAAAGCTATCTTCTAATTTTTGGTGATATTCCTCTCTGTCCATGATAACCATCTTGTTTTCTTTATCAGACCTAATTAGAAATACGTTATTCGCCTTCACCCATTTTCTTACATTTTTTAAATCGCGTCTTAGGTTTTTGTTTACTTTCTCTTTCCGTGTTCTATCTCTGAAACGTCGTTCTACAATAAGAGCACTATACTCACATACGTAAGTACAATTTTTAACTTTCCTTTTCTATATTCTGGATTTGTGAGTAACACGCGACAAACCTATAAAATGCTAAAGTACTTTCTTGCACAACATTAATAACAATAATAGCAATAGTAATAATAATAGAAAGTAATGTAATTCGACCAGTGGACACTTTTAACAGTTCGCTTACTTTTCCCATTAAAAATATTGCAATAGGGTTCTTTGTGGCTGAACTTTGATTATTGTAATGAACAATATGAAAAGAGGAGGTACTGTTGTTACAAACAATACCACCAACACCAACCGTCATTGTTGTTGAACGAACATGCCGCAGTTCAATTCAAGCTGAGTTGAGAGGAGGACGTCTTGCGAATAGTGAATTGTATTTTTGCTAAATTTTGCAGTGATAGTTTTTGTACACTGTCAGTTTATTTTTCTAATTTAATTATTAACATTAGGGAGTCATGGGTAAAAAAGTGAATTGACACCGAGAAAGATTGCTGAAATTAAGACACTAATAAAGACTAAAATGTTCTCTAATCGAGAGATTTCTCGAAGATCTGATGTGTCTGAAGCATCTGTGAGGCGAATAAAGAAGAAAATTGAATATGGTGGACAGTGTGAGCCACAAAGGAACGACAGATGTGGGTTTAAAATAATTTTTACTCCACGTTCCTTACGCTGTTTGAAGAACATTTGCCTCACAAATAGATTTGAAAGTACAAATAAACTTAAAGATAAGGTTGAAAAGAGTGGTGTTCGTGCATCTGAAAGAACAGTAGGCTCTCTGATATAAACCTGAAGGCACTCAGACCTGCTAAAAAGCCAAAATTAACCCCTGCTGATTCCTAAACATTTTCTTTGGGCAAAAACTCACGAAGAAAGAGATTTAAACTTTTGGATATCTGTTTGCTTCAGTGACGAGTGCACGTTTGAAATCTTGGGGAATAAATCTCAGGTGAAAAATACAATTCTGATTGTGTTGTGCAGACTGTCAAACATCCGTTAAAAGTTATGATTTGGTCAGTCATTAGTGGCAAAGGTACAGGATGTCTGTATTTGGTTCAAGAAACAATGAGGCAAGAACAGTATAGGGAAGTGCTTAGAAGAAAGTTGCTACCTCAAGTAAGAGAATGGTTCCCAAATGCAGAACCATTCGTATTCATGCAGGATGGAGTCTCATGCCATACCGCAAAATCAATAAAACAGTTTCTACAGAGTAAAAATGTTCCTCTCTTGCCCTGGCCGGGAAACTCTCCAGATATGAAGCAAATTTAAAATGTTTGATACATAGTGAAAAAAAGAAGTGGCAAAGCAAACAATTACAACGAGAATTGGCCTAATTGAAAAAATAATTCAAGTGTGGAATCACCATCCTCATATGAAGGAGACAGTACAGCCCTGCATTGAGAGTATGCCAAGATGAATCCAAGCACTGATAAAGGCCAAAGGAGGGTCAACCAAATATTAACATTGACTTCCAGTCATATGTATTGTATAGGTAATATTCAAGAAACACAATAAGAAATTATATTTGTAATTATTAATGTATCAAGTAATTGTTGTTTTTTGTTAAGGTTCACATGTAAACAATGTAATATTTTATGTAATAAAATAAAAAATAAAATTAGAGAATAACAAAAAATTTAGACGAGATAATAACATATCCTTAAAATTTTGCATAAAATTTGGAGGTGCGTCTAATAATTTGGCCAGGGGCTGTAATTATTTTCCACAATTATACGAGGGTGGTTCAGCATGCTCCGCCCCTGACCCATTTCCATTGATAGTAGAGACCTCGGTGGCTCAGTCGGTAATGTGTCTGACCACCATGCTAAAGGTCCCGGGTTCGATCCCCGGCCGGTTCGAATCCGGGAACTTTTCTAACGGTGGAAGCGGCCCCGGCGCCCACCCAGCATCGAATAACATGGGTACCTGGGGGAAACCCTGGGGGGGTAAAGGCAGTCAGGGGCGTGATGCTGATCACATCACCCCCACTCACGACCGGATCAAGAAAGTGTGGGGCGTTACCCCCACACCCCCTATATACATAGCGTGGTGCTATGCACAGGGGAACACTTTACCTTTACCTTTAGTAGAGACCTGTAATTTTATATGTAACATTGTTCATTCTTTAGACTAATATCCACAAAGTTTCAAGAATTTACAACAATTTCTCTCTTTGTTACACGTTGATGATCAGTAAGAGTGTAGCCACATGTGATACAATGGAAAAATGTGAGGTCCGAGCAGTGATAAAATATTTACTCAAGAAAAATCTAACACCGAAAGACATCCATGCAGATATGGTGGGAACTCTTGGAGACTCTAGCAACTCATATGATCCAGTGAAGAGATAGTGCCGTGAATTTAAATGTGGTCGGCAGACCTGTGAAGATGAGCATGGTGGTGCCTCATCTGCAACGGTGACCACAGCAGAAATGATTACAAAAGTGCATGACATGATTTTGGCAGACCGGCGAGTGACTGTCCACCATATAGCAGACACATGTGGCATCTCAACTGGCAGTGTGCATTCAATTTTTCATCATCATTTGTTAATGGAAAAAATCTCTGCACATTGGGTCCCGAGAATGCTGATGGTCAACCAAAAGAGGACACGTCGTGTGACAAGTCAGAACCTGTTGCGGACAATAAAGGCTGACAAGCCAAAGTTTCTGAAGAGATTTGTTACAATGGATGAAACGTGGGTTCACCACTTCGATCCTGAAAGTAAACGCCAAAGCATGCAATGGAAACACCCCCAAAGAAATTCAAGGTTCAACCATCAAAGGGCAGAGTGATGGCATCTGTGTTCTGGGATGCAGAAGGAATCCTTTTGATAGATTATCTCCAACAGGGAAAGACAATCACAGGTGTTTATTTTGCAACCCTAATTGAAGAATTACGTACTGCCATCAAGGAGAAATGCCGCGGAATGTTCGCCCGTGGTGTGTTGTTCCATTGTGACAATGCTCCCGCCCGCACCTCCCAAGTTGTGGTGGCTGCAATTCATGCAGCAGGGTTTGAAATTGTCCCTCGTGCCCCTTATTCTCCAGATCTGGCCCTCAGTGACTTCCACCTGTTCCCGAACATGAAGAAACACCTTTGTGGAAAACATTTTGCCAGTGATTCCGAGGTTATGGATGTTGTGAATGCTTGGTTGCAGGACCAACCAAAAGAATTTTTTTCTGCTGGGATTGAAGGACTGGAAGGCCAATTGGAAAAGTGTGTTAATGTTGCAGGGGACTATGTTGAAAAGTGACAGTGATTTGGTTTTCCTACGAGGGTTCCTTCTATGTCAGGGGCGGAGCATGCTGAACCACCCTCGTAGCACTTATTAGTTATTTACATAATTTTTCAGTGTAGAAAGTTACCTGCAGAGACGAGGCCTCATCTCAGGAATCATTATTCTTTAACTTCTTGCCTGTGAGAGTGCCAACAAGTGACTTGAGAGTGGCACCGATCCCTCGACCGGGTGTTTGGGCATTTCCATGTCCTCGTCCAAATCCTTGTGGGTGGGCATCCAAGCATTTTTGGTATCTTAACTGGAAAAAAAGAAGAAAAAAAGTAAGTGAAAGCAATAGAATGTATGATTAATAGTTTGTACTTATAACCACTGTACCTGGTTTTACATATTCACCCCAACGTTTCAGAGACTCATTCTGTCTGTCTTAAGGGTCATGTGGCCACATGTAGTTGATCCCTGTACATTCATTATGAATCAACCATCAGTGATCAGTTACAAAGAATAACAGAATGTAATTCATAAAATTGAGTCATGGTGGGTTAAAAACCATAATTATTATTATTAGTATTGTTAGGATTCTGAACTGTTGCCACTACAAATTCTTGAAAACTAAGAATAAAAAGTTGTTCAAAATATTAATTGATATTAATATGTAAGTATTCCCCTGCAATTATAAGTATTAATTTACCATATTTATGTAGATATCTACTACTTAATAGTAGTAGTAGTATTAGTAGTAATTCAGCTAATTAATTAATTATAAGTATTATTATTTAAAGTATAATAAAACAATGGTGATGTGAATTTGGAGAAAGTTTTAGAAATAACCCTCCACCCCACCCCTTTGATAAAATCCTGCCTATACTGGTATGTCATTATGATGTGTTACCTTCGTAAATTCAGTACTGGAGGATTTATTTACATGCTTTGTTGTGTTGCTTTAAAGTTGTGCATGTCAAGTTAAACTAAGGAACATGCACTACACAAAAAGATATGATACTTGTGTAAACAGTTAAAAACAACAAATTAATCAATTAGAACATTTAAGTCCAGTTTATGCACAAAAAGGCTAATTAGAACTGGACCTAAAGTTTAAAGTTGGATCCAAACCACTGTGCCATGTGCCTCCACTGGGTATCGAACCCGGGACCCCTTGATTACAAGGCAACGACAAAATGTCCTTATTGTATAACAAAGTAATGGTACTGCATTAATTTTGGAAGAAAAGTAATGTTGATTTGTTACTTGCTTCCAAAAGTAACTATGCTACTATCTTAGAGTAATTTACGCAGGACAGTTCCCCAGAAAACACTAACGACTTACAGACAATTATGCATAGGTGCTCAAGGTGAAGAGGGACAATTTTGCTATGTAATAACAATGAAAATACAGTGCACTGCGTTCTACAGCTCCATGGTGACTGAAATGGCAGCTTGTGAGGAGTGGAATCCCCTCCCACGACTCCACCATGAGCTGCTATGCTACAACAATCAGCAGGTTTTTTCTTCCACAGAGAAGTGAAGTTTCAGCGACCGATTCCAGCAGTATGTGGACAAAATGGGCGCCATTTTCCACACTTCATGTTGCTGTAAATGATTATTATTTTTATTTTTTTTCAATAATTATGGAATACATATGGCTGTAAGGCTAGCACATGAATAAAGCTGACCTTTCTTTATTCACTGTGTTATATCATTTTAAAAATCGTCAGGTTTTTTTTTGCCCCACCCTGTACAATTACTGCACAAGTGCCTGTAGATTACACTCCTAGATTAAAATAACAAAGAAGTGATAAATTGATATCAGTAATGCATAAAAAAAATCATCATACCCTTAAAGTGCACCAGCACACCTTTAGTTCCTTTCACCAAAATCCTTTTAAAATTTCTCTTATTTCAAACAACCAGTATGATTTTACAAGCTCTGAAAAAGTAAATGTATTTAGAATTCTCTCTGGGACACTCAAGTGAAGCTTCAAGTAATTTAGATATTGTTGATAGTTATATGTAATAGTTTTATGGTGTTATTTTCCATCAAAAATAAAAAGTTTACATTCTATGACTGTACTTGAAGAGGAGTTTAAAGTATTTCACATTCTAAATCAAATTTTGGATTCTCTTCTCCATTTGAACACCAAAGTGCCATTTTATGTGTTGTCTTTGATCCTGACTTTTTGTACTATGTTTAGTATTGTATTCATCATAAATAAGTATCCCTAGAATACTGAAGTGGTTCTTCGAAAGAAGACACATTTTTAAAAATATCTGCTGTAAAAAGGTTAAAGCAGTGGTTCTCAATCTTCACAAGACTGTAGTCAGGTAAATTATATTTTTTAAAAGCTGATCCCCCAATCACAAGTGCAGTATTTTTTTTGTGGACTGCACAAAACACTGAAACTCTGGAAAAGTATGAGTTGGTATCAGTGATAAAATTCTAATTACTTCCCGATACCACTGGTATTGATCAATACCGATTAGGCTGAGCTGATACCAATGCTGTTGTATTGGTATTCTTCTTGGAATGTATTTACTGATACCAGCCGATACTTTTCCAGTATTTTGGTCTTTCTCGGGATCCACAAAAATGCTGCACGACACTTTTGCGGGGTCTAATTATGCTGGAAATTGTGCAAAATTCGAAGTTTCGTTTTATTTTGCATTAATTTTGTGATTACATAACATGTTTTTTTTAATATTCTGATGTAATTCTTCAATACTTTAAATGAAAATTCTTGGTAAATTGATGCATACAATTGGAGCAGAATCATCATAATCATTCTTCGCCGTTTCCTGCCTCTGGCTGGGTCGGCATAGAAGTCAAGCCTCTCCATTCTCTCCACTATCTGCTCTTTCCACAGACATCTTTGTCTCCCCCTTGGCCTTATTCCCACTATAAATATTAAGCCACATAGTGTATACTTACTTTACAAGCTGCTTCAATGGTTTTGCAAAGGGCTCCAGAAGAAGGCTCACAATGGAACGCATGTGCTATGTACTGATCCTGAGCTGTGTGCATTATGAACGCGCATTGCTTCACATTACGACCAATGCCAAGGAAAGACAAGTAACGGACCCGACACTCAGCAAGCAACTTATTTTCTTCCTGCAACGGAAAAATACATTTTTAATAGTTATAGACATGCTTACATCTGATCTAAAAACTATCAATGGATCGCTATAAATTAAACACATTGTACTGTCATGTTCAATCACATATTTTTCTGTTCAGAAGGATTCAAATGTGATCTACCCCCAATTCTAAGTAATCACAACCATATACATGTACGTATGTTTAATTTTCAATATACAATGGAACTCCGATTTTACGTTCTCAGAGTTTACATTTTCCCGTATTATACATTCAATCTTTGCGGTCCCAACATAGCAAAGTATTATAAAAGTATCCTCGATTTTACATTTTCCAGCATTTTACGTTTTTTCAACTAGGTCCCCTGGAAAATGTAAACTTGAGGTTCCACTCTATATGGGAGTGGAATCCCAATTCTATGATCACGGATTATACATTTTTCCACTTTTTCATTGCCCCCACGGAGCAAATTTTTTTTTTTAAATTTTATATTTTCCTATACTCAAAATTTTTCACATTCACTTCTTGGCCACTTAACGTACCAGTAATTTTCGACTTAAAATAAAAGTATTCTTGGAGCTGGGTAGATGTGTTGGATGGCCATTCAACTACCTTGAACTATACTTCGCATGCACACGTGTGCATTGCCTCATGACATGTTACTGCATGGTCAACTTGTTTTAAAGCATAATTATGATGCTTATATTTTATGTTCTTAATTTACTGAGAATATGGCTTTTAAAAATACTCAACTTGATACAAATCAACAATTCCTGGATTTTGCCTCAAGTTACTTATATTTTATCCAGTTTGAATATTTCATTGTACAAAATTGTTCAACTACCACATCAATGCTACAGCATTATGATGTTGGGCAATTAACTTTACTTTGATCATGAATTTCATAGATTTTAAAAATTCGTCCTCTTTTGAAACCTACCATTCCTGATTAAGGATGGCAACAAAATTCAGATGGATATCCAAATAATCCAGATATCTGCAATAAGTTATTCTGATAAGAATAGTTTCTGAAATTAAACCAATAATTGCCAAATAAATTTTCAAGAACATCCCTTGCACATATAATTCCATTAAAAAATAAGTGAACAAGAGTGACAAACCCACATAAATCTGTCCCTTCTCTCTGATATTCTGAGAGAGGAAGAAGAGTGGGAGGGGCAACAAAGTGGTTGTCAGGTCAAGTGAAGAAGAACATATGTTCTTTCGGCATTCATTCTCCTCCCCCCCCCACACCATGTCCCAGGCAGGCAGCAGGTCACACTGAGGATGTTATATTTTAAAGTGTACACTTTTAACCTCATTACCTTCCCTTTTTATTGATATGATGGAAAACTTTGCACATTTGTACTGAACTGAGAGATGCAGAAATCTGTTTTAGGCAAACAAAGGTAAACATTGAAAGAATATGAATAAAAACTATAAAACTATCTGGATACTGTGCACATTCGGATATCCAGATATGTGAAATCTGGATAGAGTATTATCCAATCTCGATTTGGTCATTCCTATTCCTGATATCAAAGTTTGAATAAGTTATCTGATTCACATAGACCTAAGTACAATAAATTATGAGTTTGGAGAACAATTTTCTAGGGCCAATGGAAATGTTCCCGTTCACAAAAAAATCTAAGCATAAGGCGAATACTACACGAGAGGTTAAGAAAGAAATGGTTTGCTTCAGAATAAAACTCTTATCCTAACACCATGAAAATTAAAATAAAGAAAGCTGCACTAAAAATAAAGATTTACTCTGAATTTTTAAACAATAAACAAATTGACTTCTGTAAATTACGTTTATCATGAGGCATTTATTTGATTAATGATTTTTTTAACTTGAAATACTTACACTAGGGTTCAAAATAGAAATCATAGAGGGAGCTACTGCCACATTGACAGAACGCCACTGGTCCTGTGGAGCTGCAGACGAGAGTTTGTCAATTGCATCATTTAGGATGTCCATCCCCGTTGCTCGCGTAACTTGAGTGGATCCCAAATATTGTGCTCTGAGTATTTTCTTTGGTTCTTCCATCGGAGTTGGGAAGGACTGAGCTGCTCGAGAGAAATAGAAGGTTTTTTTGTGAAGACATTCCTTTCATAGTTTTAAAGAAAATTTTTGACTAGGTAATATTATAATAATAAAAAAACTTGTACATATAACAAGGCTCTTTAATTATTTAAATTTACTAAAATAAAAATGTGATATTTGCATTTGTGTGTGTGTGTGTAATATAATAATATATATGCAATCCTAGACCGAGACATCTGTGTTAACATAGCCCACTGACATGGTGAGGATGTAGACCTGCCAAATTACTAGTTCTCCCTGCTGTAAACTCCATGTGACATTAATAAGGTAAATACTAATGTATGTTTCAGAATGCTAGTTGCCAACTAAAGGAAATCAATCTATGCTTAGAATTTTTTAAACAAAAGTTCTTACAAAAACATATGGCCTAGTAAGTGAGAATGCCATCTTGAGAACAAGGTAAAACATGGACTGTTTGAACGTTTTAAAAATACAGAGGTGAACTAAATTAAATTAGAAGATTGAGATGGCTAGGGCACTGCTCTAGGTTAACTGCAACAATGATGTTATGATGGAACAAACCCACATCTACATGCCTTATCCGGCATTGAACCCAGAACCTCTAACACTGTAGCACATGACATTATCCACTCAACCAAAGACTGGCTAGAGAAGCCCACGACAACACAGACGAGAGAAGCTGGGAATAAGCACAGTGCAAACTAAGCTTCTTGATTGGAGGGGGGGGGGGTGCCTAAGTGGCGTATTTGTGATTTCATTTCAGGAGGTACGTTCTTTTGGGTATACCAGTCAGTAAATTAACTACTGCCTTGCGGTTCTATGTACTTTAGAAACAGTAAGAGTTACATTCTAACAAAACTCAAACTCTTACACAAAATGAGCTATCGAACTAGTAACACTGAAAACTTGATCAACTTTCTATTGCCAAGTTCAAATTTAATGTCCATTTAACCTGCCTACAAGTTTCTTGTGAACACTTTAATACAAGTAAAATATCAGCACTATGCCATTAAAACATAAGTGAAAACAGCCTGCTGTTGTTCTGGCTCGGTAAGCTTGGTCAGTTTCAGAATGGTGTCCTTCAATCCACAAGGCTGCACACTTTTCGGCAGGAAAATCTGTGATGAGGATCATTACTGGACAGGAATGATTTTTCAATAGTGTTTGTTGTAGTTAAGGAATGGTATACTAACGTTTTCAATTCCATTTTTGTTGAGGGGGATAAAAATATTTTTCTTTTGTCGGGATAACGTTTTCTGTGGGAGGGAAATCCACAACATCCCCCCCCCCTCTCCTGTTAATTCGCACACTGGGAATAAGGTGGAAATAACACTGGAATGATGGAAGGTTGACTATCAAAGATGTATGAAACAAAGATGAGTGGAAAAATAAGTATTACTAAATTAACACTTCATAAAAGAGTGAGTGTCGAAGTAAACTGAGTGTCTTCAGCAAACACCCACATCAGGAAAATATAAATAAGGCCCGACACTTACTGACTAGGGCTTGTTCGCTTCGATGGTGAAAGCGTCGGTGTTCCGTTGGCAGATTAGTTGGTCGAGCAAGTCCTGATCTACCACCATTTCCACTTGAACCTGAAAGTAAACAGTGTTTATTCATAATTGACATCATCTAAAACTCTCCTCCACATTATCCTACTGCTGTGCTGATTATTGTGTTTTTTGCAGTACATACATTTCACAATCCCTTTGGAAGGCTAATATTTTTTAAATAATAAGAGCACAGCCTTACTATGTAGGGATTTCTAAGATATAGAAAGAAGATGCACATCAACCAGGGGACAAATGTTTGCATAAAAGCATGTTTCCTTACCTTCATTGTATCTATTTACTCAACTATTTCAGTGTCTTTGGATCACTTGAGTATTATGCAGTGATATGTGCTATTTTTAAAACATAATTGTATATTTCACCTCTATATTTTTTATGCAGTGTGAGGATGGTAGACATTCAGAGAATGTTTGTTTGCCTTCAGCATTGTCAAATATTTATCAGTGTTTAAAAGAAAGAAACTCTACAAATATTTTTTTTTCTCTTGATTGGGAACTGATGTCACAAAGAACAAATACTGATATGCATGTACAAGGTCTTCAAATTAAATTCATAAAATATTCAAATTATAGTGCAAATTTCATTTTAATACAGAGGATTTACATACCTCGTTGTGGTATAACTTGTGGATTATCAAATCACCTTTAGCCTCAATATGGAGTAGACTAAAAAATTGAACTTTTCATACCATCTCAACGTTGTAGTAAAAAAGTAAAATCAAGTAGGAGGTTACCTGGTTTTCAGATCTATATTTTATATTTTTAACCTTTCTTTAAGCTGCAAAGCATACACTGTCTGTACCTATATGACCTGCCAATAGTAGAGTTATATGACAAAATACATTATTGAAGTTCAAAAATTCTAATTTCTGTAATAGAAACAGTAAAAAAAAAGATCTAGTTCTTTGTTCTTATTACATTCTCTGAAGACTCTTTTTAATTTCAATTGGTTTTCAGTTTCTATGTGGAAGATGGGAGGTGTATTTTGTTGGCTGCCATATTGGGTATGTTAGTATGTTATTCAGG
Source organism: Lepisma saccharinum (assembly GCF_977018435.1). Classification (NCBI taxonomy): domain Eukaryota; kingdom Metazoa; phylum Arthropoda; class Insecta; order Zygentoma; family Lepismatidae; genus Lepisma; species Lepisma saccharinum. The sequence goes on from NC_139234.1 coordinate 19,867,183, forward strand.
GAGATCCAAAGTAAATTTTCCATCAATTTTATTCAAGGAAAAATACTAAAATTACTGGGTTAACAAAAGAGAGTGCAAACAACTTACTTATATCTATTGGTTTGGCTAAATTTTGCTGCAAACTTCTTTCTATCATGATCTTCTTACATATGTCTCTTAATGTGTTAGCAATCGTTCTAGCTGGAATGTCACACCGGAAGACATGGCACATGTGCTTGCGAGTGGTCCTATCTCGAGCGACGTACGCAAAGTCCCTGTACGATAAAAAATGTGCAACATTATTTCAGGTACATTTATGAGTGTTGGACATACTACATTGTTCATTGGTTATTTTTCAATTTCACAGAGAATTTAGATTCAACATTTAGCCAGAATTTCTTAAGGGGCAAATTCTAATATGGAAAAATTGAATATGGAAGTACTGTATGAATGTGAATTAGCATGCTACTTGTTCAAAATATTGTCATGTTGAATTTGATACAGAAATTATATTTCTGTTCAGATATTTAATACTTCACATCCTATCCTACAATGCAAGACATTCTTAGCACGTGACTTCAAGATTGATTAATACTACAGTATTTAGAATAATGAAGAAGCATGTAGCATTTGGTCATTTTGAATACAGACTTGTATTAAAGTGCAATCTATAAAGTTGGTTATTTCCATATTTAGTGTCAAACTTGTGACAAATTGTAAATTAAAATCACGCATGTAATTTACTGCAGCTTAAACAGAAAATACTTTAGATAAATTCACATCTTGTGCAATCAGGGAGAAAAGCAAAAAGTACAAAATTTATGAAAAACATTTTAATAGCAATATGTAACATCAAGAATAAGCTTAGGCATTATTCTTAGAAAAGTTTTCCACAAAATTTGCTAATGATGTTTGCATTGCAATCCATTACACATAATAATACCACATACACAAGCAATTAAAAAAATATATTGTATTTGCCATATGGGAGATTCAGACTGAAGCGACAAGCAACATCCAATAGACAAGTGACACATGTCATTCGGGAAAAAACCTTTAGAAATAAATTCAACTTTTCATACTGGGGTAACACAACAAGCTGCATGTAACTCGAACCGTATCGTTTTCCAATAATTTGCATTGTGTCACCCCAGTCTGTAGGTTGCATATGTGCAGTGAATGTTTGAGAGACTGGAGAGGCCTGTGTCACATTGGTGTGAAACCATCATGTCACATGCCACTTGTCTCTTCAGTCTGAAAGCTACCTTATGTCTAAAATGCCACAAAACTTCATGCTAACTAAAACTATAAAAATCAGGCCAAAATGCATTTTGTTCTTTCAGTAAGGAAACACATGGCTCCTGGTAAAACGAGAGAAAAGGTAAAATAGTGTGTGTGTAACAAAAACAATTTAATATTCGTGAAAAGAGTTGCATTAACTCTTACTAGCATAATTTTCAATTGAATACTTCAGTTGTACAGAAATTAAAGCTCAGCATGTGCCATGAAATGACATAGAATGCCAACACAATACGAATATTCTTGTGGGTGTGATAATCATATTTAAGGGAATACTGTTAGAGACTCTGCACTATTACTTAAGACATCTGAGAATAAAACAGAAGAGTAGGGTAGTATTTATTTAAATGGCAGTTTCACTCTTATTTGCATTCTTCTGCAAGTGAAAAAACTGTATACACTTCATACGAACATTTGCATGAATGTATGCATTTGTCAATGATTTAACAGGAGATAACAGAGAAGCCGATCTATGCTTTGCTCTACTGCTGCTTACCCTCATAACATTGATAGTAACATTCATATGATATATTTATTGCCCATATATTTACGATTTAACACTAAAAAATCTTAAGGTAGATACTTTTTCCTATATTTCACTTGACTCTTGCATTGTATGTAAAGGGTTTTCCAATAAGAATGATATGATTTTGAAATGAAGTGGCAACTATGCTTCAAATGTTATAACTGTCACTAGTTGTCATTTGTGTTTAGCATACTGTGACAATTCATCATGGCTAAATACATGCTTCAAGAACGTTTGATTATTATCCAAAAATTTTATGAAAATAGACGTTCTATTGAACTTGAAACGGATCATAATTTTGGGCAAAAAATTATCTTCTCAGATGAAGCTTATTTCTGGTTACGTGGATATGTTAACAAACAAAATTGTCGTTTTTGGTGTGAAAACAATCCACAAGAGATTCACGAGAAGCCCTTGCATCCGCAAAAGGTCACTGTATGGTGTGGTTTATAGCATTGTAGAATCATCGGACCAATTTTTTTTTTTTCAAAACGAGGAGTGGTACCGATTGATGTTAACAGATTTGGAGGACATGTGGTTCCAACAAAACGGTGGCACATGTCACACTGCTAATGCCACTATTGACGTATTGCAAGAACAGTTTCGTGAAAGGATAATTTCAGAAATGAAACTGTTAGTTAGCCTCCAAGAAGTTGTGATTTAACTCCTTTAGATTGCTTTTTGTGGGATTATTTGAAATCTATAGTCTATGCAAATAGACCATGAACCCTTGATGCATTAAGATTGAACATCGAACACTGCATTCGTGACATTAGGCTCGAGTTATTGCACAAAGTCATCGAAAATTGGGTTAATCGAATTCACTTGTGTGCACGAAGTCGAGGTGGACACTAAAATGATTTCTTATTCAAAACATAATGTAATACATTATGCTTCAAAATAATATAAAAAGTTTGGTTGTATCTGAAATAGTTATTATTTTATTTCATTGTAAAATCATATTGTTCTTATTGGAAAACCCTATACATAGTATTCTTTATTAAAGTAAATTTATCTTGGTTATCTGAGCTAATTAAAAGTTTTAATTGTCTTTTGCAAACTCAGCACATCGAAATCATTAAGAAATGGCTTATTTCATTTCTGAAGCAAACAAAAAGATGAAGTTTATATACCAGCGTTATCCATGCAAGTCCAGAAATATATAGTGGTTGAACAACTTTGCCACCTAAGCAGCAGCTGAAAACAATTATCCATAATTCTCATATCAAACATAATGTTGTAAAGGTATCCCAACAAATAAGATGAACGGTCGTGAAGAAAGATGTGTGTGCAGATTATATTCCCATCTCAAATAGGTACCAAAAAATGTATCAATAAATTCACACCAGGAGCAAGATATTTGCATTTTAGTTAACCATGCACAGATGAAGTACTTCTGGTGTAGACGGAAAGCACATGCAGCACATTAGAAAGGAGCACAGTAAGATAGGGGCTTAAAATATGATAGGTATCTATTACCTCTCCCTGAAGTTCACCACAGCACCAATTTCACAGAAGAAAGAGATAAAAGAGAGATATTTACATTAGCTGGTAAAAAAAAAAAAATCACTACATTTATGCTACATCTCTAACATACTACTTAAAATATAGTCTATATGTATAATCCAGCATTTCTCTAAAACAAAAATAGAAAGAATATATTGAAAAATATCTAATCAAAACCATATTTACAGAACTTGGTATACTTTTTCAAAATTAATTTGACCAAGGTACATTTGTTTTAAAAAAATCTCAGTTTTCGATATGATATTGCTATGAATGCCTCATAAAAATGGTTATTCCATCACATATTCATTGCATTCCTCACTGTAATTTAATTTTATCCATATACTTCAAAATTCACACACATTATTGGGATCCTCACTTCTCCATATCATAGTTCATGATTTTCTCACTAAATAATTCCACACTTCCAAAAGTTTGATGCAAATTTTGAAGTTACATTTTTGGTTTCTATTTCTTATACATTATAATGGCACTGAACTGATGGCATATTGGTAATATCGGCACCTTGTGATAAAGAGGTCCTGGGTTCGATAGCCAGTGGAGACATGTACTAGTTTAGATCCCACTGTAGGTCCAGTCCTGATTAGCCTTCTGTGCAAAAAGCTCACTTGAAACAAACTTTAAGCCAAGAACTTGTAGAGTAACTCTGTCTGATGTCACTGACCTTCACATATGAAATGACGACCTTACTTTCATCAAGTAACTGTATACCAGTTTCTGAGCTCTATTACCAATGGTTCATGTAACCATGATATGACTGTGATGATTGTTTTAGTAATCACTGTAGTTGAAATACTTTTCTATCCTGACTTTTGACAGAGATTACATTTATTAAATACAAACCCTTGTGGAGCTTTCAAACTGAAGGGACAAGTGACATGTGACAAATAACATGTGTCACTTGGAAATAAACCTTCAGAAATCAACACAATCTTTCACATGAGTGACACGAAAAGCTTGAGCCATTTTCTCAGTAGTGGGCATCATGTCGCTTTGGTTTGTTAATTGCAGACGCACAGTAAATGATTTGTGGGGTCCATGTCGCTTGCCACTTTGGTCTGAAAGCTGCCTAAGCAAGAACAACTAAATGAATAGTCCACAAATGAATTGCTCACTTCTCACATAATCTCTTTTCTTTCCCTCATGCATGTATTCATAAATTACAAGACTATGAAAGGTCCATGTTTTCTTTTAAGGCGAGGAGGGACAATTTCCCCTTGGTCTTTCTCTGTGGGGCAGCTGCTGATCACTGTTGCCAACTTCGCTCTTTCGAAACCAGATCTGGCTCTTTCGTGCACTCGTTTGACTGTGAACTTTGGCACCCGCCCTCTGCCTCACTATGATGCCACCACTGGCTCCGGCCCATAATACCAACTTTTGCCATGAGTGTACATTTTGCACGTGGCGTGATATTCGTATAGCTATAGGCTGCGTCACCCACCTCTTCTTTCCTTCCCATGTATTTTATATAGAGCGTTGTGGCCAAGATGAAGATGACAATTTTGTTATCCGGGAACCCTTTATTTTCGATTTTATATTAACATCATTGGATTATTGAGATGGGTGATGCCGCCAAATCTAGGCGGTGGAAACTAAGAATAAATTGCCATCACTTTAAAGCTAACGGTAATAGCAGCACCCCTACCCCTCTGACAACTAAAATTACCCTAGTAGGCACTTTATGCAGCCTTCGTTAATCTAGCTCCTTGAAAGTCCTCTTTAGCTATATTAATGGTGAAATTTAGCTCTATTATGCACATCAGGTTTGGCAACACTGCCAGGATGGCCGTAGGAGGCAAGGAGAAATGCACTAGGCTTATGGGACCATTATTTTATTCGTTCTCTCGGGAATATCAAACATCCGACGACGTAGAAAAGTACATGGATGGAAAAAGGACACGTAGAACTATGTAATAGCAGTAGGAAAAGTCGAAACTCCCATTTGATGAGCCGTAACTTGAAGTTGAAGTTGATGTCCCATAAGGAATACATGGGATTCGGTAAATACTAATTCATCATATTTTTCAAAAATCGTATAAGGCTTAATAATCAACTTAGGAAACCGCTTCCACTTGCCACATGGGGAGAAATTCATACTCTTCATTTCTGCCGGAGATCTTTTCAGTAGCATTGCTCATTCCGACGATATTGGAATAAATGCATGCCTGGTGCGTAATTGTCCCTCTTCGCCTTAAGTTGCCATTTGAACTTCTTGGGATGTACGCATACAATCCTGCTAGAACTATATAAGTAAAATCTTTATTTTGTTTTGTTATTGGTTTAGTTTCCAAATTGAATTTCCCATATTATATTTCAAATACCAGTGTGTATCTTTTTCAACATACTATTTAGCAACACAATAAAGAGCTAAAAAAATGTTTATATACATTGATACAATATATTTACATATAATGCAAATATAAAGAACTAAAATAATTACCTTCCATTGTCACGACCTACTCCCCACACCCTAATAGTGTGTATAGGTTGAGTGTTAAGTACAGTCAGATTTTCAGGGTCAATTAACTTCAATGCACCTTCATCAAGATCCATGAACAAATCTTTACCCTGTGGGGGGAAAAAAAGAAAAATCACCAATGAATGAATCAACATACCCAAGTAGAGTATCTTCTGTAGTTTCCATAATTTCACACAAAACTATAGCATATCATTTACAGGACTTTCTGGAAAGTAAATGTCTGATTCTCTCTCTCTTTGCTTCACATACAATATCAACAACTTCAATAATTAATAACGAAAATCCTGAATAAATGTGTGCCAAATTAGTGAAAAATGGATGACATTGCACTTACTTCATCCAGAAGGGGAAAATCCATATTTACAGTTTTTTCATAGACATAAAACATTTAACATTTTCAATTTCAACAACACTTACGCTTTCCTGCAAAATGCATTACCATCATTTTAAACTTTAAACTTTGTAAATATTAATTGACTATTGACTGTGTTATTATACAGGGTGTCCAAAAAGTAACACACCCGAGATTTTGAATGTATCTAACTTTTGTACAAACAGCGACAGACACATGAAACTTATGCCGGTATTAACTTCGTTCATGCGGGTATTTTTGAAACATTAAACAATAACATCATGCTCTAAATGAACGTTCAGTACGTGGAAAAAAGTTACTAAAGTGTAAAAAAGTTTTTGTACGAAGTAAAAACCAACATGGATAAAAGGTAGCAGTAGAGTTGCATTTTGCAAGAATTTCGATGTGTATCAATGGGTATTTATCGAATTGATAAAAGAACGATAATTTTTTACACATTTTGTGCATTACAGATGATTTTATGTGGATTATTCTTTGCATATTCATAAAAAAGTATTATTTTTTTTTAAATTATGAGGTACACTGGCAACATTGGTCATGTCAGAGGTACCAGGTGTGCCCGATATCTGGCTACATTATTCAATCAATAAAATAAAACAAAAGATTTCAAACTTATCGTACAGAAACCTAACCTACCCATCTTTCTGTATGGGATAATTTGGTTTAGAAGAGGGAGGGGAATCTCCAGTTTTCTCCTTGTTAAATTGTACTCTGGTTACAATACATTCACATCTTTATAACATGCTCACTATGCTCATACAAACATTAACATAGTTTTTCTTGTATGTACACATTGCTTGCACTGTAGAATTATTTTCCTGTAGTTTACGGTTATTACAAGCATAAGAAAACAGTTTTACCTTGTGACGTTTCAGAACACACCCTCCCTTCATCAGACATTTATTTTCATTTTGACTAAAGATACAGTTATACCAATGGTTAGCAATTTTTTAAACAAAAAGAATCTGTTATATAATGGATTTTGTCAATGTTACATTGTTGTAATATAGCAACTTAAACTGTGAAAAGATTAAAAAGAGAAGGGTTTTAAAAAGATTGACGGGAAACATAGAGTTAAATGTCTGGGAAGCTTCGTTCATTGCAGAAGAACACTGGAATAAATTAAATAATGAAAATGGTAACATGGATCCATTATGGAGTTTTCTTTTTCACAAATGGAGTAAGCCACCATCTTTAAAATTTAATGTAACAGAAAACATCAAGAGACTTTGTGAAAACAATGATGACTTTGAATTACCTGATGATATTTGGGATTCATAATTTTAAATAAAAAATAATGTGATCAAAATTTTTTTTTATCTGAAATAAAAATAAAACAGACTGCTTCTTTTCACAGTTAAGTTGCTATATTACAACAATGTAACATTGACAACATCCATTATATAACAGATTCTTTTTGATTAAAAAATTGCTAACCATTGTTATAACTATATCTTTAGTCAAAATGAAAATAAATGTCTGATGAAGGAAGCGTGTGTTCTCCTGAAACGTCACAACGAAAAACTGTTTTCTTATGCTTGTAATAACCGTAAACTACAGGAAAATAAACATTAACATGCTTTACTTTTTTTTTCCCTATGATACAAAATTGAAACATACAGTTACTTACATCCCCCCATCGTCCTACAACGTCCAGTAAATCATTCCGTCCAAGAGATAAGTCAACTATACATTTATTCACTGCTTTACTGCTTCTTTCTGGCGTTAGGTCCTCCTCTGCAATTTCTACCCACCCAAGTGATCTGACAGCAAAACGGATTGGACGATCCTTTGACTCTGATTCTGTACGTGCTGGATAACTCCGCCTCCTATTACAAAATAAAACAAAAAGACGAAATTATATTGGCATGATGATGCTGCATTGTAATTTTACTTTTACATGTCAACTTCTAACAACAAACTTTTTGCTAATACATATCAAGCAGAACAACTGCCTGCTACCAAATGCTGTTCAATACATCTATAATTAAGTGATGTTTCTGTTAATTTGAATTTTGGATAATTCAAACCTTTTTCATGTACCCTTGGAGACAAAATTACAAAGAGTCCACTGTACATGTTTATGCTTTCTCCAGCAACAATAAAAAGCAGTACATATATCTATCCTGTCTACGTCTAAAGTATGAATACAGAAGGTCGATCTGCGTATATGTGTCCAATTTTGAACCGTCACTCCTGCGCACAGAATCGACCGATCCAAGTGGTTAAAAGCGTGGGAGGATGGTTAGAACCTGTAGTATCGTGGCACTATCGCGAGTGTGTTGTGTGCATCATGGCTCCTAAGGTGGACCGTTTTTGGGAGGGCTATGTAGTTGCACTTTTCCACGCCAAATATTCGGTGTCAAAAATTCAGAAACAGTGCAAAGAACATGGATGCACCTTGGGTTCGAAGACCATCAAGAACATAATCAAGCGGCATAAAAACCACGAGGTTCCAGCTATTCAGTCGCCCACCAGGGGGATGAGGAAGTGAGCGTGCACTGCAGTGATGCAACCTGTGACTCGGAAGTTGCATCAAATAACACTACAGGAAAACCCCCCGACGCAACGTGTGATGCCACACGACTCCACGTGGCCCAGTCAACAGTGAACTGCACCCTGTGTGAGAAATTGAACCTCCGGAAGGTTTTTAAAAGCCGTGAACATTACCTCAGTGAGGCCTATCTGTGTAAGGTCTCATCACATACATCTCGTTCTACCCAGAACTTTCTGCAACAGATGGCGACAGACACCGGCATTCGGGCTATGCCATTTCACGATATACTGGTGAAGTCACCAGATGCGAGTCCCATGGATTTCTGTGGGTTTGGTCTACTGAAACGGGCACTTTCCTCTCATCGTGTCACCACTCTCTGGGGCCTGTGGAAAGCCTGTCAGGAGGAATGGCAGAAGATTCACTTCCTGTACTTCATCGTAACCTCCTACAATGGAAGTTACGGTGCAGGGCTATTGCCAAGACACATGGTGATCACATTGAGGCCAACCGATAGTGGTCCCGTGGATTTTCATAAGGTAAGTGCTAGTCCAAAATCGGACACATACGCAGATCGACCTTCTGTAGTATACATTTCACTGCAAAAAATTGACTAATTGTAATAAAAGCTTTTTGTAAAAATTTTACATTCCATTCCAGCGAAATTCACTTCTTGAGCTGACAAGAGATTTTCACTGAGCCCAAGTACTGAACAGCCGTCAGCCTGTCCAATGTAACTTCTGAATAACTATGTTTGGTTCTAAATTCAGAAAGTATACATCTGAAGCAATCACCAGTAGTTATAAGATCTGTATGGTATGTATAAGTAGGGAAGGTGAAAGATCTATTATAGCTTTGTCATTAAAGGTAGGGGAAGTCCAAATTCAATTTCAAGTGAAGGGACATACTTCAATGGTTCAAATCAGATTATGACAATCTACCAATAGGAAATTCTTACCAATGCCAATAAAAACTAATATTTACCTGATCCAAATTAAAAAACAAATGATACTCGAAAAACATGAATGGTTCATTAGCTGCCTTATATTGTTTGCTTGTTTGAGTTTTTGTTCTGAGTCCACTTTATGCACAGCTAGGCTAATCGCAACTGAACCTACAGTTTAAAGTGGGATCCGAACCACTATGAACCTCTGCTGGGTATTGGATCCCAGATCCCTTGATTACAAGGCAAAGATGTTACCACTATGCCATCCTTAAATAATGTATGTATGTTATCATGTAACTTTGATGTATTAGAAAATCTGCATATTTAGATAGTTATTTTAGAAACATGTGGCTATATGAATTATACCTTTATATTCCTCAAGATAAATACAAAGTGGCAGAATTTTAGTACTAAACTTAAGTTTATTTACATATACATATATGTAGTACAAATTAAAATAATTGTTAATTTTATCAATAAACCGATATATCTATATTGGTTAATACCGATAATAGTATAACCAGTAGTGATTGACTTTCAATCCCGTCATCTAAGTTCCCAGTTCCAAGTTCTAGCATGGTTGTGAGATTTCTTTGCAAGTGTTCCTTTATCAATGTCATCTAATCATCATGATTAGCCAAAAGTGGCAAAAAAGTGACAAAAGAAACAAACAAAAATAGAGTACTAACTAATCTACCCCACCCCTACTGTCTACATATAATCTGGACTTTAAAACAGACTTTGAAAATGGAAGAAAAAGTTATTATTCCACCAACATATTCTTCTAAATAATAAAATACACAAACTTACTTGTAAGCTAAATCTTCTTTCTTTTCTTCTTTCTTCTTGTTATTATCGAGATCTTCTAAAGCTGAGCTGGTGTTACTTCTTGTCACAGAATTCAATACAGGAGGACCAGTATGGTAGTTATTCAGAGCCTGTGGCAAAGCACATAACAAAATGATTTATGTTTGTTCAAATATCGAACACACAAATTTTAAATAATGCCTTTGGGATAAAGAGCATTTGCAAATCTCTCGGCAATTCTCAATTCCTCACTTTCACAGCCACCATTTCATAACCAAGAAAATAAAGCAATAATGTACTTACATGTGGTTTTAATGTTGGTCTTAAGGCTCAATGTTTTGGTTCTGTTATCGGAAGTTTTTCAAGAGTTTAAAATATTTAAAACACCTCAATCGATGGACATTGAAACAGGATAAAATGTTTAACACATATACATTTAATGTTTTAAAATCCTGAGGAAGGTTCCGGATATGGAGCTGTATCACTGAGTCTTATAACCAAGACCAAAACCACATGTAAGTATTCCATTCTAACATTTGGACAGTAAAAACTAAATACAAAGTAAATTCAAGATGGGAATACTGGACCCTAACTAACTAACTCTCTAGGCTTCTTGAACCCGAAGGTTCATGGCTGCAGCAACACAGGCCTTCCATCTGTCCCTATCTTGAGCAAGATCTATATACTCTTTTCCATCCCTACCGATTTCCTTTAGGTCCATCTCAACGTTGTCCCTCCATCTTCGTCTTGGCCTTCCTACAGGTCTCTTACCATCAGGTTTCCCAACAAGAATCCTGTAAACTCCTCTTTTCTCTCCCATTCGTGCCACACGGCCTGCCCACCTAAGTCTTCTTGATTTAATCATTCTAATAATATCTGGACATGAATACAAATTATGTAGTTCTACATTATGTAACCTTCTCCACTCACCTGTCTCATCATCCCTTTTAAGTCCAAATATTTTCCTAAGGATATTATTTTCAAATACTCTCAATTTATGTTCCTCTTTCAATGTAAGGGACCAAGTTTCACACCCATATAATACTACAGGCAAAATTACTGTTTTGTATATTTTAACTTTTAGTGTCTTAGATATTAAACGAGAAGACAAAAGTTTATGAAGAGAGAAGTAACATGCATTCCCTGAATTAAGCCTACTTTTTATTTCCTCTTTAATATAATTTTCACTTGTTAATATTACTCCTAAGTATTTGAATTTGGAAACTGGTTCAAACGAGTTGTTATCAATAATTAGAATTTGATTATTACCTAACACTTGGTTTCGGCCTGTAAGTTTAGTTTTCTCTTTGTTAACTTCCAAACCTATCTCTTTAGCTGTTTTAAATAATATTTTAGCATTATTCTTCATTGTATTTATATCATCCCCTAATAAGTCTACATCATCTGCATATGCTAACAACTGAGTCACACCATTTAATTTTAGTGCTTCGTTAGTTTCTTTTACCTTCCTTACAGCATATTCTAAGGCAAAATTAAAGAGCAATGGAGATAATGTATCTCCTTGTTTTAACCCATCATGAATTGTAAATTTGTCAGACATATTAATACCCACACGAATTTTACTTTCTGTTTCACTGGTGCATATTTTTATCATACTAACAAGCTTCTTAGGTATTTCAAACTCTACTAATATATTATATAATTTATCTCTTTTGACCGAATCATATGCTTTTTTGAAATCAACGAATAGCTGATGGACATTTTGATTATATTTCCACTTTTTTTCAGGTGTCTGTCTAATGTGAAAAATTTGATCTGTAGTTGATCTGTTACGTTTAAATTCACATTGATAATCACCTATAATTTCATTAGCATATGGGGTTAGTCTTGTTAAAAGAATGTTAGATAATATTTTATATGTTGTTGAGAGTAGAGAAATGGGAATACTGGACCCATGGCAGCAAAAAGTAAATACAAAGTAAATTCAAGATCAGAATACTGGACCCATGACAGTAACAATTCTTATTTTGAAAAATTATAAATATTCCAAAGTGTGAAAGAAAAATGGATCTTGTTATAATTTCAACAACATTCAGAAGAATATTTGTGTGCTTTGCATGCATGTAATTTCATACATATTTCTAATGTACTGAATAAACTTACACTTTCAGCATCTTTCACGAGAGGCCTTCGGGGTTCTGTTTTTCCATTTGGGGGCACAACAGGCACTTCCCTTTGAATAGTACCACTCTTTATGTGCCAGTAATATGGGCCATCATTGTCTGGAATAAAATAATCATAAAAATTATTGTTTAAAATAGTGGCAAATACATTAAAGTAGTATTCAATATTGGTATTTTATTAGGCTACACAAACTTATCAACTCAATTTAATCTGGTATCTAGTAAATCCAGTTTTATTTTCTGGCAGTATGACCTCAACTTTTTCAAACATGAGAATAACAGGTAATAATAGTTTTCGTTAATGTGTGTATGAATACTCCACAATATTTTTAAGTAGCTCTTATGATTAAATTTGTGTCATTATTGATGATAGCAAACTGATTGAATGAAGCACATGGGAAGCTTTTCTCAAAACATTAATTAGAGAATTGTTGTATTAAAATGGACAGAAGTGAAAAACATGAGTATTAGAGAGAGGGGAGAGGGAGGGAGATAGTGAAGGGAAGAGAGAAAATTCATGAACAATTCAGATTTTAATTCCTAATGTGAATTATTCCCAAAACTCAAGGAATTTCTAGTGAATAAATACCTTGATATGTACCTAAGAAGCTACGACAATGAGTAATTTATAATATTCTGTAGCTCCCCTTTGCACCTTTCTAACAAAGACTAAAAATTATAAAGATACAAAAATAGTTTTCTTTAAACAGTTGTATTAGCTTTCCTTTGAGTCCCATGTGCATGGGTGTTGCCAGAAATTTTTGTAGAGAAGGTCAAGCCATTGATAAAACATTGAATTGTAGAAATAACAACAATCAAATAAGAATAATCAATATTAAACGACCACAAATGAACTATTGTTTCTTTGACAATGCATTATCATGTTAATGTTGTTGTTATTATTATGTCATTGCAAAGACCTCTCAATTCTGCAGATGACAAAACACACACACACACAGATATATAGGATCAAGGACTTATCATGCGTTCATTGTCCTTTTTTACATGTGCATATTGCAACACTGTTCTTTCACATCTTGTAGGTAAATTCACAGACATGTAGAAATGTATGCTTCAATGCAAAAGCGTGGTCCTTCATTTACGGAAAATAAAGGATTTAAACGGAAAAGAGGGGGAAGGACACACTTGAGATGAATAGAGAAAGAATAGAGCCACTTAATAGACAGACAGGAAGTGAACAAATAAGAGAATGAGAGAAGAGAGAAATAGATCGAATGTGAGAATGGAGGAGGAGAAAGTGTCCGAAACTCTGGGAGCCAGGTCCCGAAAAAAAAGTGTTGGCAGTGCCACAAAAATAATAGGTGGTTCTTTCTCCAGTCTTGTCGAAAACTGTGAGTGGTGGGGGGGAAAGGTGGTGGTGAGGGTGAGGATAGGGAATGAGGGGCGTTACTGGGTGGTCTTGTTCAGGCCTGGGGGTGTGGTTGCATTCATGGTCGATATGTGGCACTGTCAACACTTTTTTTCGGGACCTGGCAACACTGCAGGTCACGCTAACTCTTCGTTCTTGTCACCAAGTTCTACAACGTCTCTCTACTCCTGAAGATGTGACATAGCATCACGAAAATTTGAAGTTTGTCTGCGTCCCGTGAGTGTTTCCTCTCTCCTCTTTCACTTTTTATTTAGCCCTTGTGGCCCTCCTTCCTTTTATCCAATTATATATATATATATATGTGTAGCACAGTAAATGATGCTTTCGACAAATTTCATTGCATATTTTCTTACTATTTTGATGTAGCCTTCCCGAAGAAGGAAGTTAAAGGGGCAACACAGAAAGAGAAACCTTGGATCACTAAAGGAATAAAGATAGCTAGTGATAGAATGAGATTCCTAAACAGGGCTAGGAAAAGCACAGCTGTAACAATTGATTTTGAAGAATACTTCAAGAAATACAAGTCAACATATAAACGCGTGTTACAAGCTGCAAAAAAAGGGCATAATGGGAAACTAATTTCAGACTCTTCAAATAAATCCAGAGCAATGTGGGGCATAATAAAAAAAGAACTGCAGGGAAATTGCAAAAAACTAGAGAACATCACACTTAATCAAAATGACACAAACGTAAGCGATCCTTTGGTAGTGGCAAACTTTTTTAATAAATACCTAATCAATGTAAATAAGGATAAAGTCAAAACCAATCAAAACTCTGGTAAGGTAAAAATGAATACACATAGTGCATCAATGTTTCTACGCCCAGTTTCTGTGGAGGAACTGACAGACATCATCTTAAAAATGAAGAACAAATGGTCAACTGGCTTGGATGAAATTCCATCCTCAATTATAAAGAAATGTCACACGCATATCCTACACCCATTATGTTATCTAGTGAACTTATCCTTTGTTACTGGTGTGTTCCCAGATAAACTAAAACAAGCAAAAATCAAACCTGTGTATAAAAAAGGGGATAAGCGTAGTGTAGATAATTACAGGCCCATAGCTCTGCTTTCACCCTTCTCAAAAATCATGGAAATTGCAATGAACAAACAAATTACAACCTTCTTAAATAAAAACAACATAATATCTAAATCACAACATGGTTTCCGTAAAGGCAAATCAACAACTACAGCAATATTTGAATACATCGAACATGTCAGACAACTCCTGGACAATAGGGAACAGTGTGTAGGCCTCTTTCTGGATTTATCAAAAGCTTTTGACACAGTATCGCATGACCAACTTCTGAAAAAATTAAATCACTATGGAATAAGGGGTATAGTAAACACCTGGTTTAGATCTTACCTGCAAAATCGCAGTCAAGCTGTAGAGATCTTACATGTAGAAGGGACAAATACCAATGCATCTTCCCATATCTCTAGGTTAGAAGAAGTGACATGCGGTGTTCCTCAAGGCTCTATTCTAGGGCCAGTACTATTTACTATATACATAAATGACCTGCCTTCAAACTTACCCTCAGTTAAAACTACCTTATATGCAGATGACACGAGCATTGTGATAACTGGCAAAAATGAACAAATTCTAAATTCAAATATAAAAAACACCTCAAACGAACTCTGCAAATGGTTCCCCACAAATAAGTTGAGGATAAATAAAAACAAAACTTTAGCAATAAAATTCCATCATTCAAGAAATAAGAACAATGAAGAACCAGTAATAAAAATAGAAAATGAACACGTCAAATATACAAATTCCATAAAATTCCTGGGTATTTGGATACAGGAAAATCTGAACTGGGACATACATATAGAGCACCTAGCAGGGAAATTAAGCAAAACCATATATGGTATACGAACCTTAAGAAACATAATAAACAGGGAGACAATAAGAATAACATATTTCAGTCTTTTCCAGTCACAACTAACATACGGAATTGTATTTTGGGGGAATGCTAGAAACAGTGCAAAAATTTTTATTTTGCAGAAGAGAGTAGTACGAATTATGGCAGGAAAGAAAATAAATGAACCATGTAGGAAAATTTTCAGGGATCTTGGCATTCTACCATTACCTTGCCTATATATATTACATTTACTGTGCTATGTAAAACAAGATATGTCTAGTTTCTCCAAACGTATCAAGGAAGTACATCAATACAACACAAGAAAAAATCACAATCTGGTTATACAAACTCATAATACCACTCTCCTTGAAAAAGGTCCTAAATTCGTAGGTATCCACCTGTATAATAAATTACCTGATCACATGAAAACAATGGAATCAACTACCCAATTTAAGAGGGAATTAACAAAATTCTTATTACGACATTGTTTTTATTCAATAAATGAATTTCTAAATTTGTAAATATTAAATTACATAAATTGTCAACAAAGAGGGTTCGGTTGTACAGAAAATGGAATTATACTATTTATATTATCACGTATGAAGTATTCACTATATGCTATTATTGTGCCAAAATAATCATTAATCGGTTCTGTATAGATATTGCATTCTTCCATGTTGTATAAGTTACATAGTTACTTTTACATCTTATTTTTACACTAAAAAAAAAAAAAAAAATTCTTTGCTTATTATTGTGCTCGCCTTAAATATTGTATGTAATTTTACTCCAATAGTGTATTCTTCCTCTATTTAGATTTCCTTATGCAGAAGTTCTTCAAATCATTGCTGTAATTCTTGTCTATAATTGTATTAATATTTTATTAGTGTATTTGGATTTCCTTCATGTAGTAATTCTTAAAATCATTACTGTAATCCTTGTCTAAAATTGTATTAATATTTTATTACTGTATGTATTGTTATGTGACGATTTCCATACCTATGGACATAGGTCAACGGAAATAAAGAATATGAATATGAATATATCATAGTGTGATACCAGTTTGTTGATAACATCAGTGTACTCGGTTGCAGCCAATGTACACAACCAACTAAATCTCCCGCCTGTCTTAGGTGGCACTTTGTTAGGTGGGGCTCTGAGAGGAGATGGTGCAACCCAAGAAAGCTGGGTGCAACCAGCCCTTAGAGTATGTAACTTCCAGTTCCCGATATTTGGCACGTTTCCTGTTGTTGAGATATGAGCGAAACCAATTTAGCGTGTTTCCAGTGATACAGTTTGGCCAAAAGCAATTCACGATTAATCGAGTCGAAAGCTCTTGAATAGTCCAATCCCTTTACTTATATTGGCTACGATATCTACACACCTTCATGTTTCTCCCATCCTGGTGGCAATGTTTCTTCATCTTCTTTCCCACCCGGAGACGGCGTTTTGGTCCTTTCTTCGCTGGGGCTACAACTTTGTGACTGAGGTTGCGATTTGGTTCCCTCCGATTTCCTCTTCACGGGAAGTGCGTACAAGTCATTATTCAACTGACCATGGACATGTGGAATGTTCTGAGTAGCAGCTTGCTCATTTTGTACCTGAATTCCACTGTCGTGGCTGTCACCAGAATCAGGGGAATTCAGATCCATAGGCTTCTCTGATGAACTGAAAGAATAAAAAAAAAGCATTAGGACCACAAGTCAAAATGAAATGTACACATCTACTCGTATTAAGCTTATGGGTCATTAAAGCCACTTTGGTTAACTGGACGATGAGGATATTTATATTTTAGAAACATATCAACCGTAGCAAACATAATTTTATTTTTGTTATTTATCTTCGCTTTTCTGCCACTTTTGGCTAATTGCGACGAAGAAGATGATTGATGAAATTGATGAAGGAACACTCACAAAGAACATACATGCCAGGCTGGGATTCGAACCCAGTACCACGATACACACACAGTGCTATTTCCTGGTGGTATGCCGTACCTGCATCTTTTTATGTGTGACAATGAAACTAATAACACATTATTTTAACGAAAGGTGCATCTACACACATGCACGAGCATTTATGGCCATAGCACAATTTTATAATAGTTCTTAATGATGGTTATCACTCATCCTCATCTTCTCGATTAGCCAAACGTGGCAGAAAAGCGAAGTAAAATAAACCAAATCAATCAATACCACATTAACTTAACTTCCAAGAGTCCCGCAACCTTTCTTCCCACAAAAAAAGCAATGTATGTTTATGTGCGTGTGTGTAAAGTTATGACAATCCTAGCCTTTTTACAAGGAAAGAAAACATAATACAGGATCCGGCAACTAAACCAGATGGTTTTTAATACATGTAAAAACAAAACTCTTTTTTAATGCAACGAAGTCAATTTAAAACACCTGTGAGGCGCGGCAACTGAATCTGGCGGTTTTTAAATCAACACTGAAGTTGCTTGAGGTAACGACATTCACCGTAATCTGCATGTTCCCAGTCGGAATGCCATTTTACTGTGGGTAAGGAACTTCAAGGAGGCGGCATCAACAATGAAAAGATCACCTGGTGGACATCGTAAAGTTCGAAATCCCAAGAACATCGAACGAGTTCGGGTCTTCGTTTTGAGAAGTCATTTAAGAAATGAACTGACCTTGTCAAGAAACTGCCTCTCATGTTATTTTCCTAAAATGCTTTGAGATGTACTACAATATGTATTACATTGACTTCGTTGCATGATAGAGTTTCGTTTTTATTTCTAAATGAAAATCGTCAGGTTTAGTTGTCGGACCGTGTTTTCTTGCCTATCCTATACCATTTAATGGTGTAAAAATGTAAGTTCAGAAGGGAACTGTTCGCTTGAAGAAAAGGACGGTCTCTGATTTTACACAAATACACAATTTTGAAAGGAATTTCTAACTAAACGATTTAGTCCACGAGCGAAGGAAAAAAAAATCTGTAGCAAATTCTCAGCAACAACCCCACGTATCAAGAATGCCTCGATTCGTAGGCCGCGCACAGGGAAGAGTTTGCTGATGGGACATTTGGAGCCTGCAAGAGTTGTCTAAGACCGTGCCGGCAGGAGCAGGGAAAAGCATCGAAATGACAAGCTTGCTTCGGCGGCCGAATCACAAGCAGCCGGCGCAACAGGGACGGAATCCAAACGAGAGGAACCAGAAAGGATAAGAGAGACTAAAAAGGAAGCAGAATGAAAGCAAAAAAGGAACCAGACTCTAAATGCAAAGCTCTCCGGTATCTGGAATATCAATACCCCCCTTTTCTCCCTTTTTTTAAAAAATCTTGAAGCAATTGCTCTTCAATTTCAATTAAGAAATCAGACTTTGATTCCAAGAATCTTGAGAACTTTTTCCCACTACCAGAAACGTCACAGAAAATTGGGGTGGAGGCACTTTCTAGGTAACTAGAATCTCGGCAAGTTAACATATAAAGTTCAAGTCCTGATTGGAACGTCACAGCTCGAGAAGAAGCCGACGGGACGCGTATCTGGTTTCGAGCCAGCACCTGTTTCTTCTCAGAAGTGCTGTTGTCACTTTTACTTGCAGTGTTAATACTATAACTGCGACGATGTTACGTTACACTTCCAACGTCTCCACATTGTGTATATACAGGGTGGGCACAAAGTCGCTTTCCCCAAAACAAGATTTCTTCATTTATTGTGGAAAGCTACTTTGTGCCCACCCTGTATATATATACAAGGTGGGTCTGAAAAGTTCGGTGAATGGTCCCATATTTGAAAAACCGCGGGTTAGGATGACGCGCCCGCGCGTGCGCATTGAGAGACATGTCAACAAGCGTGCCCTATCGAGCAAATCACCAAAGTGAAGCAGTGGTGAACGCTGCGACCAAGCTAACGGAGTGAGTGTGCCAACTCGTGCCATTGCAACATGGAGCGCAAAATGGAGCAACGCGTTAACATGAAGTTTTGCTTCAAATTAGGGAAAATGGCGACGGAGACTCATGGAATGTTAGTGCAAGTGTACGGTGTTGATGCAGTGAGTAAAAAGTGTGTGTTTGAGTGGTTTAAACGCTTTAGAGACGGGAAGGAAGGTGTCGAGGATGAGCCGCGTTCGGGTCGACCGTCAACAAGCACAATCCCAGACAACATCGAACGAGTGCGACGGATGCTTGCGGATGATCGGCGACCGTCGTTGAGAATGATCGCAGAAGAGTTGCAGATAAGCAAAGACAGTGTACGCACTATTGTTCACGAACATTTGAAAAAGCGAAAGATTTGGGCCCGGTTTGTACCGCACACGCTGACAGACGAGCAGAAGCAAAGTCGGATGGAAACATCTGGAGATGTCATCGACATGTCTGACCGGAATCCACAGTTTTTGGAAACCAGCATTACTGGAGATGAGACCTTGTGCTACCAATACGATCCGGAGACCAAGCGAAAGTCAATGGCATGGTGTTCACTGTCTTCCCCGCCTCCCCAAAAAGTCGGCTGACAAAATCCAAGATTAAGACGATGTTGTTCGCCTTTTTCGACAGCAAGTGCATGATCCATCAAGAATTTCTACCCGCGGGTCAAACTGTCAAGGCGGAAGTTTACGAGGGAGTTTTGAAACTGCTGCTGCAACGCATCCGGCCAGAACTGTACCGGAGTGGACGGTGGACCTTCCTCCACGACAACGACCGTCCGCACACTGCGATCCGAGTGGTCAACTATCTCGCTCAACGCCAGGTGACTGT
The DNA here is from genome assembly GCF_977018435.1 of Lepisma saccharinum. Taxonomy (NCBI): domain Eukaryota; kingdom Metazoa; phylum Arthropoda; class Insecta; order Zygentoma; family Lepismatidae; genus Lepisma; species Lepisma saccharinum. The sequence continues at coordinate 19,887,717 of NC_139234.1, forward strand.
TCTTTCACACCCTCCGTATTCTCCAGATTTGGAGCCGGCAGACTTCTTTTTGTTTCCCCGCCTTAAATTAGCCCTGAAAGGCTTCCGCTTCGCAGACGTTGCGGATATCCAACAACGCGGGACCACAGTGCTTCGAGCGATTCTACAAGAAGCGTTTGCTGCCAGTTGCCTACAGCTTTACAATCGAGCTAATGGTGATTACTTTGAAGGCCAGTAAAGGTATTTTTTTTGTAACTCTTGTTTCCTTTATTTTCTGAGACCATTCACCGAACTTTTCAGACGCACCTTGTATATATATTATATATATATATATATATATATATATAGCACAATAAAATAACATATTTTATATACTTATATACATATACACATAGCTATAGCATATGTTTCGTAACTCAACAATTATGGACGATATATAGTGTTTAAATTCAGTGGACTCGGTTTATTTCGAACTCCAAAGGGACACGAAAAAGAATCGAATTAACAACAACTTGTATCATAAAAGATGATTTCAAGGGGAATAAATTATCCAAATCAGAATTACCGAATAATTGGAATTATCCAAGTTCGAATTACCGAGTAATTTGAATTATCCAAATTCGAATTACAGAGTAATTGGAATTATCCAAATTCGAATTACAGAGTAATTGGAATTATCCATGTTCGAATTTAAAAAAGTCCACTGTGTGTGTGTCCACTGACCATCTCTAGTCATGGGCGAAGTTCCCGGGTTCGAACTTGGTGTGCATGTTCTTTGTGAGTATCCCTTCATGAATTTCGTCAACCCATCTATGAACCTCATCGTTGAGATTAGCCAAAGGTGGAAGAAAAGCGACGTTAAATAAAAAAATACGAGACTGATGTTTATAAATCGAGACGAGAACGATACATCTACAAACCGAGAAGAGAGTAAGTAGAGTATCGTCCCGTCTTGATGTCATTCACATTTACAAGAATTCGAACCCCTAAACCCTTGATTACACGGCGATTACAATCATTAGGCTATTGGAGGATCTTGGAGTCCTTTATTCGCCACGAAATCGAAACGAGACAAACACGAGATCGAGATTGGAAACGAAGTTATCCTTTGACCAAGTTTGTAAACTGGAATATCGCTGCTGGCAAAGCACGTCTCCATCCAAGTCGTCTTTTCGGCGAAAGATAACAATCCAGATTGCAAAGAAAATAACAGTAGAACGAAGATTTGCTGGAGGTCAGTAACATGCTCCTCGACATGAACTGCAATTAAATAGTAGGCTGTATAAGCGTCGTGTAAAATAAAACGAAAAGTATTTCAAACATTAGGGAGCAGCGTAAACATGAATTACTGATTCTGGGGTTAAAGCGGCATTGACGGTGAATAACACAAACAAAGAATCATCGTCAACTCGAGTTTTAGCTAACTTTTTAACACAGTTCCAGAAGGGAGGCAAGAAACCAGAGAATATTGTAAGCCGAATAGTATGTGTGTTCGTGATTAGTTAAAATTGGAAGAAATACGACGTAAAATGAAATGCAGTGTTTGGGCGCGCGGGGCTCGATTAGCAATAGTAATAATAACGTAATAATCTAGTTCCCCAAAAGGCAGAAAGTTACAATAAGTATAGTAGATACATTTCCTGTTTCACCTGAAGTCAGCACAATAGACCCCACATCATACACATAAAAGTGTAATTAATAAGAATCCAAATTAAAACTTGATGCATTGCATCACCTATTCCAGTTATGTACAGTCACCGGCAATAAAATGAGAAACCTACATCCTGAAATACTCGCTTCCCTGTAAGGTGTTTTGTGTGTTGCCTAACTCAACGGCGATAATTGGATTTTAATAGCAACGGCAAGTGCTGCCACCGCCTTAGAGTTAGGCAGCACACACAACACGTTGCAGGGAAGCGAGTATTGCTGGCGACTGTACATGTTCAAGCACGCACAAAACAATTCGTCGAAAGGGAAAACTGCGACGGACCTTTCTTTCCCCTTTTGAGTCAACTATTGCGTGCAGGAAAACAAGCGAACGAACGAACCTCATGTTAATAGAACAGCCAGGTTGCGACCGGAATGAGGCGCATCAAAACAAAATTGCATATATATATATATATCAGTTTCAAACTGTAAATTGTAACATGGCACACACTTAATTTAAAACGCAAGTTATTTGTTCTGGACTCCAGAATAACGAAAACAAAAAAACTCGCTTCAAACCAAATACCCGTTCTCTTAATACTGGATTTGCCGACACAATCGCAACATTTAAATATCAAATTTAAAAACAACAATAATTATACAATAAAAATAATAACAGACCTCAACCTACTTTGCAATCATCGATCGCCTCACTCACGAGGAACTTACAAGTAATATCGTTCTGGTCCCCAGAACGGCAACAATAAACAATTACTATAAATTAAGTACCATATAATTATTTTATTTTATTTACTTATTATTATCTTTACTATATGTGTATTATTATATGATGATTATTTTCTCATGTATATTGTATAATAAATAACCAATAAATGAGAGAAATTAAATGGCGGGAGAACCGTTCAATTCATGCAACTGACGTCATGGTATATTTTAAGGCACCAGGGCACTAAGCGGGTACCTTCGAATGTATGCGGGTGGAGGCGGGCTTACTTCCCCCCTTACATTTCATTGCGTGCAGGTAAGTTAATCGGGACTGGACTTGCACGTTAAAGTGGGATAGAAACCACCAGATGCCTCCACCGGGCATCGAACGTGCAACGCCCCTGGATGAAGTTATAGCCAACAGCGAGACTTACTGTACATTGGGTAACATTCACCGGAATATGACAAACCCTGGAATAAAAAGCAATGCATATTGGGCAGCAGAATAATAACAACCATGTCTGTTAATTGTTGATAAACAATTCTATACAGAGGGCTTGCCCCCAATCTCTCCAACAATCTCTGGCTACGCCCACATAAATCTCGTTTGGAGTTCAACGCTGCATTTAGACGGGTTCCATGAAAGAAAAGTCCGTGAAGCGATCCGATAGAGCTTTCAGCTACGACCCAATACCAGAGCAGTGCATTAACACCTTTCACACCTTCCGAATCTCTGAGTCAGAAATAATAATAACGCCGTTTGCGGTGAACGGCCTCGATGCCCGTAAACATTCCTCGGTGAGGAGAACACTCCTTAAGATGACGAAACACCACGTGGTTTTCAAAGAGATGATCTCACAATGGTATGCTTCGGGGGAACGCAACCGGTTTTTTTCATTCTGCAGCCACAAGGGATATTTTAACAAGAATAAAACAACCGAAGACGGGGGAGAGATCCTTTGCGCTGCTTCGGCCTTCAAGCGAAGGAAGTGTTGCCAGATGAAGAGAAATTTCTCTCGGCGCAAGGAAATTGAGGCAGAACTTTTGGTGAAACACTTCCATACTATAATTTATTACACGCAAAAATGAATCATGATCATAATTGGGCTTTGGGGAAAATTAATATATTTCTATTATTATCTAACTCTTAAAAAATTGTAAATCACAACAAATAGAAACCTAACGTTTATGAAATGCATATATACAGATTCTCATCCATTCAATCAAACCTAATATTTCTGTGATCTGTAATGTTTTCTATGGGTCAATGGCAACAGTAATAATTCCACGACTGCGATGGCATTTTTCCAGGATGAGGGGACATTTCGATGGAAAAAGGACATTTTTCATGGAAAATTTCGATGTAAAAGGGATTTTTTTAAAATTTTCCGATAGAGAAATTGTGTTTTCTAGTTGTGGCAAGAGTACACACATGTACTCACAATCATATTTCATGAAATAGAGAAAGAAGTTGGCGGTCTTAATAGAAGCTCCCTCTTTTAAACAACTATGTACTTTGTACAGTCACCGGCAACATAAATGGGACACCTGCATCCTGAAATACTCGCTTTCTTGCACAGAGTTATGAGTATTGCCTAACTGTACGGCGGTAGTAGAAGTTGGCACTGAAAATTTGCTATTAAAATCCACTTATCGCCGTAGAGTTAGGCAACACATACAACGCTTTGCAGGGAAGCGGGTTTCTCAGGATCTAGGTGTCTCACTTTCATTGCCGGTGACTGTACAGTTAAACACATCAATTTATACTGTATAGCCCAGTGTGCAATTATTACATTTCGTTATTGTTCGGTGTTCTTTTACTCTCAAGGGGGTGGGGGAGGGTGGAGTACTTTTACTGAAACGTCACAGCGATTCCAACGCTCGCTTTAGACGAAAGCATTTTCCTTAACATTTGTTCCGTGACCAAAATGGTAGGGTGTAAAGTGAGAAATGTTATGGCATTTCAGATGCCATGGCATATTTCATGGCATTTCTCAAGGATAGGCTCGGTCCGTAGTATTTTTCGTAGCGTACCTAATCAGAAGCGACCTCTAGGTCACGAGTGCAGCTGTAATGGCGGCCGCGTGAGATGTAAACAATGTATCACCTCACATTTTTAAAAGCCGATAACTATTCAACAGAGAGGAATAACGTTTCGTATAAAACGTTATTAGGTACAAAACAATGGCGCTGCTTAAATACGAGGGATGATCGAAAAAAAAAAAAGGTTACAAAGCATATAACTTTTGTTTTATTCACTGTAACGTAACGAAACATTATGTGTAAATTAATAACATGTTTGTCTTGTTGCGGGTTTGAGGACTTCGGATTCTGACCATGTATACCCGAGAAGCGGACATTTAAAATGGTGACTCGTCTAGAAAATTGGTCAAGAGTAGAAGTGAGGGCAGTGGTGCGGTTCCTGTGGGCCAAAAATACTACACCTGCTGACATTCATGGGCAGATTGTGGAGGTGTAGGGGGAGGGGGTCAATTTCAAGGCAACATGTAGCGAAGTGGTGTTGTGCCTTCAAAGAGGGACGGACCAGTATTGTTAATGACAACCCTGGACACAGCGGTAGACACAGTACCTCAACCACTGACGTGAACTGTGCTCTTGTGGATGAGTGTATTGGTGAGGACAGAAGAAGAACATTACGCTCAATATCAGCTGAGCTGGGACTACCATTTGGTTGGCTGGCCACCATTATCTGACATGTGATGATGTCAAAAGAGCTGCCTCAAGGTGGCTACGAGAACTTGACGCGGATTTCTGTGCAACCGGTAAGGAAAACCTCATCTACCGTTGTGACAAGTGCTTGAACAAAAAAGGTGATAACATCGAGGACTAGTGTTGAGTGTCCTCCATCATCAGGTGTGTTGATCTTCCAGCTATGTCTAACACATACGTCATAATAGGCTTTGTAACCTTTTTTTTCGATCATCCCTCGTACATACTTTACAACGTTTACTGTACACGCATGGAAGAATATTTTAGTTGTTCAATTCTAAACACCGTGCAGTCAGCATAGATGGTGTAACTCAACGTGCCTTTCATGCTGTACATGTTATACATTATAATCGCAAAGGCTAACCGAAAAGTTACATGAAATGCTTCCGTGTAAAATACTACCTGCTATCAGATTTTTGGAAGCATTTACATAGCATTTATGATAGCAAAAATGTTAAAGGAAATGCTTTCGTCTAAAGCAGGTTAAAGTCTAACTCCTCTTTCTTTGTTACGCCGAAGCATCGTCAACTTCACTCGCCTCGTAAACCGTTGCAGTCGAAGAAACTTACAAACACCCATTGCACGTTAAATTTCCACGTACTTATTTATAGAAAAAAGCCAATTTGGAAAAACAAAAACTTGTTAAATTGTTTACTTCCTTACAGTGGCGGAAATTATGGGGGGGGCAATTGCCCCCGCACTATGCTAAACCTTATGTACCAAGGGAAAGTAAACTGTCCTTGCACCCCCCCCCCCCAGCTTTGGAACCCTATCGCCGCCACTGCTTCCTTAACATTATTTATTTTCTCCGTCGCAAAGACTTCTCAAAAGGAAGCCTGAAAAACAAAATCTCTCGAGAACTACATGTAACAAGCAGAAAATCAATTTAGAGATGTTCTTAACACAGACAGTAACAAGATTTCTATTGAAGTGCCCTGCTTTGCTCCCAAATGTCCAATTACAAGGTTAATCCGAGGAGAAAAGGTTCTCTCACCATCTCGAGACAAAGCACCGAAGTCCAACAATGCGATTGTTTCAACACCGTGTTTCCCATTCATCAATCAGGACCTAAATCTAAGCCACCATCTGCAGGCTTTATGGCATTACAATGGTGACGTATACATAGCCCCTTTCCTGTACAAACGATCGATAGGCTCCGGGAAACAAAAAACATAGCACCTGCCGCTCCACCAAGAGGGTAAAGGCCTAGCGCATCTTCCATAACACTGAACCGAAACGTTGATGGCCTGGGTTCATTTATTTCAGTAGCGCGGGATTACGTTAACGGCAACACAATTTCGAGTGTAATTTAAGGCTTCCCTTTCAAAATAACGACAGCACATGGACTACAAACAGAAAACAAAACGAATAAAATGTAATTTATGCACTTCATATGTTTTATTTGATATAGCCGCGCAGAATAGATAAAAATAATGATTTTTACTAAAAAAAAAAATTGATGATTTTATTATTTTAAAAAAGCTGTGTTAAAATTGCTTGTATGGTTTTTGGCACCATACATATTATTATATATATGTTTTTTTATAAACAGGCTCTTTCTAGTAAATGGCTCTGTAAAATATTTGAACAGTTTGAAAAAAAAATACACGTAAACACATTTTTTTGTTTCTGATACTGTATATATGAACCAACAATAGAAATGTTTGTTCAGTGTGTTAATGAAACTATAAGAATTTCAGTAACTTTTGCTGCAATGAAAATAAAGGATGTACTATATAATTGTAACTTAAAATATTTTTATAGCCTTTCTAACAGAATTTTGGAAATTTTTTAATTATAGTTCGCAAAATATCAACTGCTATGTTTATTTACAGTTTATTTTGTATATTTTTCTACACAAAATGTTTGCTATTTTTGCCTATAAAAATCACTGAATTTTAAATCAAGAGAAATTTGTATTTAGAGTTTACATATTACATTACCTTTCGTATGAGCCTCTCACCATCAGTACATATATATTTTTTTGTTTCTTTTCGTCCAAAATCAGTTGTTGTTCAAGAAAACATTGATGCTGTGCAAAACCTAATACTGCAAGATCGTCATGTGACATACTGTGAGATTGAGGCAACCATAGGCATTAGTTCCACCAGCATATATAAAATCTTACATGATCATTTAGCTGTGAGAAAGGTATGTTCTCGTTGGATCCCACACAATTTGACAAAAACTCAAAAAGACGCTCGCGTCAATTGGTGCAAACAAATGCTCAATAAATACAATCGTGATGCTTCAAAAGACGTATATAAGATTGTAACAGGTGACGAATCATGGATATATGCATATGAGCCGGAACGTAAACAGCAGTCGACTGTATGGGTGTTTCAAGATGAACCCAATCCAACAAAAGTTGTTCGCGCTAGAAGCACATTGAAACAAATGGTCGCCTGTTTTTTCGGGAAAACTGGTCATGTGGCAACTGTGCCTTTAGAGGAACGTAGAACGGTCAACTCTGAATGGTACACAACAATTTGTTTGCCAGAGGTCTTCGGTCAAATACGGAAAACAAACAAACACCGTCGAATCATTCTTCATCAAGACAATGCCAGCTGTCACACATCTCGTCTAACAACAGACTTTATGAACAGTCAAAAAATCGAATTGATGGGTCATCCGCCGTACAGTCATGATTTGGCACCCAATGACTTCTTCTTGTTCCCGAATGTCAAGTATAAATTGCGTGGACAACGATTTTCGTCGGCGGAAGACGCCGTTGATGCGTTCAAAAACCATATTATGGAGGTGTCTCAAGAAGATTGGAAAAACTGCTTTGACAAATGGTTCGAACGAATGCAAAAGTGTATTGACCATAAAGGAGAATACTTCGAAAAACAATAAAGCAGTTTTCAATGCCAAATTCCTGTTTTTTCATTGTTAGGCTCAAAATATAAATAGTGACCCTCGTATTAAGGCATCAAGAGAAAATGAAGTGTTGGGATGAATCAAGGAAAACAAAGGAATGTTGTTTATTTGTACTTGGATAAAAAAAAAAATTCAATGCATATTCTTGCACTTATCTTTTCAAATTTTGTTGTTATTGTTTTCAAGTAGCTCCCACTGTCTTCATAATGCCAACACCGAAATTTTGAGCTTCTACCGGTGATTGAACAGTGTACCGCTCCCACGAAAAACATTTCAGCTACTTGGAAGCCTGACATTTCTTATGCTAAATTACGTTTTTTCCTCTGATAAGGGCGTGCCCCACATATGTACGTATGTTCGCTATTTCGATATCAACGACACCGATTTTTCGATTCTGGATATACTGACTCGACATCCATATGTAATCGAAATCTAAAAATCTATATCGTACAGTCCTAGTCCCACTCTGACTTTCAATCCTCCTGGTGATAAGTGTACAGTAGGATTCACAAGTATTTCTTGGCAAATTGTCCCTAACTATTTTCATGATTTTTTTTTTTTGCATCTTACGTGTCTTTAGGGACTGGATTTTTGTATATGCTGGTACAGTCACGGACACTTCTGTGTTGTAACAATCCCATGGATTCTCAATGTGATCATTACAACCGAGAAGTGTCCACAACTGTACACAAGCGTTTTGTTTTATATTTCTAAAGCTCTCCTTGCATAAAACAAAGTGAATAAGGATGATGGCAGACAATTTCATTGGTAATACTTCTGCAACCCACTGTACTTGTTGCACCTCAACATCCAAGAAAACAATTTGGCACTGGGCCCCGAGTTGCATAGACAGCACTTCCCACGGCACATGTGCGCACCCACTCGCTTACACACATGACTCACGCCAAGAAATGCATGCCGGGTAATTTACACCAGCTTCGTTCGTATGCTAAACAGAGCTTCAGAGATCTTTTGTTACGACCTCGAACCAGCTTTCCCATGGTGTCAACTCACGGGAATCGTGTGGTTCCCAACACGCGGAAGTGGCGCCGTGGTGGCGGGGAGGACAAACAACTGCAAAGCTACGGGAGGGACTTCAGAAAATACTTTCACAACACAAACGGTATAATGACACACAATACGCACACGGAACGAATTAAGGAAACTCGACGTGTATTTTTCCCACCATAGTTCAACTTGTTTTCCGTGCACTATATGAAAAAACATGTTTCTTTCTTGTCCGTCTGCAGAAGTGGAGAAACAGGGGAGGCCTTAGGCAATAAAGGCTGTCTAAATGCAATCAAAGACTAAATAGGAGGGGAGAAGACTGTTTAAAATTAGGCCACGAGTAGAAGTTCGCGTGCTTTGTTGTAATAAGGGATGATAATATGGTGAAATGTAATTTCATTTGGGACGTCGTCGGTTGTCTTCTTTCCCGCTCTCCTTCCTTCTTTTCTTTCTTTCTCTTCTTTCCTTTTCTTTCTCTTCTTTTCTTTATTTCTCTTCTTTCCCTTTCTTTCTCTTCTTTTCTTTCTTTCTCTTCTTTCCCTTTCTTTCTCTTCTTTTCTTTCTTTCTCTTCTTTCCCTTTCTTTCTCTTCTTTTCTTTCTCTTTCCTTCCTTTCCTTTCTTTCATTCTTTCTTTCTTGCTCTCCTTTTTTATTTTTTATTTATTTCCTTTCTTCTTGGGGTTTATCCATAATTTCCTCTGGTGTTGTAGTGGTAACGTCGTCGCCTTGCAATCAAGGGGTCCCGGGTTCGATACCCAGCGGAGGCACTTTGCAAGGTGGTTCTGATCTCACTTTAAACCGTTAGTCCAGTCTGGATTAGTCTACATGTGCATAAAGTGATCTTAAAAGCTCGACGCGGTGGTGTAAGTACGTTTTAGGGGGTATAAGAGTAAATTTAGCGCCAAAATGGTCTTGCATTGAACTACTATAAAATTGGTGTGTGCCGTCAGGAATTTTTATAGGAAAGGCCAAGTAGTGCATATAAAATTGCTTTACTAGTTCTGCAATGAACGATATTTTCATTATAAACCAATCAATAATTTTTATCACTACTACCATTATTATATCCTTGGAGAAACTATTTTACTCGATAAACAAGCTGAACATAGCATAACTACGATAAGGGGTTCAGAGCACAAGTGGCGTGTCTCAGTTTTTTCATGAAAATATAGTTACATATACACAGGTATTGTTTCCTGATTAGAGGTGAGTTGGATGACATGTTTCCGGATACTGGATTGGGGAAAGAGACCCAGTCAAATGGGCACCATGATCCCATTTACCACATGGGGGGAATATATGAAATCCATATATTTTTCCAAATGTGACGTTATATTTGGACACAGGTCGAAGATTTCAAGTCATGATTGTTGACAGAGTGCACATTGACAACTTCTGTACCTTAAAATTAAACACAAAGTGGAAAATAAAACTGAAGAGGAAGAGGAAGGGATGAGTAATAAGGGGAAGAAGTAAAAGTTTTTCTCCAAGCGCATGACAGTCGGGACGTTGTAGACTAAAATTGACTTGCAAGAGAACGTTTCTAATCATGGCTAAAAGCATATTACGAAGCATTTCTCAGTTGCTTTTGCAGAATATGCAACTCAAGATGATTAAACAAAACAGAGGAACTGAAAGTAGAAAAGTTGGAGAAATTTAAAGGCGCTACTCAAACGGGAAACTAAAGTGTGCGAGTTTTATTTCCTCATAAGAAGTATGTAGGGTTTCGGAAACACTCCCGGATTTCTTGACTTGTTTAGGTTTTCCAGACTGGTACGCCCCCTGACACATGCAACGTCCCCAAAATGAAACTGCATACACGCCACTGACTGAAACACGATACTCACTTCTCTCTGCTCCCGCTGTGGCACTTCTTGGGACTCTGATCCACGTGCTCGATGAGGTCGGGTTTGGCTCGCAGTTTGCCATCGGGCTGCGAGTAGAGGTCCACCGGTCGACGCCCCATGCTGGTGTTGCCGTTCAGCTGTTCAGCCGGCGTGTTGTCCAGAGCCGCTGCAGTTGTGCTGCTCTCACTGGTCCTGCAACGGAAAAGAACATCCATTAAGCAACATGTCATTAGGCAGAGACAATTAGCAGCAAAAAGCCTGAGGATTACGGATTTCGAAATCGACAGACAAAAATATCTGTGCGGAAAATACAACACGCACATGTTTTTGAAAACATTATCAGATTTGGTGTAACGCGACCATTTGATATATTGTCGATGGAAATAAAAGTGAGACCGACCTTGTATTTAAGCACGACACTCGTCTTCGGTCATTTCTGACCGTTTTACAGTTAGAAGTTACAGCAAAATTTATTATTATTAAGTCTATTATTACGAGGGCTATTCAGAAATCAACTTCCGATTGGCTCGTAAAAAGCAATCGACTCCACACACAACCGCAGTCCGTTTGCTTCGACAGTGAGCGAGTAGGAACTGACGAAAATGGACGCTCGTATCATGCTCCCGCCAGTTCATCGTCGATTGTGTCACGGACTAAGGAAATTCCTCGGAGAGTTGTGAAATTGTGAAACGGCATTTTGGTCGCACAATTTCTTCAATTTGTCGGACGAGTTCATCAGTTACAATTGAAGGTCTTCCTCATTATGCAAATCTGCCCGACCAGCCTTAAATTTTCTGCACCAGTTTCTCACAGCACTACAGTGCGCGTCAAATCTCCTGCATATGGTGATAGCCAATAGCAGCGCACTGCAGCGGTGCCACGTCGAAATCTCACACGGAAAAGAGACAGCGTGGTTGAGCGGAATAGGCAACGCCGCACGTCTGTGATTCGCTAGTGCTGTTTAGCCGTTCAAGGCCATATGCAGGAGATTTGACACGCACTCTAACACTCATAATGCCATTGCCATACACTTGATACAATCGACGATGAATTTCAGCTGCTTTGACTCCTGCTTGAAGGAATCGAATCCCACCACGCACCTCACAACTCGCGGGAGCAATACGAGCGTCCATGTTCGTCAATTCCTACTCACGCACTGTTGAAGCAAATGGACTGCGGTTGTGTGTCTGTAGTGCGATCACGCATTACTGCTGGCTACTGTGCAGTGCGTTTCGCTGCGGTTATGTATTGCTTTTTACGAGCTAATCGGAAGTTGATTTCTGAATAGCTATCGTATTTATGCCTCATTTGAAATGGTGGAGTCAAGGTCATACAGAGCAGTTTTTCCCACTCAACGACATTCGAAAAACACTATTATATTGTTAAAATATACTACTGCCCATTAATTTACAAAAGCGGAACACAAAATTAGCTGTAATCTGATAAGCCATTAGGTTTGAATGCACAGAAATCTTGGGAATCAGATGTTGAGTTCAGTCGAATCTAGAGAAAGCGAGCTTTTCATTATTAGGGTAAGTATGAATAAAAGATTATATCGGCACGATAACTACACAGATTATTCTAAATGTTATAAATCTTCCTGTTTCAGAAGCGTCATAAACAAGATGAAAAATGGAATCAGCAGATACATACTGTCAAAAAAATTTAAAAGATCTTGTAGCATTTGAAGGGCATGTTCATCACTGCACGAAGGTAAGAAGTGAGAAATGTAAGATTGTTTCGGAGAGACAGGAAACAGCCAATTTCTTCAACGTTTGTAACAGTTCGAAATTATCATGTTGAGAAAGTCACGATTCCTTTTGCCCTTTTTAAACTCTTTATAACATAATTAAAACTGACATCAAGGTCATCAACGGTTGATGCCACTGGAAGACCTGCCTGAGGTTAACAACCACATCACGAGAAGCAGTTACCGATGTCTACTACAAATTGACATATTTCTAATTTTCTTATCTAGAGTGGATCTCGTGGCTAATAGCGAAGATGAATGATGATACAAGCAGGGTGCTTTTATTCCCTCATAACAATGGGGCTCCGGTTTAGCCAAATTGTTAGCGCTCTTGCCTTCGGTGCGAGAGGTACCGGGTTCGATTCCTGGTGGAAGACCTCAAAACTTCGGCCCAGCATCGTGAGGACAATTGGGGAGCTACTAAAAAAGCAGTACCCAAATGATTATAAATTTCAATTACGTGCACTATAAATATATTTTTAAAAATGAACCATGAAAATGACACTTAAAAGGTTAACTATGTGATGGCCGATGATACCATAAAAACGCAGAAATAATTTTTTGGCGGAAACTGATGACCTTAGACGGTCATGTCCCCAGTGAATTTTTTGCAGTGAACCATTGCATTATAAATTGACCGTGGATCTATGGGAGAGGAAAGAGGAGTTTACAGGATTCTTGTTGGGAAACCAGATGGTAAGAGACCTGTAGGAAGGCCAAGACGAAGATGGAGGGACAACGTTGAGATGGACCTAAAGGAAATCGGTAGGGATGGAAAAGAGTATATAGAACTTGCTCAAGATAGGAACAGATGGAAGGCCTGTGTTGCTGCAGCCATGAACCTTCGGGTTTAAGAAGGCTAGAGAGTTAGTTAGTTAGTTGGATCTATGAAGCTAGTTACATCATTCTAGTTACACTGAAACATGCTTCTTAATTTATTGAACCACGTTTCGGAACCATTACTTGGAAGCACTTCAAAGACAATTCAAACTTGCCGCAACTCAGTTGGAACAGCCAATACGCAGGGAAACTAGGGAATGTTTACGGCGCACCCGTGAACATAAAAAAGAGTTTCAAGTTTCGAGCGTGTCTTCCAATTAGGAGAATGCTTCTTTCTCCTATTATATTCGTGGCTAGTTAACGCCAGCCAGCCAGAAAGCAGTTACTTCTCCCGGCAAAGCACTTCAACTAACCTTGTCGTTAGCTAAAAACACAGAGCGAGGCTCTGAGATGCCTTTGTTGCGCTAACAGTAGCCAGAAAACTCACTCAACTCGCCTCAGCGCCGTCGATATTGTCTATATTAAGGACCTTTCATTGCGATCGTTACCGATGCTCTCTCAACTGATGCCCACTGCCCAGAATACTGATGGCGCTATATGATCTCTTGCAGCAGTCATCATTAACAAGGCTCAAACGTTACTCGAAATTCAGATTCGCAGCACAATTTTGCTCACTTTTTCAACTCGGTAACCAAAAGCACGAATTTGAACTCAATTCCAAATAATATTCGTTGGGTCATTTCGTGTAGCGCGAAGGTCATAATCGGTAGACCGTGATAAAGTGCATGACATGCACAAAGGTACATAGGTAAAGGTCCTTGTGTGGTGGTAGGGCGACACGCTCCGGCAGCCTTTACCCCCCCCCTCCCCAGGTAACCATTGATTAGAGGCTGGGTGAGCCCCAGCGTCGTTTTATGTTGGGACAAGGCTACAGTCAGCGTAGTGCTGCCGCCACACGCCAATATGTAGAACTACTACATGACACGTGTACAGGCGGGAAGAAAGCCATTCTCTGAATCCACGATTAATTTTTGCGGCCAGCGACAAACAGTGGCCATATTGTTGAGTAATCACTTCTTTTGAAATGATCCTCGTACTTCTGAATTTGAATTGACTGAATTTGTGTTTTATGTCCACTTTATGCACAGTATGGCTAATCGGGGCTGGACCTACAGTTTAAAGTGGGATTCGAACCACTACGTGTCTCCACCGGGTATTCCTCGTACTTGGGTTTACATGCGCTGAAGCTTCTTTTCTATGCGAACAACATAATTATTTCCATTACGGAAAAAACATACAGTTGTGCCATAACAAATGAGTTTTCCGGATGATAAAATTTCTATTTTCAGGGATTCCGAATCTGTGGAACCGTGTTGTGACGTAAACAGTAGCAGTTGGCATCTTGCGTTCCCAAACCGAAGCGGTTACATGCCAGGGGAACGACGACACGTGAAACACGGTGTGTGGGCACCCGACGAAATGCAGAGGAAACCTGTGGCTATTGCTGGCGATCAATATACGTCCACGCGCGTACGGGCACGTTTGCGTATTGCCACCATGCCAACACAACAGGTTCGGAGTGATGGAATACCGCAACGCAGGGTCTTCTGCGTAACAAACGGAAGAGAGCGGTTCCGGAAACACAATTTTACAAATGCCGCTAACTGTCCTGCTGCAAGAGTGTTTACTCTTCAAACATACAGAACGAGTTTTTTTGGATTTCAGGCGGCTAACTCACCCCATACGTAAACATACGAGAAAGAGTCAAATGGAAAACCTTAAAACTCCGATAAAAATTATATGACAGACTGTATCCATTTCGCACACGAATCTAGGACAATTGTGATGAAGCCAAAATCACGAACAATTGCGATGATTTTGACTGTGAAGGTCATTTTACAAATTAATGGTAGGGCAATTGAGATGATCAGGACCTGACCTAACCTAACCAAAGGCGCCACAGAACTAATAATGCTGTAGAAGGTTGGAACAACAAAATAAATACGTGGCTTGGAAGACCGCATCCAAAAATTCATGACGTTCTGGCCTGCCTCAAGAGCCAAGCAGAAGACACCAACATCAGCGGATGGAACTTAATCTAGAAGGTCAGAAAAGGAAGAAGCATGACAATAACATCGACGAGCGAGTTCAAAAGTGTATTCGCACATATGAGGAAACCGGTCACTTCAAAAGGTGGTCTGTTGGCTCTAGCCCATGTTCAAAAACTTGATTGAACCAAATTCCCAGCCAAAAATATCAATATTTCACATAATCCTCTTGTAAGAGGTATTCAATTTGATAGAAGATTTAAAATGTCATGGTAATTGTCCACCCGCCCTTTCACTTCTAACTTGTGTTCATCGCAATTGTCCGGCACACACCACAGCATTTCACAGTTGATTAAGTTAACAAGATTCATTGTATAACTTTCTTTTTGTTTTTATTAAGTTTCCCCAATTTTTATAACTCTAACACGAGTAGCCTACGAGTATGTGTTCTCCAACCAAAAACGTTACATCAAATACATTATACCTATTTCTTTTCGCCACTTGCTACACTGACTACTCATGGCGAAATTTTCACTGTCCTTTCATATGCGTTTGCACTGTGGATTTGCTATGTATTTTTCAACCCGAGGAAGTGAATTTGCACGTTCAAGTAGTCCCAAACTGCATCTTATGATTATCATTTGAATAGTTAACATTTGTTGTCGCTATAATTGTTTCGAGTGTGACTAACAACGTATGTTACAAAAATATAATAATAATACTGTGTTGATACTACAGCTTTAGAGCCTTTTAAATTGGAACAATCTTACATGTGGACATAGTTTCACACCATATTTTTCAATTGTTACTCAGATTTTGCGAAACCAACAGCAACAAAACACGCACACATTTGTTGAATGTGTCGTTTTCATAAGGAAATTGGCGCGACCACATTACTCAAAATGTTATGTATCTAGTTTTTCTTGTTGGTTCGGGAACACTGCAGACCGGGGGACGTCTTTCCCCCTTGCCTCCCCTCTGATGCCATAGCTGAATATGAGAGGCATATTCTGATCTCACTCGAAATGGATAATCGAGACAAGAATTTGATAATACTCATCTGTGCACCACCGTCTGTTGTATTATCACTACACTATAACAATATCGTTTCCTTATCCAGTGATATCATTTTAAAAAAGAGGATTAAAACGCTCGAAGATACTTTAATTAGCGCACATCCTGCTAACGAATGCCTACTATTTCAAAAGCAATTTTTTCCCTAATTCCACTCATATTCCCGCAAACCAGCAGGTGGAGTTTCGAAGATACGCCTCACCAATTTTCTTTGTTTTTTTTTCCTGAAAAAAGAGCTAGGTTGAAACCCGAAGCTGCAGGTGTAATGAAAATTTGTTCTGGTGGCACGCGCTGGCCATCTGCCACCACGGAGGGGTTTCGCAGGGAAAAGAGAATTCATAGGCTGGGCTCAAGATACCATTAAATCGCACCTGGCGATATGCACTCTTCACAACCAGCCATGCAAAGAGAACCAAAATCGAGGTTCAAGCTTCTGACTCTTTTTTTCCTTACCCCCTCCCCTTCAGTTTAATTTCGGCAATAGTGGGGGGAGGGGGAGAACACCCCCAACAGAATCACACTCTCCACGAACAATGCAATGCAATTGCACACAATGTGGCACAATAGAAGCCATTTTTGACGACTTTCTTGTGAGATGAGATGTAACTTTCTCGTGTTCTTAAACCCGAAGGTTTGTTTCTGCAGCAACACAAGCCTTCCATCTGTCCCTATCCTTGGCAAAATCAATCCAATCTTTTCCATTCTTGCCATATATTATATAGTTTACATCTTTTAACCGATGTATGCCTTTTTAAAATCAATGAATACTGATGGACACTTTTTCTCAAGTGTCCGTCTGATGTGAAAAACTTGATCTATACCTGACCTGTCACGTTTAAATCCACATTAATAACCACCTATAATTTCATTAGCATATGGGGTTAGCCTTGTTAAAATAATGTTAGATAATATCGTATATGATGTTGAGAGGAGAGAAATTCCACGGAAATTATTGCAGTTCGTTTTATCACCATTTTAAAACACAAGAAGAATGATAATTATTTCCACTGTTGAGAAATTTCCTCTTTTCTTTATTCCATGTTAAACAAATTAATTTATGAATTTGACATATTATCGAATTCCCACCAGATATAATTAACTCAGCTTGTATTAAATCAATGTCAGGAGCTTTGTTATTCTTTAGCCTTTTAATAGCATTTTTAATTTCAGCCAAGTTAGGTTCTGGAAGTAAAGGTTCTGCTGTGTGTACTTCAATTACTTCTGATTTATCTCCTAATGAACATTTACTTCTTCCATCTAATTAAAATATAATTTGGATCAGACAAAAATTCAGTTTTTATCTTTTATTATGAAACGAGATAGTAAGGTGACTTGAGGTTTAGGTCACAATATCTCCCCCACCTCTCCCCCGAAACAAATAATACAAGTACGTCAGGTGTAAAGCTTAAATGACTAAGTTGTTGGGCTTGTACTGTTATGGAATTCACGTTGCAACAAAACACAGGTGGTTGATCCCTCGGAGCACTGCAACTCTGGCAAAGCCGAACACATTCTTTTGTCGCGATGCAGAATATATGTCAATTCCTTTCTTTCTCTTGCTAGTTAGCGTATTGACTTGTTCAATCCAGCGGCACAATGTTTTCCCAAGCGAAATGAACGGGACACTGGCACACTTCGGAGAGAATGTTTTGAGGTAAGTAAGCTCATGGGCTAACCTTCGACACGACAAGCGGGTATATCTCCTCCGCTCCTATCCCTTTGGGCTGTCGGTTGAAGGTCAACGCTAAAACGAAGCGGATGTTTCGCTAAGGAGGAAGGCCGTGGTAAGTCCTTTTTACAGGAAAACTGTGTTAGGTAATCAAAGAATATGTTGTTTACTTTCTTGTACGATGGCTTAGAATCTTGAAGAAGTGCTCTGACGGTATACTTTTTGGTACTCCTAGTTTTACATCCTGCAAAACCACTAAAAAAAAATAACTAGACAGATAGAAAACAAGAAATCGCAAGAATTTTCATCAGGAAACACAAAACAAACCGCTCTACACACAGTATTTAACATGAACGTCATGGATTTTAAGAAACACAGTAATAATAATAATAATAATAAAACAAAACCGCTTACTAAAACATTGATTTTATGCTATAGCCGAATATCGTGATGCACAACCACCATAGAAATCTGTGAATACAAACTGGAAATATTACATTCGATTTCATGGTTTTCCCTTCACAACTTTTAAAAATAATACATAATAATATATGTATGGTCTCACATAAAATTCTTAAGCTTATACTCTATCAAATTAATCACGTTCCTTTCCTCCCATCTTTTTATAGGTTTATTAACAGCGAAAAAAATATGTAAAATACGTTTAACCTTCTAGCATTTTCACAATTATTGTATCGAAAAAACTGATGTACTCTTATGGTGTCATCTATGAATGAAAAGTGCAAGTTCGAGATCTTTATAGTGTAGATTCTTCGTCACCCTGGGGTGGATCGAGACTGAAATTATGCAAAAATAAGTAGTTAATTACATTTTATGTGGTTGATGTCACAACGGTTGTCGAACTTCTAATGCAGATACGTATCTATGAAATCGGTTCAAGTGTTGCCAGGCCTCAAGTAAGAAGTTTTAAGCCTTCCAGACGATATCACAATTTTGAAGGTGGAAATTTGAGGTCAACGTGGACAAAATGTCATTTGTCTTTACCCGTTAACGATATATGATGAAATGTATTGTTGGTTGCGTCTTAGCAACACGAACACCAATCTTAGGCGTTCACGTTATGCAACACACCTTATAAATATGGCGTTCGACCATGCCCAAATGGTCAAGTACACACTTCAAGACAATGAATTTTAAACATGCTCTAGCCTCCAGCAGTCACGACAGTTGTTTGCATACTACGTGTGCCCCAACGGGCACTCTGAATACATTTAAGTTGAACAGTGTAGCACTAGCACGTGTTGAAGTACTGTAAAACAAATTATAGGACCAATTCCATATTTTAACCTTGCGTCAACAAGCAGAGGTACGTGGTTACTATCAAACAGAAAAAAACCAATGATTCTTTACTTTCATTATGGACTAAAGTCAGTCACTGAAGTGCAATTTCTTTGTGTGGGGATGTTTTCCCGAACCATGGAGGTAGGTGGCAGTACAGCTCTGCCGAGATGAGAAAAACCCGGTACACAAACATTTGTATTCTCGCTTCCATTTCTCTTGAGCACGAGTACACCGTGTTGCCAAATTTATAACTTCCTTCTCGTGCTATGGTGTCCAAAAATCTCAACAACGTTAAATATTACGTGTCTGCTTTCACCACGCACGGTTTTCGCCATCCATGACAATACAAACACTTGGCACTGAATAAAGATAACAACGATGTTGAAGAAAGTCATACACTCTGTCAAGACAAGGGCAAGTAAGCAGCTGATTGCATTGCCCATGCTTCCTTCGCACGTTTCGAGTTGAATATTCGACGACAGTCCCACATAGTTTCCCTCTTCTTGACAGAGCAGTAAGGTCTCGATCTTGTTCTAGATAAAATGAAATAAAAACGCTAGTTTTTGGAAACAATGTACCAATCAAAGAACCACTCAGTGTTTGGTACGTCTGTAAAAGGTATTTTTGATCTAAGTCCAATTCTCACTTTACAATTACAATGTACTTTACTGAAGCAATAGCAACAAAGCACAACAGTTTACATGTGTTTTTTTAAAGTAAATCTGAAGAACGCATTGCACTTGAATATAATCTAACAAATCAGAAATGAAAAATACGAAATAAAAATGATTTTTGGTTCCAACTGAAGGAAAACAAACTACATCATCATCAAGGTTCAGTGGCGGCGATTGTGTTCCAAAACTGGGGAGGGCGGCTAAGACAATATATTTGCCTTTGTACATAAGGTTTAGCATAGTGCAGGGGCAAAAGTGGCAAGAAGTGGGGGCAACTGCCCCTACTCCTAATCGCCGCCACTGTCAAGGTTTATCAACTTATGCGCCCTGGTTGTTTCAGAAGATTTGCAAAACGAATATATTTTTCTAAATACGTGTAAAGTTTCTATATGAATCGGCAAAGAATTGTCTGAAAATAGCACATGTGCCTACAGACAGCTAATGACGCGCTATCGCGGAAAGTAGGCCCGACTGCATCAGGCGTTTCATAAGCGGAAGGACACTCCTTATTGCACAGTGCATGTAATTAAATAAATTCCCAGTGCCCTGGAGCGAAACGGGGTTACCAACGTGGATGTCTCCCAGGGATGGAGACAGGAAAAGGGTTCCCCCTGATGAGATCTGAGCAGCCTGAAAGAATTCCTAACTGCCAGGATGAAAGCGACTGCCTGTTAAACGGGGCTTCCACAATTTTTGTAATTAAGTTACGACTTGCATGCAACGATGCTGAATATTTCGTTGGGCGCCTGCGCGGGGTTGAATGCAACCTGATTTCCATAACTGATTATGGAAAAAAAGCGGAGTGGTAAACTGGCTTCACTTTTTAATACGTGCAGCAAAATTGAATGGGCAAACATGAGAAGCAAAGTTCTGAAAGAAATGATATCCTGACACATGGACTCGATTTTGTATTAATTAGCGTCGCTTTTCTGCCAATTTTGACTAATCGTGACGACGTGATGAAATTAATGAAGGGGCACTTACAATGAAAATCCACCACCAATTGAGGATTCGAACCCGGGACCTCTGGCGTCGTAGCACGTTTTGCTAACCACTCCGTCATACAAGTCAGCCCCTGACGAATGGTTCTGCTGGCAACTACAGCCATCACTACCCAGTGTTCGAACTGAACATAATGTAGAAAAGGGGAGGAGGGGGATTTTTCAAAATCATTTTCTATATTCTACAGTTTTTAATAATAGTAACAGAAGTAAACTGAAAATGTGCCATTACAATAACAATAGCAAGAAAGTGTACTGATTAATACACACACATTTTTTAAATGCTCCAACCTATTTTAATTTTAAAAAGTGCAAATTTTGAGTAATTATAAATTCCAAGAATTACATTCTTGTTACAAATATTTGATACGTCAGAAGTAGTATTTGCAATTTGTTCCTTTTGTTATTTAGTGTCGCTTTTCTGCAGAATTTAGATAATCGCGACGATGAGAATGAGTGATGATAGATGAACCGACGCTCACAAAGAACAGCCATGCCAAAGACGGATACTTCTGAAACTCTACAACTTTAAGAGCTCGTCCATCGAGCCGGAAATATGTCAGGACAATTAACACCAATTCACCTTAAAATCAAGCCGAAAAGTTATTGATGAATAATAAAGTCACTAAACAACTTTTCTTAATAATGTTATGTTTGACGCCTCCTTTCGATGCTACGAGCACTGAGAAAAGGAATTTTACCCTTAATGGATATACAACCACGCAGCATAGATTCACAATTACAACTCCCGGATTGACTGAAATTACTATAAACAAAATGTACATGACTTCTCTATATATAATTGGGTACATACACGTAGTAAAGTAAATTTGGTTTAGCTATTTTATTTAAATATCACACCAAATTCTCAAACGAGACCAAGACGCTAGATCTTGACAAGTCTCGAAGGATCTAATCTCGCTCTTGTCTCTGTCTCAGTACTAGTCTACAAAGGGACTTGTGGTAGTTGCATTGGAATATATTTAGAAATACAAACTCACCTCTCACTCACAAGAAGTGATTGTCCCATTTTGGATATTGGTTTCCAGGTTGCAAAAATTAATAGAACTCCTAAAAACACCACTTTAACTGGATAATTTCAAACGACTGTCCTAATAAATTACAACGATCTTGACAGCAACGCCAAAACTCAAATGCGTCTTCATTACTATTGAACTGCCTCCTTCCAGAATATAACATCCTAGCAAGCACCACACCAGAACACAATCACAAGGAATATACACACGCGACACTGAACACTAATCAGAAAATGCATCTGCAGTCTGGAGGATTGACGGAGGAAGCTGAAATAGGAAAGGAAGTGAGAAGACGCACACAACCCGTACACAGGATGAGTCACTCTTCAGTCCCTGCAAGATGTGTCTTCGTCAAAGGGCTCCATTGTACCGTATTTACGCAACACATGCCAACAATACATACAAACGACGTTAAGTTCCTGAGCAACATATATGTCTTGACGCACCACAACAGAGCACACCTGTTGGTACACATGTAAAGTCGTGGGAGGGGGGGGGGGGAGTATGTATTTATTAATGGTAAAGAACCACTGGAGCACCCAGAATTTGAATGAGGCTCAGCCCCCTGGAACTGCCGTCAGCCCCCCTTGGCATTAGGTAAACTATTTTGCATAATTTGTTTGCAGTGAAGAGTGAAAATGTAGACAACTCACAACTTTAAGGATAAATCCACAGAATATGAACAGCATCTATTACATTCGCTCATTTTGTTTATGAGCAGAAGTAGCTGCGAGTATTTAGAATATTATCTAGACTTCAGAAAGTTCTTTCATAGGGAAGCTTCTTTATCTGTACCTTCACTGTTCCTTTTGCGACCTCCGGTTTAGACAGAAATCTATGGCTTTGATGTCATCGTGCAAATTCCCTCCGCATCTGCGTCAAAGATCAACAGCTCCCAAGTTTTGGGATGGAAGGAGAGTTTAATTGCTTCGGCCGGGGATGGAATATACTGTAGGCACTGTGATTGAATATTGTGCATTTTTTTGTGTGTGATATAAATATCTGTGTAATCTAAAGTAGTATGGAGTTGTAAAGGATGATTTCAGTATCAGTCAATTAACACTTCAAGAGATGTTTTAAAAGATGTAGGAAAATGTAGTATTTGTGTAGTATATGATATTTTGAAATTTTATATAGCTTAATGAGCCCCCCACATAATTTACCTTCATTTAATACTGCTATTTTTTTTAAAAAAAAATGGACTTGGTTTACAAAGGCCCCCCTGGAGATCAATTCTAGCTACGGGCCTGGGATTATCTCGTAAGCAGTGATTTGTCCATAAACACCGAAACTTTTCAACAACATCCCGAATGGAAGACTTCAGTGAACAAGCACATAGGATTGATTGATTAATTTCGTTTATTTTACTTCGCTTCTTTCCCACTTTTGGCTATTCGCGAAGACGAGGATGAGTGATGATACGATGAAACTGATGAAGGGACACTCACAAAGAACAACCATCCCCAGGCGTCGTAGCACACCGTGCTAACCACTCCGCCACGGAGGTCGGCACGCTTGGGAGAAGACAGAAACGTTTACAGGGTTCTTGTTGGGAAGGCAAGAGAACCGTGGGAAGGTCAAGTACGCGTAGAAAAGCAAATATGCTCCTGCTTGAACCCGCTCTGTAATGACAATATTAAGATGGGCAGGAAATTGGTCAGGATGGTGAAGTGAAGGATAGGGACAGGTGAAATAAAATATGTTGCTGCGGCAATAAACCTTACGGTTTAGGAATACTAGAGATTTGGTGAGAACTAACCAACTCTGACTCTGAATTTGCCTTTACACTCCCTTAAAAAAAAGACCTCTCACTCCCACAAAAGAAAAATTATGTAGTAGGCATGTGTACTTGCGCACACCATGTTGACCAGAGGAACGTTACTCTGGCTTTCATCCACTGGTCATGTCCGCGTCTCATTTTTCCCTGTTCACTTAATGTCACGGGAGTACTGGGTTCGATTTCGAGTGGTTCAGATCGCACTCTAAACAAAGGTGTGCTTCCGATGTTACTCTGCACCTTTGGTGCATTGGGGGAGTGACCTTCCTCGGACGCCTAAAACTTACCATAAATCTTCAGTTAACATGGTGGGTGCGTTAAGTGGTAGCTAAAGAAAGCCATCCGCCGACCCTCTCTGCGAATGAGGATCGTTAATCATGTGCAAAAGGTGAACCTAAAAGAAACTTTGTGGTTCTTCTCAACATACACGCACAAATGTGGAATGGGTACTGCACGTGGACAAAACGGAAAAAAAGATTCTGTAAATTTACGATCGCCAACGAGTTCTATTGGCCGAAACGTGTCCGAAAACAATAATATTATTTTATAGAGATTAAAGTGTGATCCAGTCCGCTGTCTGTGTGTATGTATGTATGTGTGTGTGTGTGTGTGTGTGTGTGTGTGTGTATATATATATATATATATATATATACGTATATATAAACTTTCAAAGGAATCCGTGGCGTAAGTACGATGTGATTAAACCTGAGGTCCTATTTCCTTTTTGATTATATTTTCTGGGAATTAACTTTATCATGCGTTATAAAAACAGTCAACGGGATTTAAAATTGAACACCTATATCCTCGCTTCCCTGCAAGTCGTTATGCGTGTTGCGATAATTGGTTTCATTTGATTCGATTTGCTTTATTTTACTTCGTTTTTTGTGCCACATTTGGCTAATTTGCGAAGATGGGGATGAGTGATGATATGATGAAATTGATGAATGGACGCTCACAAACATCCATGCCCAGGTCGGGATTCGAACTCGGGACCTCTGGCGTCGTAGCGCGGTGTGGGCGATAACTGGATTTTAATAGCAAATTTTCAATGGCAACTTCTACCACCGCCGTAGAGTTAGGCAACACATACAACACCTTTGCAGGGAAGCGAGTATTTCAGGATCCAGGTGCCCCATTTTTATTGCTGGTGAGTGTACAAACATAAAAAAAAAATTATCTTTCCTCCCATCTCCGCGCCAACAACACACTTAATGCGACAACTTTATCTTACATCACGTACAGCAAATTTCTTTACATTGCATCCTTTCTTTTTATTTCCGCAAGCATGGTTAAGTGTAATTGTTGAAGCCTTTGTTCTGTTAATGCATTGTTAATTGTGTCATCTGTAACTGTCAAAGAAGATTAGACAGTTCCGCATTGTAAATGACCCAGCGACCGTGGATACGCGGTTACACCATTTTATCCTTATGTACAGGCACCGGCAATAAAAATGCGACACCTGGATCCTGAGACGCTCGCTTTCCTTCAAGGAGTTATGCGTGTTGCGTAAGTGCACGGCGCTAGTAGGGAAGCGATTATTTCAGGATCTAGGAGTCCCATTCTTATTGCCGGTGACTGTACAGTGGTTTAGACATAAATAGAACGTGTCGTAGATAAATCATTTGACCTATGCAACAAGGTGTCAATCGACTCTATCATTAAAAGCGGGTCTGGGCAACACGCTGTTATTGTGGAAGAGCGTTCTCGTATGCACGTACAGTCACTGACACTGCCGGCTGGTAATGAATACATTGACTTTCAATGGAAACGTTACAAGCCGGTAGTGTCCGTGACACTGCAAAGCGAGCAGTGCTGCTGGAGCATATTACGAGGGGCCGGAGCGACGCAGGAGGCTTCGTCGATCGCGTTTTGTGCAGACGGGAAGCTTCCAAGTGCTAGCGAGTTGCTCAAACCTGATTTAAAACTCTCCAGTGGTGTGTATCACGTACGTTCTACCACCTCTCGATTCAACTGCATGACGTTTATAGTGCGTTGGCACCCGGCTAGTCAAATGAACAGCTCTATAGTTTTCGCCGAGAGCAGTCCCGGATTCGATTCACTGAGGAGCCCAGCATCGTAAGGACAATTGAGAAAATAAGTAGCTCGGGTCTCCTGACCCTAAGGAACTTAATTTTAGTTTTAGTTAAATTTATTACCCATTTCGAAAGTATTAGCCTGTTCCGAAGATAGAAACTCACCCTGTATATAACGAGAGAGCGAAGGAAGATGAGAAAAACCGGAAGTTTTAAGAAAATACAAGATGTTTGTGGCTTTCGTTCGAGAAACCAACCACACACTTGGTTGGAATTTCTCAGGGATCTGCTGGTCAACACGTTGTATCGAGTGATCATCAATACAAGACCCTTCGAAAATTGCATCTACTCTGCCCACTCAATCTGAAAATTCATGCAAGAAGAATAAGAAATGACTGAAATTAATTCATTTTAGCTATTCGTAACTTGCTGTACTCCGCAATAAAAAGTGAATGATACCAATATAAACAGCATTGCATAAACAAGAAGAAAGTTTCTAATGTTCAATAATGACACTTCATACACTTGTAATATCAGATCCTGTTTACAGTTATCTGTATTTTACGGTCTGGAAAATTTAGGAGCAATGTTTACTTTCGATTTCTCCAGTTAAATGGAGAAAGTACATTACTTTTTGAATAATTTGGAAGCGCACTTATTTTGAATTCTTACAGGTGACTTATCAGATTTTGACAATTTTTAATGAGCTGGTGTGGATCCTATTTTTGAACCCCCACAAGGGGGTTTGGATTAAAAAATCTATTTTCTTCGAGTTTTACGGATTTAAAAGATCATTTCTTAGTTATGAAACACTGTATTTTCAAATGCGTATATCTAGAGAACGAAACAAGCTAGGAAGCTGAAACCGATCGTATTTTGAAGATAAGAAGTTAATATATTTTATCTGGATAAAGAGTATTTCGAACATTTTATAACCAAATGTTCAAAGTTGAATAGCACAACAAAAACACACACCCAATCAATTTTGGATATTTTGGGCTTTAATATGTGTACTATACCCCATTAAAATTTGGCGATGGTGTTTTTTCTCTTGGAAGGGGAATATTTATTTTGAAATTTAAATGTAGTTTTCCAGAATGTTTGCAATTGAGAGTAGACCGAGCCAAGGCGGACTGAGCAGGAAGATTACGATTCGACGGACCTTGGACCGAACTGTCTCTCGTGCTAAATGCTGCCGTTCATTTAGAAATGAGATTTCCTGTTGGATAACACTTTACAAATATTTTCCGAGTGAATACACCACCACATAACCCCTTATTCTAAGACGTCTCTCCAGATTGCAAATATTCGAGCACACTACATATAGTAGACATATGGAAGCTCAAAATACCTGAAAATTGCATTAGCGTGCGAGTTTTGTGTAAATGAATAAGATTTGTCCGTATACCTTTTAAAGACCCCTCATTTCTTTCGTAATTAAAGTATTTATCATCATTATAACCCCACATTTTCCTTGCCACCCTTCTAGAAGCGTTATCAAACCCCTAGAATGGAAATTCTGTAAAAGTCTACGTAGTATCCTAATTGAGAAGTTATGCAAAACCTGGCACGAATTAGAAATTGTTTTTCTACAAAAAATATATTCAGTAGACATGCTCGAAAGTCAATGACAATTGGGTTCATGGTGGAATGTGTACCTCATTTTCCACACTGTCTCAGACGATGCCCTAAAGAGGGACACAAGGAAAGACAGAACTTCATATCACCTTCTTGTACAATTTCGGAGCACACACATCACTGTCGAAATGGGATATTGTTTACAAAAATATAATTTTCTTATGGCCACTCCAAAAGGTGACGTAACTGGGTACAGTCACCATAGTGAAATCTAAACAATTCTAATTCTAAACAAAACACTTATAAATCAAATAAAATCCTAGGATATTCAGATATAAAGAGCTTTTAAAAAGAGAGGGAGCGGGGATGGGCTCCTCCTTTGAATAGGCTATGACCGTAACAGCCTTAAAAAGGTATGTTACGATACAGTGAAGAATAAACATTACCACGCAGTATATCAATCGCAAAGTTAACTAAATCCATTCCCGTTACAGAATGCGTGGATTAAGACTTGAAACAAATAGCCAAGAAAGCAGTTGCCAATCTCTGCACCAGAATCAGAACAATTTCATTCCTTCAAAAATATGCAAGGCGAAAGGTAGAAATGAACGAGAATAGCGATGGACAAATTGGCTAGTAATATGTATGCACTGCACTGTACAATTAATTGTTTTTACTTTCAGGGAAAACAACTGCAAAGGTTTTAATTAGCAAGTGAGATCCGTATTTAAAATTTCAAGTGTAAATATTAATGGTTCCTCCCCTTCCAAAAGGATTGTCATTGTAAAACATTTGAGGTGGACATGTGAACAACTGGACATTCCCGTTCCCTTAAAAAAATAAACTGGTATTTCCACACAAAAAAATGCAATGCAATGAATGCAGGACAACTTCTTGCCCGAACAAAACACGCAATGTTATGAAACGTTGCATCTAATAACAGACAGCAAAGAAACAGGTTTTTTGAAGAAGAATTTTGTATTGCACGGAAGTAGAACAAATTGGTGCGTGGAACGTGTGAATACTTTTGCAACTGGCTGTACCAAACATGCGTCTGCTCGCGGGGCAGACTGATCGATAAGACCGAGCGAGCCCCTTGTGTATTTACCATTCCTTTCCGCAAGTTATACAGAAAAATCAATGGACAACGGAACGAAATAGAACAACTTAACACTAAGAATCTACATTCTGCAATGCTGAAATGCAGATGCGTTTCAGACGTAAGCATTTTTGCGGTTACTGAAGCCAGTTTCAGACCACGACTTACCGTCATCTCGGCACAACCAAGGGATTCCCTTCTTCGCTCTCCAATAACCTGGACGTATTGCAACAACCTTCCTGGTTCTCGGTAATGGTTCTCATTTTTTGACGAACACCTACACCATCAGCGCCTGGCATCTTTCCCGCAATAAAATACGAGTCCACTCACTCTGTTGCATATTTCACATCAAACACAACACACCATTCGCACCGTACGCGTGCGCAAGGACTTGCATGTCGGCGTAAAGCCGGGGATCGAGACGAAACTCGCGTTATGCTTCGACACAATTTTCCTGCACGGTACGATTCGTCCTTTTTACCGTCTGCTTCTGAATGCTAAGACACGCATTCGAAAATCGTAAAGCTACCGGCTCGCGTTCTCGCTTCTCCGCCTAGTCGGATCAGGGCGGGGAGTGCAGCAGGCTCTTGTGTGCGACGTTGCCAGATTAACTCGTCGCCGTAAGTTTACATTCCCTTCCTTCTCGCGGGACGAAAAACGCGTGTTCCGATTTGTACTTCCAGATACTCACGGTTCTCAAATCATTAACTTGACGTTTCGAAAGGTTTGCGAAAATGTGATCGAATGATGTTCGTGACATCACTGCGACATCAACGCAGCATCAACATTTCGTATCTCTTCGTTCATTCTCGGTCGCGCTCGGGTTTCGTGAAGGGTTGGGACGAAGATTAAAAGCATGAAGTGAAAGAAAGGGGGGAAAAATAGGTCTCGTTCTTCTCATGTGCACGCACTCGTTCTCTGGTCATGAGCGTGCACGCACTTCAATACATATATGCACAAAAGCTTACACTTCATGACGAAATAATAGCAAGCGATTCCCGCGCTGTTATCGGATGTTGCAACAGTTAAAATACTCGCTTATGCATATCAAGGTTTCCCGCGATAAAGAAGCTGGATAGAGCCTCTCCGATGGCGTAGTGGTAACGTCGTCGCTTTGTTATAAAGGATTTCCGGGTTTGATACGCGGCAGAGGCACATATTGATTCGAATCTACTTCAAAATGTAAGCCTGGGCCCAATAAGCTTCTCTGCACATAAAGTGAACTTGAAAACACACTCAAACTTCTTTACTTTATCTACAAATTTTAAATGATAAAGTGGTTGCACAACCACTTACATTTATGTAGAATTTCCAGACAAATCCAACATAAAAATATGTTTGCACTTATCTTTACTAAATTGATCACGCTGTGCACTTTTGTGATGGTGTATTGTAATAAGTAGGGAGCGGAAGTTGATGACCTAAAAAATATAGGTATATGACCTATAGAATGTCCTAAAAAATGGGGGAAAATAACATAAAAATTGCAAAAAATGACCATTACATTTGTGAGTTTCAGATTAAAAATTGCAATGAAAAGGAAATTAAACAAAATGCAATCTTGCTTTCAAAAAGAAAAAAAAGGCACCAAATGATACCACATGCATATTCAATTAAAATATGCAACGAGGATTTCCAATGGAAACAACCGAATAATTTTAAAACAGTTTAATGAAAAAGTCGTATACACTGAATCAAGAATATTACCAAAATGAAAGAAGTGACAAAATATGACGAAACAATACACCGAATATTGCGAAAAATGACAGGAAAATGCCGAAAATCGGGGAAAATAACCTAAAACCTGAAAATTGGCCAAAAATGCAAAAAAAAAAAAAAAAAAAAAAAAAAAATAAAAAAAAATAATGCACTTTAAAATTACCTTTTTTGGGTTCTAGACGAAGTGTAATATTCTGTGTATCTAATGGGCATCGTGTCCGAGATGACAGAAAAAAGATGACATTTCATCAACTTACGCTCCCTAGTAATAAGAATAAATAAAACAGATTCTACGTTAACTTTACCATTTAATATTTTGTAGATGAAGTCCACGCAGAGGAGTGTGGTAACATATTTGCAGGTTAATTTACACACCATGTATTGTTTATGTATTTGAGCCGGGGACAAGGGGTTCAAATTCCCAAGGTTACACAAATTGAATATTTTATTCATTGATTTGATTATTTTACGTCGGTTTTTTGCTACTTTCGGCTAATCGCGAATACGAGGATGGGGTGTAAGGGCTGACCCTTTGTGAAGATACCCAAATGTCAAGCTGTCTTTCAGTAGTACATGTTTTGCAGACTAACGAGGATATGGCGAATGGACTCTCACGACAGTATAATTCTCTGCGGGACTCGTGTTGTGTTTTTCATATATGTTTGTGATCGTTCCTTCACCCATTTCATCTTACCACAATTCATCATCATCTTCGGGATTTGATAATACAAAGTTCTATAAAGTTCATAGAACAAAGGTGAGTTGTAATAGCGCAGCCTCAAAGCAGGATAGATATAATACACTACGTATTGTGTGATTATTATTTTACTGTAATTTTTCCTTCATTGTGATTTATGTCTGTATTTATGCACACACACCTACTCACAAACATACAAAACACCTAGCTATAAGTCACTAACACTAATTTGTAGTGGCTAGCATTATAACTACATGACTAAAGCGGATATCTAACTGATAAGTAATTGAACAATATAAGGGCAATTGTGAAGCTGTATTGCGTGGTTGCATATGTCGAAATGAGGCTTGGGTCTCCCTTATCGCACAAAGCGAGACCAATTTCGTTTCTGACGTCAGACGCGGAATGCCTACGTTGTTAGGTTCAACTTGACGGTCTCTAAATACTGTGAAAGTTCGCCGCTGTTTAGGACGATACCCTGCATATACATACATGCGTGTGAGATGTGTCTAAGGGGATGAAATCACATGAAGAATTTTCAATATTATATCCTATTCTTACAATACCATTACCAAAATGTAACAAGGCAAGATACGGAACAAAATCCCTATCATCGCTGGCAAGTAAGGCGTGGAACCAACTGCCTGGAGAAAGGAGAGAAATTTGGCAAAATTTTAACAAATTAAGATGTTGATCTATGAATACTGACACCGTGCCTCATTTATCTCATTGCCTCCTTCATATATACTTACTTAATTTCTATTTATTGTGTGTTTTTTTCCTTGCGTGTTTCAATTATATAGGCACACTTATATTTTTCCATATTTTATACATTGATCAACATTTAGCAGAATTGTATAGCTTAACAAATTAATCCATGTAGGGCAAAAAGCTGTATAGTAAGATAATCTGTGTAAAAATACTGCAAGCTTAAGTGTAACCCTACTTCAAAAAATTAATAATAATAAGTAATGCCTGAACGAGGCTAGATCTCCTGCTGGATTTTCCAGTTGGACTTTGGCTAGTTGTGTGGTACCGGTTCAGCTGAAAGTTTTCGCCTCACACGATAATTGTTACTGCGCTTATCGGAATGCTTTTGTTCCCATAAGACATTGCGCAGAGCAGACAAGATACAAAGATGGACGAGCGACTTGAAGAACGTTGTAGAGTAGCTACTGCTGTTACTAAAAATTAAAATAATTATGGACTAGAAAGAAAATATGGTAATCAATACGTACTGAAAAAGCTTTCTAATGAAGTCGGGTATGCATATTTATACAGGAGATTCATACGCAGGATTCATTTATTAAAAAAAAATGTTCAACTAAATAGTAAAACATTGAATACACTTGTAATAATACGGATTTTCATTACCAGCTAATCAAATTTATCGCGTACAAATCTCATGGCTTTGGATAAATTCCTAAATATTAATGAACTGAAAACGAATGCACATCATCTCTGTCACTTTTTCTTTTACCGAGAAGCTAACAAAAGCAACCAACACTCTGAAACCACAGACAAAAAACTTTCCTTTTCCAAACTCACAGATTATCTTCGCATGGCCAAACTTCGCTCTGACTGGCTGTTCCATAGAATCCAGCAGAGAAAGCCAGTTACAATTATGGCCTAGTCATCAAAACCAGTCAAGCAGCCAGCGCCAACTAGGATATTCCTACTGGAAATCCAGTTCCGTGTGATTCGGTCTTAACTTATGCCCACCCCAGAAAAAAGTTGATCCTTAGCGGCCTGTAGCGGAAGGGGCAAAGAACTTGAAAGTAAGCCGATGCAGTCAAGCGGAAAACGCATGGTGGAAGCAAACGAAATAGAAGATCAATACGCTTGAGAAAAGCTGCAAACTCTTGGACACGTACTGGACGCTTAATTCCTGTGTAACCACTACTGCATTCCACCTGTATGCTGTTACGCAACACAGGAGGTAACGGATATTTCAACACTCAGTATGCAAACAATATAAGCAAGGAAATGAGTGGGCAAGGGAGTACTGGTATTGATTCTTTAAGTACTCTAGGAACATGTTACACAATATAACTGAACAAATAAGAAAGACTCCAGAAGAACTCGTTGTTATGAAAATTCCAAAACATTGCTGTGGTTAGTGAAAACTTGAAGTTGAAGAACGAGTGCTTACACTCCTCATAAGAAATACATGGAACACATTTATTAATTAATGTTATTTTTTTTAACAAATCCTATATCGCTTAATAATTGGCTTATAGATCCGTTCACAACTGCAACGTGTAGAGAAATCTGTAATTTATAACTTAGTGTTCCCTTTTTATATATAACATTAGAGACCATTTAACAGAATGGAAAGAAATGAACAACTTGTGTACCTCGTCCCCTGAGAAACCCACACAATTTGGAAACGAACATTTAAAGGAAAAAAATATATAGCAATTGGTAAATACATTTTGTTCTACACAGTACGGTAGACGTGAGATTGGTTACAAGATTATAAAACAAAATCAAACCTACATGTACAAGAAAGTACGTTACTTTGTCCCCCCCCCACAAAAATGGGGGGAGGAACTCTTAACTTGTTCTTTTGGATATTTTATGTTACTTGCGGATTTTTGGCTTCTTGCCTTTTTTGTTACCTTGTATTAAAACTCTTTAACGTTTTCAATTTATTTCACATTATTTCGAGCATACAATGCCTTTTCTCGTATCTTTAATTACATACGCTTTCACTCGCTACTTCGGCACTCCACTGCACTCGGCACTGTATCCCGTCGTGAATTTCATCTAACAACTATCCATCACCATCGTCGCGAAAAGCAACTCAAAAATAAGAAAAATTGAACGGAATACAAAACAAATCAAGTTAGTAAATGTGCAACTGACAGAAAATCAGTAACAGGTTTACGTTAACTTCCTACTTCGTTGCCATTTCACAGTGTCTTTTCAAGTGCCTTTTTTCTTCATTTTTGGTACCAGCGCTGGTGTTAAAGCAATATAGAGTGGTCGCATGAGACCTAAACATCGGTCATCGTTTTGGTCCGCCTCTTAACCCCAGTGGTGTTAAAATACTACAGATAAATGGATGTAATCAACACCTATTTTAACAAAAGTTAATTAATATTTGCATCACTATTAGCTGAGGTTAAACGTTTCAGTTCTGTTAAATACTCTCTTATGTTATACATAAAAAAGGAACACTAAGTTTTAACAAACTAACTAACTCTCTAGCCTTCCTAAACCCGAAGGTTTATGGCTGCAGCAACACAAGTATACCATCTGTCCCTATCCTGGGCAAGATCAATCCAATCTTTTCCATCCTTACCGATTTCCTTTAGGTCCATCTCAATGTTATCCCTCCAGCTTCGTCTTAGCCTTCCTACAGGTGTCTTACCATCAGGCTTTCCAACAAGAATCCTGTAAACGCTTCTTTCCTTTCCCATTTGTGCCACATGGTCTGAACACCTAAGTCTTCTTGATTTAATTATTCTAATAATTGAGTTGAGTTATAAAGTTATTAACTAAGTTATATATATATATATATATATATATATATATATATATATATATATATATATATATATATATATTACGGATTTCTTTCTCCTCATGTTGCTGTTGGGAGCGGATCTCTAAGCCAACTATTATACGAGATAGAATATTTTATTAATCTTTATCAACGTGCCTACCTATTTTAAAAATTTTTAGTGCCTATAAAATTGCACCCTCATTAACACATTCTGATTCGATTCAAGTCTTTCTTGAACTGACCGATCGAAGTCCGTTACACTATGAAAATTTAGGCGCCTCAAATGCGCCATCCGATGCCAAAAATCCCTACATGAGAAGTGAAAAGGCACTTATTTGTCTACCGCAACGACGGATTGCAAAAAAAGAGAAAAGGACTCGACGGGAGGAGAAGGGTGGAAAAATAGAGATCATCACATTCTTGGCATTTTCTCCCTCCGCTTCTGACAGCCCATATCACTTGAAAGACCCACACAATTGAGTGTTTGTTCTTTGCACGTCAACCGTGCATGTTGAATTTCAATTTTTAGCCGCGGCGACTGCTCCAGGACAAAATGCGCGTGCATGAATTGATTTTAGATTTTACCCAAAGCACGCCCCTTTACAGCTCTTTGGATGACCATCATTTTACATGTCGGGGCATAAAAATAACTATGATCCTTCCTTTCCTTTGTATTACTTAATGTATATTTCGTATTTTATGTATCTTTTTTGGCTCGTTACGCTGATTCGTAATACTCCTTCTCGATGAATATACGCTGACTTCCAGGAACACGAATGTCCGTTACATTATGTGCACTTGCCTCTGCTTAAACGTGGACGGTTATTTCGAAACGCACTGTATATGATGTAACAATTGCTGTAAAATATTGACAAGGTGATTTCAAAAGAGAACGGATCTCGCGTTTCTCCCTACAGACACGAATATCGTGCTAATTTATGTAGCAAAAAGATAATATGTATTGCTTTCAGAGTGACTTCCTATCAAGCCACTGAAGTTCTCGGGTTCGAAGGTTGCTGGTGACATTCCTACATCAATTTTATCTAATCATCACTCAATCTCATCGTTGAGATCAGTCAAAAGTTGGCAGAAAAAACGACTGTAAATAACAAATAAAAGCATTTCTTTTTAATGTTGTCGTCGGTTGTTATATGTAACTCATTCTAGTTAGACACCCTTTTATACAGTAGTCTCCCCTTATTTTGTCATGGGTGTAAATAGCATACTTATACTCCAATCACTTTTACCTTGGAGGGTACCATTTCATTGTTCCGATCCAAATATGAACTGCAGGACCAGCCTTGATTAATTTATATGTGACGTTAAAATACATTTTCCTGAACTATCTCATTAATACCTTATTAAACACTACTTTAGGTAGCAGGTAACCGTTCAAAATATTTCCACCGACGGTACCAGATTCGACTCTTATTTCGACTCTTGTTTCTCTTTTGTCATCAATGTTATCTAAGCACCTCGTCATCATTGCGATTAGATAAAAGAGGCAGCTACGCGACTCTAAATAAGAAAAAAGAAGAAACTATAAGTTTAAATATACAAAACAATAGTTTTGCCTGTAGTATTATATGGATGTGAAACTTGGTCCCTTACATTAAAAGAGGAACATAAATTAAGAGTATTTGAAAATAAAATCCTTAGGAAAAATAACGTTGAGATGGACCTAAAAAAATCGGTAAGGATGAAAAAGATTGGATTGACCTTGTCCAGGATAGGACAGATGGAAGGCTTGTGTTTCTGCAGCCATAAACCTTCGTGTTTAAGAAGGCTAGAGAGTTAGTTAGTTAGTTAAATAAGAAAAATACAAATTACTAACTTGGAGCATAAATTATCTTGGAACAGGCAGCGTAAACGGAAAAAATATGGGAGTGTATGTGGTGAGTATCTCTCTTCATAGGCTTTGTAAAACAGATAACTCAGAATGCACTCCTTTTAAGGGAGATTTTTCGTCCCCTTATGTGAAGATCTGGCGTCAAAACCTTCCCTATGCTTTTCTGTGGGCAGGTTTCGGTTACATAGCTAGGCCACACTTACTTACAGGTAATTGTGCACTAACATCTTTTGATTCAAGCTATCCGCCTTCACATCAAGACCTGGGTATGTTGGAAGCAAGTCGACGACCGTTAACGTTAAACAGGGGAATGTTCACGACTTGCTGCAAGCGAGGTGATACGCGGACGATAACTCATTAAAAAAATAAAATAAAATTAACATGAGGAAGAGCAGAGAAGATTCATCTGCGTTTCAAGGTTATCTCCCGCCACTTGCTGCACATCGTTGCCTCAGGTCGTTAAGAAGGCGACTTGCGAAGGACTATGATTAATAATTGAGACTTCCTGACTGTAGCAGATCCAGGGGGCACGGCAGAGTATCTTGTAAAGGAAGGAAAGACTGACGTTCTGCGGTGAGATATAGCTATATCGAAATCGTGTGATGTAATGTTCACAGAGGTGGAACCTAGTCAATGGGTCAAAATCAGTGACTTAACTCATGTAAATACATAAGAAATTGTTTCTTTAAATTAGGCACACACAGGAGATGTACTCGCAGAATTTAAAAATGCAGGCTCGACAAGGACTCGAACCCGGGTCTCTGGGGCATACCGTGACATTGCCCTACCACTGAGCTACCGAGCCGGCCTCGCCTCGCCTGATTTTCCGCTGCCGCTGCTTTACCTGTGTGGAATCGTCTTTGTATTCTTGTTATATTTCGTCACGTCTGTCAATTTTGTTAATCGTAACGATGAGGATGAGTCATGGAAATGATAATCATAAAGAACATCCATGAGCACGTCAGAACTCGAATGTCGATGAAGCGTTTGAAAGTCGACCATTTAATGCGCTCGCCTACCGAGCCCACTTAACAAGAAAATGATTGATTGATTTGATTTATTTTACGTCGCTTTTCTGCCACATTTTGGCTAATTGCGGTGGTGATAACATGAATTGGATGAAGGGACAATCACAAATACATGGGGACGACACAGCACGAGCGCCACGGAAGATTATACTGGTTGTGAGTGCAGACGCCAGAGCCTCATTAGTCTGCAAAATGCAGTTCAGGGTGTACTACGTGGAAGGGAGGTTGACATTTGGGTGCTCAAGGAAAAGTCACTGCTTGCAGTCTCCGACCTAAAAAAAGAAAAAAAAACTGAATAATTACTGAAAAATTTAATTTCACCCTTGCGACAAATTAGCATTTTAAACGAAAATTTGAATTTAATTTAAAAAAATATATATTATCTGACCCCCATCTTTAGGTTAAAATATGTTTAAATTGTTGAACAAAAACATTTTGCATTTTTTCCCAGGCGAAAAACAAAAAACCCAGGAAAATGTAAAATAGGGGAATTTTTAAAATAACATTTTGCTGTATTGTAACCGTGTGGATTGCATGTATAATGTTGGGAAAATGAAATTTCAGGGAATGTAAAAACAGGGCCCCACGGTATTTCCTTCTAAAAATACTGTATGACAACGCTGATATGAACTCGAAGGAAACAGGCCAGGACTGTCCTACATGCTAAATTCTCTGCACGACGCGTACAAATCTTACAGCAGAATTCCTATTAGAAAACTCGGTGGAAAATCTTCTGGAATGTATCACGACGAACTTTAAACTTTTCTTGTTTCAACAACATTTAGATCCATATATCTCTGAAACAGCATGAGGTGATCGAGGAATTCTTCCCACACAGTGAAATATTCTCCCACACGTTTCCTCCAACGTGTAGGACTGGGACCGAAACATAATCTCAGCTTGAATTTCCAATCGACATGCAACGAACTTGTTTGACACTTGCTATTTTCCCACAGTTCTTCATGTTTCTGATGGATACTGACTTCGTAACGACCCACTGGTAGATAAACCTTATTTCGATGCTATAAAATGGAGTAATTTACGACTACAGTGCTGTATCGGAAACAACGTGCAGGGATTGGTTTCGTCGGTTCAAAGACGGCAATTTCGACCTGAGCGACAAGATGCGTGGAAATCGGCCCAGGAAGGTTGAGGACCATCAATTGCAGGCTCTTTTGGGGTATATCTATGGAACATTCCATTGTTACGGGTGGGATGCCCAGACTACATTTTTTTTACTTTAAAGTAACTATTCTACTGATAGTTGATAGTTCAGCAACATTTTTCTTACAGTTTGTGTGTAATGAACTATGAACCTAAACAGAGTTGATTAAACATAAAATCATATGTAAGTGAACAATTTTGGGTTACAGGTGGAGCAGATTAAACACTGCCTCTTTACTTAATATGAAATTTATTTTAAATTTTTAAATTATGAAAAATAAATTATTTAAACAAAGAAAGAAGGTAATTAACCTTTTAATATTCTAGTGGAGTTGAAGGGGAAATGTAATAATTTAAGGAGACGTTATTTGTTGTATGGTGTCACAAGTGGGACACAATACAAAAAAGTAAATTAAAAAGTTAAAATACCTTTCACCTTCTACGTAACTTAATTATGTATAATACTTAAATT
The DNA here is from genome assembly GCF_977018435.1 of Lepisma saccharinum. Lineage (NCBI taxonomy): Eukaryota > Metazoa > Arthropoda > Insecta > Zygentoma > Lepismatidae > Lepisma > Lepisma saccharinum. The sequence continues at coordinate 19,926,796 of NC_139234.1, forward strand.
TTCACCCAAATGACAACTCTAGATTGTTGGTTCACAAGATAGAATAACGTTAAAGCATTTCATTAATTTCAAAAATTGAGATTCAGGGCCATTTTGACATTGAATGCTCCATATATATATACCGGGTGTCCGAGAAGTCTTTGTATGAAAACAAAAATTAACTGTATCCGCTATATGCAACATAGACATGAAAAAATGGTACCAAAATGTTCGGAAACTATTCAAGTTTTTCTTGCTTCAGGTTTCTGTAACGTTGCAGTAGTGTAGCAGTGCCAGTGTCCAGCAAGCCGGAAATGTACAAAAAACAGGAAAAAGCTGAGTGTGTCCTGTGGTTTCACGAGAGCAGGTCACAAAAAACAGTGCAGAGACAGTTTCAAACATCGTACGGAAAGGTGCCATGACGGCAAACGTCGGTATAACTTTGCAGTGAAAATGTTATCACGCATTGACGCTGATAATGGCTATCTGGAACGTGTTGGTTTTTCAGACGAGGTGGTCTTTCATGTCAGTGGTTTAGTGAAAAGACACAACTTGCGTGTCTGGGGCAAAGATCCCCCTCATGAGGTGAGGGAGTCTGCTGCATGACAGAATAATCGGATCCTTTTTTTTTTCTGTGAGGACACAGTAACATCTGAAGTGTATCTCGACATATTGCAATTGTTTGCTGTTTCTCAATTGCTAGAATACCACCCAGATGTTATCTTTCAACAAGACGGTGCACCGCTACATTGGAGTCTGGAGGTTCGTTCCTCCCTTGATCAGACATTTCCTGGAAAATGGATTGGTCTAGATCAGGGGTTTCCAACTGGCGGCCCGCGGGCCGCATGCGGCCCCCGTTACCTTTTTCTGCGGCCCGCGAAGCCAGTTTGCCAAATACATTAATTTTATTTATTTTTATTAAAATACGTTCTTTTTTACTGAAGGAACGGATGCTCTGTGAAGAAAGACAATATCACAGGTAGAATTGATTTTGCAGTCAATAATGATCATCAGAAGAATCTAAAGTGACGTAAGTTTCTCTTCACACCATGCATTCCATCCCTTCGCTATGCGGAATGAACTCGCCCGCTTCCGCGAAGGCTTCACTCTTTGTGTTCCGAAACAAACTGCAGAGAGGCGCTATAGAGATCTGTTTTACTACGCACGAAGTACGAAGAGATTTCCAGTGTCCCAACTCGGATTGTACTGTGACTGATTGTTAAAGTTCGTGCAAATATCGAAATGAGCAATATCTCCAAAAACGTAAGATTGAAAATTAAAATAGCTTCTCTCCAACTTGAATTGCGTGATTTGCAAGGCGATGTGTTCCTTCAAACTAGACAAGAAAAGGGGCCAGAGTTTTTCAAATACCTTTCAAAGGAACGCTTTCCAAACCTTCGTAGTTTTGAGCAAAGAATGACATCGATGTTCGGCAGTACATACACGTGTGAAAGTGTTTTTTCTTCAATGAAGTTCATCAAGAACCACTACAGAAGCCGACTGGCAGATTCTTCACTGCTTCACCTTCTGAGACTTTCAAATACAGATATTCAAATACAACTTTAATAAAAGAAGCAGATCGGGCTCAATTTTCACATTGAACACTTACTATGAAGGATTCTTATTTGTATGGCGTGTCTTTAATTTATTTCAATTCATCAATAAGTATTGGGTTTTTGTTAAATAAATTGTAATTATAATACAATTTTGATTTGTAATTCCATTGTTTTATTGCCTCATTTTAGAAATTTAGGTCATGCGAAAGTACTACATTTTCAGTTCAGTACTTACAATTTTTGTAATTTTTAATCCCCACCCAAAAAAAAAAAAAAAATGCGGCCCGCCTATCAACTGCTGGATATGATTTTGGCCCTCGGACCTTTTGAAGTTGGAAACCACTGGTCTAGATGGACCGACAGCGTGGCCTGCACGATCTCCAGACATAACCCCTTTAGATTTTTTCTATGAGGTTATGTAAAAGACAATATCTACAGAACTCCTGCATCCGATCTTGCAACTCTGCAACAACGGATAACCCAAGTCTTCACATCAATCCCTCCTGTGATGTTGGCTAATGCATGGCGAGAAGTTGAATTTCGACTAGATGTACTCTGTGCTACCAAGGGAGCTGACATGGAGATTTATTGATTTCTTTCCTATTGCCAATAAAACTTGAATAGTTTCCGAACATTTTGGTAGCATTTTTTCATGTCTATGTTGCATATAGCGGATGCTTTTCATACAAATACTTCTCGGACACCCGGTATATATATGAAACATTGGTGTTATAGCGACACAGAGGGTGGATCCAGGAGATCTGCACCACATTTTGGTCAAAGTTTAACTTCAGTGGTGTTGAAAATGGTGGTACTGAAACATTTTTCTGTCGTATTTTGACACCACTGAGGTTAAACGAAAATGTGGTGTAGAACTCCTGGGTAAACTCTGCCGTTTTACCACCATTTTTTAAAAAATGTGTTTACGTTCATTTCCTCTCTCTTTACGTTAATCCTGAATTAATAAGGAATGGTGAACTGATGAAGTAAATGAAGAAACAAACTTAACGCAGCATTCAAGATTCGAACCTAGAACCAGTGGTTTCGTAGCCGGTTACGTTAGCCACCTTGCAATGCTGATATATACACAACGCAAACAACTTAGGATACTTTTCCGTCAGCCTACCCGTAAAGGTTCTTCCTAAAGGGTGAGTCATGAAAGATGCCGATGGAAAGTTGAAGGCACGAATCAATACTCAAGACAGAATACGTGACAGGAGCGATGAACTGGTAACCTTTCAATATGGTCCCATATTTAAGCACAGACTTATCTGGACCGTTGTTTTACAAAACATAAGAAAGGATTTCATAAAAACTGGAAGCGACATGAACACGTGAAAGTACAAAAATCTGAAACACAGAAATGAGAGAAGAGAGAGAGAGAATTAAAAGTTATGAAAGACACTGACTTTGTAAGGACCTACTCGTAGATAAACCTGATTTCGTTTCTGTGAAATTGGGTAATTTGCGGCTCTATAAATATATGACTGTGCAGTCAAGACCTACGCATGCCCTTAATGGCTGGAGTAAAGTTATCATTTACTTCACTTTTTAGAATAGTCCATTGCATGAAGAACTGAAAACATTAAAACAGCCATACTTTTATATAAAATTTTATACACAAGAGTATTTTAATGCGTAAAAATATTGTTTTTATGATAATACTGGAAGTCTTAATTAGGTACAAAATGAGGCATTGTGCTTTTGAATTTCTAATACAGAAACAAGGAGTGAGAACAGTGACAATTACTCAGTAACTAAGACGAATTATGATACTGAGCAAAAATTGCAGACCGTTGCCAGAATAAAATATTACTTTCATCACATTTGTTTTTGTTGTTGTTGTTGACTCAGTTTAATTAATATTGTATTGCCTTGTCCTTTGATATCTATCTTGTTTGTTCACACAAATTTAATTATTATTAACTTTGAACTTTTTTGAGTGGGTGGGTGGGTGAGTGGGTGGAGGGGTTGTGCGACAGTGCATCAACAGTTGGACCTCACCCAGCAATAAAGTCTATTGAATCGATAAAGCAAATTCTAACTCCACGATATTTATTTCCAGACTTGGAGGTTCGGCTGCGTCAGCAAGAAACGTAGCGGGCATTCCCTAAAATTCCATAGGTATTTGGGAGAGTCTACTGTTCTCTTTACTTCCTTACTTGGAAACCACAGAAACACCGGCTCCACCTCCCAAATAACCAAACGGAATGTCATCCAAATTATGTAACGCCGAGCTAATTTGCCAAACAATTTGGGAAACGTAAGTCGCTATTATGTACCGAAAAATGCACGGTATCTGAGGAAAGTGTGGATCACGAGTTGAGTACACGGCGGCTCCCGACATAGAATGATCGCTGTGGACGTGAGGGAACGCGGAAAACGGGATGGGCTGGCATCGCCTGCCTCTCAAATTACATCCCCAGATCGCCTCTGCTACTGAGTATCTGTACCGCTTCGCTCGAAAATTTCCACGGACAAAATTTGTATGGTTGAAACATCTTTGACGGTGAGAATCAAGTAGCAAAAGCACAGCCATGTGTCTACTTGGTCTTCTTGTATAGGTTTACTGAAATGCAAAATAAATCACCCATTTTTCGTGACTGCTATCTCCTCTATTCTTGGATACTGATCCACTATCTGGACCATGTCTTTCCATGATTGCTTCTGACTTCAACTTCCTTCCCCACATAGAATACCTTCTCTGCGCTAGTCACAACGTACTCGTCGTGAACTAGCAGCCATGGAATTCTTGCATAACAACATCAATGGTAAAATTAAAAGTTAATTAGACATTTCGAATACCCACACGACAAATCTGCAATGTAAAACTCTTCCACAAGCCCACTCCCTTCTCAAAAGCTCTATAGGTTTCCCCACTTAAACATTAATCTTGCCTGAACATAGCTTTCGAAGATCGTAAACAAAGTATGTGTAACATGTTTTCCGTGCTATCTTGTTTTTGCTGTTGCTGCTGTTACAGTTTAATTTTCTAATTAGCTTTAATTTGAAGATTCGTATCTTACAATTTCCTTTTTAGGGAAAGTGTATTCTTGTGCTATTTTACCAAGTTTTCAACATCTGTAGATGAATCGTAACGACGAGGATGAATGGTAATTTGATAAAATAGGTGAAGGAACAAGGACAAGTCGGTGGCCAAGTGCATTGAGTGGTCGATTCTCACTTCCGAAGTTACCAGGTTCGAGTCCTGGCCGGAGAAACATTCAACTTCAAACGTCACGATTAACATCGACAGGCAGAAAGGCGACGTAAAACAATAAAAAAAAATACAAATACTATATTTTACCAAGGATTCGAACTCAGGACCAACGGCTTCGTTTCGCGCTGCGTTAGCCACTCCGCCACGGAGGTTGGTTAAAGGAAAACTATTAATCATTCTCCTTCATGGCTGGTTGATGAATGTGAAGAAACTGTTTGTATTTTCGTTATTGGGCGTCGTTTCTCTGTCGATTTTGGCCACTCGCGACGATGAGGATGAGTGATGATTAGATGAAATCGATGACGGAACAAAGAACGCCCATGTCCAGGGCGGGACTCGAACCCAGGTGGCGAGATCAGAAATGAAGCACTTAACGCGCGACAGGAAACAGAAAAGACAATTCAAAGTGACATCAGAACGAGAGTCATTCACGTATGACTTCCGGTGTGTCGTTCTGATGAGCATAAAGTAGTACTTACCAGCATGCAACCCTCCAACACAGAGCTAATAGGCACAGATACTAATAACACAGAACCTCTGCTTTTAACAAGTCAATCTGAACAACATTCCGAAGTATCACAACATTAACAATCACTCCAGCAAGAACACACCGTGCGTACATGCAAATTATACATCGACTGACATGTATTTCTGGTAACGGTATCAACGTGAGAATTCGATCGGATATCATCGCGCCGATTTCTCACGGGGGGGAAACATATAAATGTGCAACCGAAAGAAAAAAATGCACAATGCAGCAACTCTACGTTTCGTACTCTGCAATTAAACTCGGGCGACATTCGGTGCACAGAGAAAAGGAAGGTGGTAACGTAAGTCTTGTGAGAACCAAGCAGCTCCGTATTACGGTGTTGGGGGGGTTTATGTTTCTGTGAATTTGCTTTCGTACTAGGAAGTCGGATCCTTTTCCCTCGCGTAGAGTTGCAGGGCGTACGCGGAAGTTACGTAATTACCGTTTAAAACAAAAGGACACAAAAGGCATATCGTACTTCATGAGACTTTGTGAAGTGAACCGCTGTAAATAAGAACCGTGGAAACAAAAGGGACAAGTGGGCAGGTGACAAATATCTTGATAGAGCAGCTGCAAGATCACTTCTCAACTGTTGGAAACGGTCCCTTACTCTCATGATCTATTCAATCCATAGGTATTCGTTGATTGAAGACTTACATGTGCTACTAACGCAATTGCTAATAACAAAACATTTTGAACATAAATAAGAAAGAATTTAAAGGACAATTTGTCGCTGCAGGGCGTCTCAAGATAAAATTTTCACCCTGGCGAGGTGGATTTTTTGGCACCCCTTACGTTCCACCCTGTCCCCCAATCTTTCTTCTCTGGTCTCCCTACTTATTACCATCCTCCAATAAGAAACATGACCGTGCCATATATTTACGGTTATAATGACGAAAAATAATAGCTCTGTTAAAGAACACGTTTACTGTAGGTATGTGGTTACTTAACACGTACATAAAGACATCAAAATACAGTAAACTCAGCTAAAATTGCTAGATGATTTTGCAATATATTTATTAATTATGATAGTAACTTTAATTAATCCTTGTCAACAATAAATCCAACTCTTTTCAAAAGAAATAGCCATGCACCCGCGGATCTCACTTTAAATTGTAGGTCCAGTCCCGATTAGCATTTCTGTGCATAAACTGGACTTACTCAAACAAATAGCCATGATTATGTAGTCAGACATACGGTTTTGGTGCTAATCAGGAGCACCTCCCGATTTGGTGCCTCCTCGCTGTACAACACAGAAAAATTTCTCAGCGGCACGATAGGAACAAAGTTCGAGTCCTGACGTCGGCGCGGGGATTTCATTGCCTCTCTTGCCATTTTGATCACTCTGCGCGGCTTTTGTACAACTTGCCTTAATCGCGACGATGAGGATGAATGTAACACTGATGGACGGGATGATGGGATGCTTCCGAAACGGGATGTTTCCGAAAATTCCTCCTATTTCGAGAAATCGCTATGATATTTCAAATTCTGAAAAAATTACACGTGTTTAGAATTCTTTCTAGAGCATTCAAGTGAATTTTTCTGTGGTTTGCTTCCGATGTTGTCTTGAGAATAGGCATATGGCAACCATGGTTATGTAGCAGTGCGATGGTGAGTTGTGCTCCGTATTTAAGTGAAAATACAATGGGAACAATAGTTTATTAGTGATGAAATTGAGGTGCACGACTAACAGTAAGTACTACTGATCATGAAGAATCGACTTTATATACTTATTTAAGCTTTGAAATGTAATTAAATACAAAAAACAGTTGGTGTTAGTCCGATGCAAATGTAAACAAAGTGGATAGCAGTGTTGCCAATATACTATAAGGAATTATCAGCATCTTACTCAGTGTTGGCAAGTTACAAACAATGACGCATCGATCTCAAAATGGCTACTTTCTGATATACAAAGTATATTCTATCTATTTCTACGTTTAGTAATGCCATTCTTCTCTTACTCCCGTCACTGAAAATAAGAAACGCGAGCATACTCATTATTATTCACCGAATAATCTAGATATTGTGCGAGGTATCCCAAAATCCACACAAATCATGGGATTATGCAGCAAATGTTCAAAACCCGTTACCCGGCAAGACACTAACTTAAAAATTCAATGTAGAGATTGTAAAAATTTATTTCACAGTGCATGTGTAAATCTAGCAGAAGAAGATATCAAATTTCTTCGCTCTAATGAACAGTTATGGCGTTGCAACGACTGTAACCAAGAGCGTCGCCGTAGTATAACCAGCGATACACCTGTGGAAGTTCAAACTCAATGTCCTACACTACTCGAAGTTTATCAGTTGTTGGTAAGTGTTAAAGATGATTTGTATAACTTGAAGAAGTCTAATAAACAAACCGAGGATGAGCTAGGCAAATCAATAAATCTATCTCACGAGAAATTGGACGAAAATTCTAACCTCCTGAAAAATCAAAGTGAATTGATTAAAACTTGTATGACCACAATTGAGAACCTCAAAAGTGATAACGCGAGATTACAAAAGCAAATTGACAAACTTCATACTCAGGTTGATGAACTTGATCAATACAGCAGGAGGAATACGCTTGAAGTTTGTGGTGTACCAGAGGTTCCAAATGAAAATGTTTTTGCAACAGTTAAAAATGTAGGTCGTGCTCTCGACATCGAAATTAATGACGGTATGATCGATGCGTGTCACAGGCTCAAAAAACATCCAGGTCAAAGTGCGTCCAATATTATTGTTAAATTTGTAAGGAGAACTGATAAAGATAAATTTGTTCAAAGGAGAAAGGTTAAACGTAATCTAAACTGTAAAGACATTGGTCTCACCATAGGGGGGCCTATTTATGTAAATCAAAGTCTCACAATGCAAAGGAAAATCGCCTTCAGTGAAGCACGGAAAGTTAAAAGGGAAAAAGGTTATGAATATCTGTGGATTGATTGGTCTGGTAATGTTAAGTTAAGAAAGAAAACAAATGATTCGGTGGTTCATATATTAAACTCAATAAATGATGTTCTTAACTTGAAGTAAAGGTATGACCGAAACCGACAACTATTTTTCAATATATTATCAAAATGTAAGAGGAATTAGAACTAAATTAGATCAAGTATACAGGAGTATATTGGCCGCCAATTATGACTTTATATTGTTAACTGAAACTTGGTTAAATAATAGTATTTTTGACAGCGAATTTATAGATGATAGATACCTTGTCTTTCGTCAAGACAGAAATTATAGAAATGGGGGTGGTTCATTAATAGCTATCTTAAATTGCTTCCGTGCTCAACAAATTGAATTTAACATTGACAACGTACAAGTGGTTTGTATTAAGGTTGTAATAGGCGGAAACGTTTACATTATTGTCTCAGTATATTTTCCACCAAATTCAAAAATTGAAACATATCATGATTTTTTTGTAAAATTTGAAGATGTCATTAATTTCAACCCTTATAATATTATACTTATTGGTGATTTTAATCTACCTCTTGTAACTGGTCCAGATTATGATCTATTGGAAGGTGATCGTATTTGTTTAGCATTAGCAAATTTTCTTTCTATGTTTAATCTCCATTCTTTCAATAGTATTAGGAATGGCAATGGAAGAACCTTAGATTTAGTATTAACTAATTTAACTAATATTAATGTCATTAGATCTACTGATACGTTTGTACCTGAAGATTACCATCACCCTGCATTGATTGTCGAAATTGTAAATTCTTCTATAAAATTCAGAGAAAAGATCAGTGGCGTACCCACTTATAATTATTCAAAAGCGAATTTTCTTGGCCTATATAAGGACCTGGAGAAAGTAAATTGGGATCAAATAATTAAACATCAAAATCCAAATATTGCATTATCACAATTCTACTCATTACTAGACGCAGTTTTAAGTGGGTATGTCCCTAAAAGGAAAAGATATAAGAGATCATATCCAAGCTGGTTCACATCTGAAATAATAAGAACTTTAAAGAACAAAGAATATTATAGGAAAAGGAAGAACTTATCCTATTATAACAACATTATGTTTATAGAGACACGTAGAAATTTAAAGAGTATGATAAGTAAAGCATACAAGTCTTATTTGAGAAATGTTGAAGAAAATATCACTGATAACTCAAAGATGTTCTGGAATTTCATTAAAAACAAAAAGAGAAATTTAAGTAAACAGAAACAAATGACTATTGAAGCCCAAAATCTTGAGTCCAGCAAGGAAATTGCCGATTCCTATGCTAAGTATTTTAACAGTGTGTATTCCTCTTCTCCTTCATCATATTCAATTCCTGAACCTTCCTATACTGAGGTAACTCATTGTCTTAACATTCACTCAGTAACTAATGATGATTATAACGAATCTGTAAAAAAATTAAAATCGAGTAAATCTAGTGGTGCGGATCAAATTCCTACTTATATATTTAAAGCTTGCGCTGACGTATTACGCATACCACTTTGTCATATATTTAATCAGATATTAAAAACCCAAATATTTCCCGATATTTGGAAAATTAGCAAAGTAGTCCCCATTTTTAAATCTGGTAATGCTTCTGATGTAAAAAACTATCGACCTATATCTCTCATTTCCGCTCCGTCTAAGATATTTGAACAAATTATTTATAAAAAAATATTTAACCATGTCAAACCATTTATAACTACAGAGCAACATGGATTTTACCCGAACAGAAGTACTACAACTAACTTGATCACATTAACCCAATTTGTTTTTGACTCATTTAATGAGGGATCCCCAGTAGATGTAATATATATTGATTTTGCCAAAGCTTTTGACAAATTAGACCACTCAATTTTGCTTCAGAAATTATCAAACTTTGGCTTTTCCATAAGTTTATTAAAACTAGTTGCTTCCTATTTAAGTAATCGAACCCAATTTGTAACATATAATCAAGTAACCTCTTTTCCGTTTATTGTGCACTCTGGCGTACCACAGGGTTCAAATTTGGGCCCTTTATTTTTTCTATTATATATTAATGACTTACCACGAACAATTAAACACTCCAAGTGCTTATTGTTTGCCGATGATGTAAAAATATACAAGAGAGTAAATCATGAGACTGACTGTCTAGCTCTCCAATCCGATTTAAATAATTGTTACGTTTGGTCACAAACAAATAAGCTTTCTTTTAATGTCAATAAATGCTTCGTACTTTCTTTTGCTCGACGACATATGAGATACACTCACAAATATATAATTAACAGTAATTCTTTAAGTAGAAAAAGCATTACCAAGGATTTAGGAATATGGTTTAACAACAAACTCACCTTTGATACTCATATTGAAAAAGTAGTTAACGACTCTTATAAAATGCTTGGCTTTGTTTTAAGAAACTCCAGAGATTTATTTAATATCAACTCTTTAGTACATTTATTTAATAATCTTGTACGAGCAAAATTAGAATACGGGAGTACGGTATGGAACCCATACATCTCATGCCATATCAATAAAATTGAAAAAATTCAGAATAAATTTTTACGACATATTTACTACAAAAAATACAAGAAATCTTCATATGCAGATCGCATCTCCTATGTTAAATTACTAAATGAATTCTCATGTGATACACTTCAACGAAGACGCGAAACTGCTGACCATATATTCCTATACAAACTTATCAATGGTATACTTGAGTGTGAAAATCTTTTACAGTTGATAAACTTTAACGTCAATTATAAGGTATTAAGAGTAAGACAACCATTTTACTGCAATAAATCAAACACAAAATTCCATCAAAATTCTCCAATCATTCGATTATTAAGTAAACATAATAATATTGCCCCGAATGGAATTGATTTGGACTTTGCTTTTAATATTAAAAACTATCTATATAGTTTAAACAACATATTAGATATAATATACAAATAAAACTGATCCAATTCTTATATATATTTATAGTCTCAAATACAATTTATAGCTTTTTAAATTTTGTATACATATAAACGAATTCAAATTTGAATTTTTGCTTTGTATTGATTTTTCCTGTTTCTTATTTAAATAGTGGTATTCGTATAATTTCTTTATTATTCTCAAGCTTTGATAGTTTGTTACTTGTTTATGTTTTGTTTCTTCGGTCCTTTAGTTTTCTCATCTGTTCAAAATTTGTAATATGTATATGTATGTAATTTTTTGTATTTGTGTAACTTTTGTATTTGTATAACTTTTTGTATTCGTATTTATCCAAGGTTTTGTGTAATAATTACGATGTGTTTATATCATGTATTATATATTTATGTAAATTATATTGTATATTGCAAATTGTAATGCCTATTGTAATTGGAGCATTCGCTCTGTTATAGGCGACTGGTTAATAAATAAATAAATATAATGCCAAGGAACTTATTACAGATGTCTAGACAATAGCATAAGCAAATCAAGATTCACTTCAATACTCAAGAAGGAATTTTAAATTCAGATGTATTATAGCGACTTCTCCAAAGGTGACGAATTTTCGAAAATGACTGGTGGCGCAAGCAGAAGGTCAAGTGCGACCTTAACCTACGGCCAGGTTTCGAACCTGGAACTTCTGTCTTCTTATCGGGTGACGCAGATCCACTACGTCAGCTAGATTGGCACGAGGGTTGTTTCTATGTAGCCCCCAAAAAAAATTTATTCTAATCATCACTCATCCTTGGTATTTGATATTTTTGTAATTTGACGTCGGTTTTCTGCCAGTCTTACTTAATCGCGGCGATGAGGATCAATTGAATTGAATTGTTGTTGTTTTAAGTTCACTTTATGCACAGATAGGTTAATCGGGACTGGACATACAGTTTAAAGTCAAGGTCCGTGCGGCAAACAAGTCAACGGACCTTGGTTTAAAGTGGTATCTGAACCACTGTGCAATGTGACTTCACCCGGGACGGCTTAATTAACAGTTTACCAACACGTCAACGGGGAGGGTCTACACGATGAGGATGTATGACGATCAGATGACATTTATAAGGGACACTCAAGAAAGAATATCCATGCCCAGGCAGGAACTCGAACCAGTCGGCCATCATCATCGTCGCGAATAGTTTACAGAGGTACAAAAGAGGCGTAAAACAACAAAACTTCAATTGCAACATGAACAGGACATGAAGCCAAACAACTTTTCTCGGCAGTGTTCTTTCGATGAGGGCTGGTTTCTATCCTACGCAGTAAAAAGATCCATGAATGAAACGACAAAATGCAGACAAGGCATCTAAACAACTTCCGAACTAACTTAAGATAATTACGATAATTGCTAATTAAAGTACATTACCTAATAGGCCAGCCAAGAAAATCTGGAGCGACTAAGTATGGATCAACAGAAGACACCAGCTAAACACCTTTTGACCAGACGCTATTGCTATTTTTACCTTCGCACCTTCTCCCTTGCACAATGAGCATTGCGTACACAACGGGGTGACCTTGTATTGACAAATATATTTCCTTAACAACTTCCTAGTGCTGATTTCCAGAGAAAACAGCGCACATAACTCATACATAATTCGAAGGAAACTGGGAATCTTTCCGAGTTTGCGAAATTATATATGTTTTATTTTTAAACCAATGACAATCAGAATCAGCACTAATTAAACAGGAAGAAACTCATTGAAGAAATTGGTCAGTGAGTAAGAGTGGGGGGCACGTTCCTAGCGGTGACGAAGGTAAACCGAAGGGAGGAGCTATAGCAATGCACATAAACAGCAACATGCTATGATTGGTTTAGCAGTAGGTGTATACTATACAGTGGTTAGGATCTTCTCACTTTAAGCTGTAAGCCCGGTTACAAGGCTGAAAGTAGGCATTATTGATTGTTTAATTTGGGTTAAATTACTTCGCTTTTCTGCCACTTTTGGCTAATAGCTAAGATGAGATTGAGTGATGATATGATTAAAATAATGAAGGGAGACTCACACCCATGACCAGGCCGGGATTCGAACCCTGGATCCATGGAGTCTTAAGACGCTGCTGCGCTAACCACTCCGCCATGGCAAAAGTTGACATAAAAAACAAAACCTTTATTACACGATGGCATTAAAATAAACTTTCCAACGAGTATCAAACATTGTAAAAGTTGATATCTCAACAAGGGAATAGCATAGCAAAGTTAATCCACAATACACACTGTCCCAAATGTTGAAAAAATGTAGAGGTGACAACGCCCCGCTGGCGCAGATCAATGAATTTAAAATTCTGAAGACATTATAATGCTCCTGGTAGAATTATGGGCAGTGCTCGAAAAATTTTCTTCAAAGCTAGGCGCCAGCTCTGAAAATCAGGCGCCAGGAAACCACCTACTAGCAATTGTGCATACTGCAGTATGTTTCAAATGTCGCACAATTTAAACCTTGAAAATGTATATCATGAACATTGTAAGAGATATTTACACCGGGTTCTCTGCACTAAACTAATCCTGTAGGCTATCACTGGGTTCATAAATTTATGTTAGCATTTATCTAAATACATTAGTCACCATGGCGACCTGGCGACCGGAATTTTTCGAGCCCTGATTATGAGTGAAATTATTTATTACCTGTAACAGAGATATATATATCTTCATTTCAATAGATGTACAGTCGGATTCACAAGTAATGCTCGTGAAATTGTCCACGACTATTTTCAATTATTAATCTCTGGCATAGTACGTCAGCAGCTTGTTTGGCGTTTTGTTCTAATTCTTGCTGCTCTCATTGGGCAAAACTAATTGCGTGAGCATGACGATGGACAATTTAATTGATAATACTTATGCATCCCACTGTACACATAAAGTTCACGGAAGTAACTATATATCTCCGTCATAAATACCAATTAAATATACTGTTTATATGCGGTATGTTCATTATTTAGGCAGAGGAAATGTCATTATTCAGCTTTCTTGTAAGCAAGTCTTTTATTGCTTATCCGATGTGCCTTCTGGCAAGGAAACAAATTTATTTTTCCGTAGAATACCTTTGGAAGTCGACCCGTGGCTAATTATACTTTCAAATTTAGCCTCTCTTCCGGATATCTTTCTTTATATATAAACTGCTTGTGGTATGGGTAAACAAACACACAAATCATACGTATTAAAAGTACTCACGAAAGTACTGAATATTTATCAGAGCATCGGTGCACAAATAATTATTAGTATTCACTGTCAAAGAGTTCGTAAAAAGGCAAGGATGATCTACAGGGAACATGGATTTGCAGTGTTATCACTGAAAGCAAGTGTTGTAGGTGCGATTTCTAACTATGCAAATTAATTCATCGTACGTATACACAACTGAACAAGCTAGTCTCCGTAACGTGTTCGTTAAGTATTAGGTTCCGAAGCGAAGTCAAAGGTGAGTTTCAATACAATGCAAGATATAGGCTATCTCTTGATTTTTATTATATTATTTGTTTCATCAATTCAACCTTTACCTTTATTGTTACGATTACGCTACAGGGAGAAAGAAAAGAGACTTAAATAACAAAAATGGGAAATGAAATATATGTAAACGCTTAATTAAATAATGATAATGCTATATATTAATGTACACAGTTTCAATACTTTTCGTATACAACCAGTTTTGTAAAACAATTCTTGAACAGCAAGAATCAGAGGTTCCTAGTTATTCGGGGAAGCCCCAAAAAGCGCGATAACCCCTAGATAGGGGGCGTGGTATTCACGGTAGAAGGAATGTCTCATGCAATAATTCACGTAAAAGATGTTAAGGCTAGCCTCCCCTCCCAAAATAAAATACTGAACACTCTACTGGTACCGATCAGTTGCTAACATTGAGGGAAAAGGGCCTACCCGATAGGCGGTAATGCTGTTACCTTGTAAACAAGCAGTCCTGGGTTCGATACTCGATATTGAACAGTGGTTCAAGTCAGATTTTAAACTCTACGTCCAGTTCCAATCAGTCTATCTGAGTATAAAGTACACTTAGAACTTCGACAAATTTTAACTTTGACATTTACTAGACGCATGGGTACCTTCAGGGAAAATTGTAAACAGTTGTATTGCGTTACGATTTAGCGCCGATCACTTTCGGCCAATCGCGACGAAGAGGATGAGTGATGACTAGACGAAATTGACAAAGGGTCACCCACGCCAAGGCCGGGATTTGAACCCCAGAACGTCGGTGGCGCTATCGAAAGTAGACCACTTAACGCATTCGACCACCGAACCAACGAAACGTGCAAAAAAATGTAGTAAACGATACCTACTTGTATATTCTTGAGCCATCTTGTCTTTCAACGAAGATCTTACGTTAACATGATCTTAAATTCCTTCCTTCTTCACACCAACAAAAACCTCACTTCGAAACAAACCGAGCGATCCTTTCACTACTCACACACACAAGTTACATAACGGCCGTCGGATTTTGCCATACGTCGTTTGCACAATATCCTACCTGGCAAACTGTAACACGGACCTCCTCTCTCTCTCTCTCTCTCTCTCTCTCTCTCTCTCTCTCTCTCTCTCCATGCAGCACATGGCGAGGTCAAATCGCTGAACCTACGCCTGCTGTTAAGGCTCAAAGAGTCACGACTTCAAACTGGAGCAAGCCCTGCAAGGCATTGTCTCATGCGACGACCTTCGCTTTGGAAAAACTGAATCCGGCAGCGAGTCCGCAGGTGACAAGGCATAAAAAAAAGGACAAGTGCAAGGTTATGCTTGCCTGGAATACAACTTGCGAATAAAACATTAAAGAAGTTACGATTTCGGCACCAGAACTCAATTACCTTGCATCTTTCTACGTTCATATTTTTATCTAGGCTACTGAACGTTGTTTTTATTTCCTCGTGTTGAGGTGCTTATGAGAGCGAATGGATAAAACTCTCAAACCTTAATCGTGGATTCTTTACACACACACATGCACATCTTTATTTCTTGCCCCCTTTTCTTACAATTACCTAAATAATAGGCTCTTGGAATGATTCTGAGTGTAATAAATAAAGACCATAATAATATTTTTTGACTGCCGCTGACAACTGTGTATATGTGGCGCACTTTTGCACGCGCGCGCGCGCGCACACACACACACACACACACACACACACACACACACACACACACACACACACACACACACACACACACACACACACAGAGAGGTTGTTGTTTTTTTCTGGTAGGTTCACAACGAAGCTTCAAGAAGCAAAATATTAACAAGTAAAGTTGTTTTCATTGATGTTCTCTACGCGCTGTGCGTGCATGGATATATGTGTACATGTACAGTATATATGTGCGTGTGAGTGTGTACTGTTGGTCGAGTGTGTTAACTGGCGGACTTTCGATCTCGCCACCGAAATTTCCGGTTCGATTCCTGGGCTAGGCGTGGATGTTCTTTGCGATTGTCCCTCCCATAAATTTAACCTAATCATCACTCATTTTCATCGTCGCGACCAGCCACAAATGGCAGGAAAGTGACGTTAAATAACAAAAATACAACTCGTCCTGGACTCGATGCCTTAAAGGATTGAGTGAATATCCTGTACGTATGCAACCCCGCAATACACTTGTCACATGGTACGATACGGATAAAATACGTTAATAAAAGAGCATCAAATGCGATAAGTGTGTATAGTGGTAGAGGGTAAATGGTACGTCCAGAGATTTCACTTTAAACGGACTCTCCTGGTACGATATCCTTTCCATGCTGTACTGCTTTAGTATTTTATTCCCAGACGAGAGGGGTGGGGGGGGGGTAGTGGCGGAGCCGGATCCGTGCCGCGTGGCTGCATACACGTGATAAGACATGTACATTTTTGCATTTCCTCTATACGCTGTGAAAAATTGTCCGTGCTGTACAACGACACTTGTATAATTATCAGTTATCGTGTTCAAGAATAGACTGTTAAATAATGGACATTAATGGCCCATCAATTATAATATTTTCAAAAACTGCAGCTAGGCTGGTTATGAAATGCAACTTTTATATCCCATGTAAGTTTGGCCAGGGAAAGTTTTGTATTTATGCACAGATTGGCTTCTCGCTACTGAACCTACAGTTTAAAGTGGGATCCGAACCAATGCGTGCCTCCACCGGGATCGAAACCGGGACCGCTTCATTACAAAGCGACGCGTTACCAGTACGTCATCGGGAAGGCGACTGAAAGGCAATCCCATCTTACAAAACAAAGTGTCCAGGACTATACTACGGAGACATCTTTGGACTTTACATAACCTGTGTCGGGGGATATCTCTATATCTGATTCACATCGCTAAGCCTCTGGGGAAAGTGTTACTTCCACAGAGGTGAAAGTAAACAAAAGAAAGGAGAGCAAAGGAGAATTGGCAATGGCTATATCCCAAATTCTATCTATAACAAAAGGCCCAGAATTTTTCCAAGAATTTTTCAAAGTAGCCGGTTTCTTCCCCTTTCCACATCCATTGTAGGAACTCCTCCGTCTTCCAGAAGTTCCAGAAGGAAAGTTGTTTTTGTTTTCGTTTGAGGCGACGAGAATGTTTTATCGGTGTCGGAAACATAACCTTGGAGGTGCCGCGAAAACACTTCGGGAGCTTTTGATGTTCGTCTAGTAAAAATAACGAGGACATCGAAACTGGGAATCACATCTTGGAGCGCACAAAACTTCTTCAATGATTCAGTGGCCATCGATTTACATCAGGGCTCTTGAGGGGGTGAGGGTAGCATAACACTGGGGAGGACTTTATGAGGGTTGAGTCATTCATTGGCGCATTACAAGGCGGGCTATCAAGTAATGGCTTCGAGGGTTGGCTGCATCGACTTCTTCCAACTATCGGGGAAAAAGAATCGTAACTAACCTGATATTTGATGTAAAGTGGAAAGAACATTTGAGTTCGCAAAAAAACCTTATCTGGTAAATGCGAAAATGAGAGCCACTGGTTGTCTTTTAGTGATAAGCAGCTTTCGAAGGTATTTTTAGGGCACTGAACAACAAACAAAGTATCTTTAAGCTGGGCGCGGACTGGAGAGAAGCATCGCAAGCTGCCGACAAGTCAATTCAGAAAAATACACGTGAAGAAGTGCGAGCTCTCCCACTGAGGCAGAAGCGACGTAAGCCGAAATATGTGCGCTAGATAAATCTGAAGGCGAAAACGCTTCTCTTGGTACGTTTATATACCTGCAACCGATAACTTGATACCTGATTTTTGTACGTGTTCCCTTTGTAGATAGCTTAGGGTTACAAAAAAAGGCATTTTTCAAGAGAAAGCGATTTTCGAGTAATACTTTTGTTTCGCATTCTAAGAGCGTCTTTTATATCAACGTTAAAACACATAAGTTCAAACATAATCCATAAAAAGCAGTAAAAATTCGGAAAACAAATACATTCAGTGCCTGAAAACTTTGTATACCACATATTCATTTATATAAATCACATTGTTAAATTTTATAAACATTAAAACTGTAGAAAAACTTTAACATAAAAATATCTGTGTGAAAATAATAATAATTTCAGATAAACAAACTTAACATAAAGGCCATGCCAACTAAAGGTAAAAGGTAAAGTGCTCCCCTGTGCATAGCACCACGCCATGAAGGCGTATAGGGGGTAACGCCCCACACTTTCTTGATCCGGTCGTGAGTGGGGGTGATGTGATCAGCATCACGCCCCTGACAGCCTTTACCCCCCAAGGTAAACTAACCATTGTTCGAATTTAATAAAATTTGGAAATTCTACAAATTTCTTTTGTAACATTTGGATATTATTTTTAAAGTTTTTTTCACCTTCCTAGTAACGTAGACGACAATTCAAACTATTAGAATTGCAACAGCAACGAAGCAAAAAAAAATTAGGCGCATTTATTGAAAACAGCGCCTATTTTAAGTAAAAAATATAGTATTATACAGACGGAAAGTATTAGTATAAGTATTTTTGTCATGTAACGTCCCTTTCTGGTACTTCTGGCTAATCGCAATGACAAATTAGTGACGATTAGATGAAAATGATAATGGGACACTTACAAGTAACACCCATACTCGGTCCTCGATTTGAATTCAGGAGCTTAGATAGATGGAGCTTATAGTTGCTGGATCCCTTTCATAAATACTTGATTTGTCAATAGTACACTTGGCACTTTCTCACCTAAAAGTTAAGTTCTAAATGCTGCAAGCTATTGAGGGGGGGGGAGAACTATTACAGTACAGCACTGTCAACAAAACAACTGAGACACAGTTTCTGCAATACTCGGTTTCTTCCATGGCGTCGTGTGTGTTGCCTAACTTCTTCTTTCTCTACCCCTTATGCCATTACAGCGTCGGGGATGCCTAAACTCACTGTTTCCATTCTTCTATCTTCTTGGCAATCTTCTTTATTTCTTGGAGTGTCTTCCCTCTTTTCCTTCCCAATTCTTCCACTATATCCTCATACGTCTTCCTTGCCCTGCCCTAGGCCTTCTTCCTTCTGGTCTTGCCTCCAAGAACTGCTTAGGTTTCCTTTCCTCTTCCATCCTGGTTACGTGGCCACACCATTTCATCTGCCTTTTCATTACATGGTTTTCAATTGATGTTTGTTCCAGCTCTTCCCTTATCCTTTCATTTCCTACTCTGTCTCTTCTTGTTTTGCCTACTATGTTTCGGTAGCACTTCATTTCTACAATTGCTATCTTACTAAGTTCCTTTCCTTTCGTTGGCAAGCTCTCACTTCCATACAATAGTATTGGCTCTATTACTTATTTATATATTTGCAGGCCTAACTTGTCATTGAAAATTCATCGCCGTCGAGTTAGGCAACACACATAACACATTGCATTGTTCCATTTTTATTGCCGGTGACCGTACATATATTCTCACAGGGAGGATTCTTCCGGTTAGCAATGAATTTACAAACGAAGAGATCTGGAGAGAAATTCGAGATTTTCCCTAAAAACGAAGAGATCTGGAGAGAAATTCGAGATTTTCCCTAAAAACGAAGAGATCTGGAGAGAAATTCGAGATTTTCCCTAGAAACGAAGAGATCTGGGGAGAAATTCGAGATTTTCCCTAAAAACGAAGAGATCTGGAGCGAAATTCGAGATTTTCCCTAGAAACGAAGAGATCTGGAGAGAAATTCGAGATTTTCCCTAGAAACGAAGAGATCTGGAGAGAAATTCGAGATTTTCCCTAGAAACGAAGAGATCTGGAGAGAAATTCGAGATTTTCCCTAGAAACGAAGAGATCTGGAGAGAAATTCGAGATTTTCCCTAGAAACGAAGAGATCTGGGGAGAAATTCGAGATTTTCCCTAAAAACGAAGAGATCTGGAGCGAAATTCGAGATTTTCCCTAGAAACGAAGAGATCTGGAGAGAAATTCGAGATTTTCCCTAGAAACGAAGAGATCTGGAGAGAAATTCGAGATTTTCCCTAGAAACGAAGAGATCTGGAGGGAAATTCGAGATTTTCCCTAGAAACGAAGAGATCTGGAGAGAAATTCGAGATTTTCCCTAGAAACGAAGAGATCTGGAGAGAAATTCGAGATTTTCCCTAGAAACGAAGAGATCTGGAGAGAAATTCGAGATTTTCCCCTTCGAGGGCAAGAGAGGAAGACTGTGAATGTTGACCGAACCTCATCTCCATGCTATCTCTATTTCAACCTTTACTAGCGAGAAGCAAGCTACCAGTGAAGCAGCAAGCTATCGACATGTAAATGCATCGTCAGAGATTGCCCATGCATAGTGAAGTTTGAACCCCGCGGCTAACCAAGTAAATGAAACTTAATTTGTTCGTGTATCTGCGTTGCACGGGGGAATAAGTCGAAATCGTTGTGCTCCGAAATAGAGTGTAATTAAATCATTGGATGCAAGCGGCGAGTGAGGAGGTTGGGGCATCCTCGCATTGATTACAAAATCAATACAGTTGGAATGAAAATTCGCTCCCTTTTTCTCTCATTTTTTTCTTTTGCTTTCTTTTTCGCATTTACGGAGCAGGTGTGTTTGAAACGTAATATGGATATCTGAGTATCGCATAGGTTAATATAAATCTTATTAACTCAATTAAGTATAACACCATTAAGCCTTGTTTCCATGATAACCCAAAAAATCAATATGCTGACCAAGAAAGAATTCATTTTATTTTAAAACAAACTAAATGTTACGTTTCAACCTTCTAGCAAGGTTTTCTGTACCAAATACAAATGAAATAAGGTACAAAACAGGAAGAGTAAAATATATATATATACATACACAAAAATCACTCCCCTCCAGACACAATACATATCTTCCTGTTTTGTACCTTATTTCATTTGTATTTGGTACAGAGCCTGAAGAAGACCTTGCTAGAAGGTTGAAACGTAACATTTAGTTTATGTTTTAAAATAAAATAAATTCTGCCTTGGTCAGCATATTGAGTTTCAATTAAGTATGTACAAATTCAAAACGTAATATTCATAACAAAACTAAAAATAATATGAAGGGCTCGGTATAAAACATTTGAGTTACAAAGTAAAATGTGCCATCCTTCAATTTTCGAGTGAAATTGCCATGTCGTACGTTTGCATTGGTCTTGGTGAAGCCTTGTGAAATTAGTACACACAACACGAAAACAATTTATCTACAGCATAGCTTCTAATAACTTTTTTTCTTAATCAACTCAGAAAAGACCAAAATGTCACCATGTTTTACACCTGAGCCCTTCATATATTAAAGAAAGTTTAAAAACAGATTTAATTCACGTAGTGTGTGTTAAACTTGTAATCATAACATCAATGACTGCACAACTAACACATATTATACAGCCGCTTGTAATACGAATGTTTTTGCTTTACCGGTGATCTACTTGTGAAACCTCCAATACGCAGCTGTTGTCGACAGTTATGGTGGCTGCGGTTGAGCAAATGGGTCTTGCAAGTCCCGCAACCAGGAAATCTCCCGCAGTGTGGGTAAGTCCCACGTCTCTTTCACATTCCACAGAGATTTTCATTCAGAGAACACCACTGTGTGCAATGCACAAGCGTGCTAAAAATAGTTCACGAGATCATTTCGCTCCTTACATAAAACAACGCCGCAAAAGATCGGTGATAACATAAACGGTTCCATTTGGTACTTTACACGTAATACAAATTTAGAGGAGTTAATATGATTGCATTTGGTATGAAAGACAAAGACGCGTCTTACAAAAAGAGGATAGCTAATGAAAATGTAAAGCAAATATCAATTTTGCGCTTTGTATAGGCTAGTTATAGTACTGTAAGAAGGCAAATGACTTCTAGCTCTTTGACGGAAGAGCTGTGGGTAAATCTGTTTATACTAGGGCTGAGCCGATATCGCTTTGAACCGATAGAGATGCCGATACTCTCACCGATACCCACCGATAAAGATACCGATACTTGAAAATTGCAATAATTAAAATTTGTTCAAAATATTGATCAACATTGGTGTGTGAATAATCTTCTCCAATGAATTTACCAATATATTTGCTTTACAATATTCAAGAATTACATCAGACTATTAAAATAGATGTTACATAATCAAAAATACAGTTCCTTCTTCATAATTTGTGTAAAATATAACATAAAGTTTGAATTTTGCATAATTTCCAGTATACCGATACATCGGCATCGGCTCAGCCCTGGTTTATACACGATCAAATGAATCACGAACAAGTCCTTGAATTGAACGCTTAAAATAGACAATTGAAAGTCGTTGAACAGTCGTTGGAACTCTTGAATCGTCTGAAATTGCACATGTTGGACAAGTTCACATTTTTCCAAAACGAGCCAGTGTGTACGGCACAAAAATAAATAAATAGACTAGCGATTAGTTGCAACAAATATTATATTTTTTTTTCCAAAGGAAGATGTAGGGCATATTAGAAACTGGAAGGAAGTGTGATGTTGATGTATTTTCTCGGTATTAATAGTCTACATGTAATCTGAGACACCAGAAAAATAATGTGAACACAACAAAATAATTTTATAAAAATCTCATTTCCACAGATATAGAGATAGTTGTTTTCCATTATGTATATCTAAACTTCATTTTAAGATCAACATAAAACATTAGGTTTTACGGTTGGTACTCTAATGTATTTTATTTTCACATTACTCACTGCTGTAGAAATATACATCATTATTTGTTGTATAATTGCGATTAAATACATACAGACGAGAACGTTCACTCCTCCTCCTTTCCTTCTCGCAAGTCACAAGCACACGTCGCTTTCTCTTCACCTCAGAATAGTAACAAATAGCAATTTGTACCTCGATGCTTCTTTTCCATAATTGATTTCAATAGCATATGCTCTGATGGCCGACAGTGGGTCACGAAAGATTGGTGGTTTACTACCAAAATGCATGCAGAAATATCTTTCCACAATTGTGATCGAATCAATCTTCGCTAGCTCGAACACACTGCTTGTCACTCGCCATTTTGCTATACTAGCGATTCTGGCGGAGAAATTGCAAAGCTGCATAAGAGCACAAAGTGGGAATAACACTTATAGAATTTTTCTTTATATTGCTGCCTTGTTTCATTTTCTGTCAAATAGTTACATTATAATAACTGTGTAAAGTTCTTTAATTCTTTTTGACTTGCCCTGTATATGTAAGATAACGAAATAAATAGGTCAGACATGCGGGAGATACGCAAAATGAATTTAGGATGGACCAAGAAGTGAAGCAGGGTGACACTCCTCTGATGACCACTATCCTCATGGATCAGATTATCAAGCAATGCAACAAAGAACCGGAAGTTGAAAGTAGGAGACAGAAAGATGAAACCAGCTGATGCACAATCACGCATATAGGCCAATGGCATTGCATTGGTGAATACGAATAGGGAAAACTTGCATAAGATATTTATCGAATGGGCAAAGTAAATAGAACATAAAGGAATGAGGATGAATGTGGACAAGTGTACAGTGTACAAAGGAGAAGAATCTGGTCTTCTTAACATCTACTGGAAAGAAACAGCTGGAAATATTAAATTCCACCCAAGGATAATCGAAAACTATTTTGGAACGCCCAAGGCGGCACGGATTGACTTTGATAGATCTTGTTCTCAGGCAACGAGCGAGTGAAGAGCAACCACAAAGCCGATGGACCGGTCGCCGCCTACTTCAAGTGGAGAGTTCCCTCGTCGTGGCAAGTGTTTGCCCTCTTATATGCAATCAGCAGGTACGACAGGGCGAACTTGATTTGCTGTAACTTGCGCACGAAACCGTTTCCCATATCGACAGTGACGAGTTGGGCGTCACGCATGAAAGGGTCCTGCCGGCGACCACGCCTTCGACAGGGAAATGAATCGGCCGGGACACGTGTCGTTTAGGCGGGGAGGCCATTTGTTCTTCAGGAACCTGCTGGAAATTTCAAAACCACCCGGGTTGGAAATCCAAAACGCAAACTTCCTGGTTGGTAGGGCTGCTCTACGCTTGTCGCCCAATATCAGGACACTATGGTCCAGTTAGAATTCAAGCACAATTCAAGGTTTTTACGGCGAATTTTCTGAAAATTCAAGCCGATAAAAAAAAATATATATTTGAATTAACATTTTACTCTGGGCATCTACAAATAATTCCTTATACGGCTTACAAAGTGTGTGAATAATTTATGGATCTTTTTCCTCCCTGACAACCAATATTCAAAAGTCACCTCACTGCAGTCGCAGACTAAGAAAAAATAGCCAAAAAGTGTAAGTGATATACTTTTTGGATTATTTCATGTGTTAATGACCATCTTCACCTTTATAGGCAATCATCATGAAATCTAGAATTTACCGACCACTCCCCATATCGTAACGATCCGTAGTATCTTTTAAATATTATGGACAAGGAACTCCAACTTCCAGTCATTCAACCATCGTTTTCCAATCAGGAAATATTCAGAAACATCACAGGAATACATTGTCAGACAGCACTGAAGCTCTTCCTGGTCATCAGCGGTATAAACACGTAAAGGACGAAAGTCACGCTGATCCACTCACCTATTCAGCAGAAATAATGCATTGTGTTATATGTTTTTGCGTGTCAATGGGTTTATAGGATATTCACTTTGGATGGGTTCATTGTTTTTACCTTATTATTTTCATGTTTTGGGTATTTAATTTTGTTTTGGTTTCTTATTTTTATAATAAACGGTACCCCTATAAGATTGGATCAGACATAAAGACGAATTCAAAAGGGAATTCTTTTCCGGAGAGGGACATCGTAACGATCCGTAGTATCTTTTAATTATTACGGAGAACGAACTCCAACTTCCAGTCATTCAACCATCGTTTTCCAATCAGGAAATATTCAGGAACATCACAGGAATACATTGTCAGACAGCACTGAAGCTCTTCTTGGTCATCAGCGGTATAAACACGTAAAGGACGAAATCCAGGAAGAGGCTACAGTCCTGACTGTACATTTGTTTAGTAAATCGAATTGCAATAAATGTCTGGGAGGCAGAGAGTTCGAATTCAGTTATTGAGGAGAAAGTTACAATCGAATAGAGAGAGAGGAGGAGGTTCTAGGGAGAGCGTGTTGACGCTAGTCGCAAGTCAGACTCTACGTACAGTCACCAGCATAACCTCTCCCGGCAGGTATATCCTTACATTATCCATGCTGATACAGTATTTAGGGGTGTCAAACTCAAGTGTCATGTGTTGCCATTCAAGTGTGTAAATTTAGTACCTCTAGCGCCTTACCACCAAGCTCACCACGAGCAGAGAGTGCTTTACCATCAAGGATGAATGATGATTAGTGAGCTCCATTCCCAAAA
This sequence comes from Lepisma saccharinum, assembly GCF_977018435.1. Lineage (NCBI taxonomy): Eukaryota > Metazoa > Arthropoda > Insecta > Zygentoma > Lepismatidae > Lepisma > Lepisma saccharinum. Next base: position 19,952,670 of record NC_139234.1, read on the forward strand.
GATCCCCCCATACCTATGGGTATGAGACGATATCAAAGTAATAATAAATCGTTCATTAAGGGAACAATAGATTTAACTGTCCTTTCTGTCCTCTAAAATAAAGTGCCCCCCCAAAGCAAATGTGCACTTTCAAATATGGCCATTTTTCATATCTCTGAAGAAAATTCACGCATAATTATCGGAATTCAAAGAATCCCGTGTCGGTGGACACCTTGGCCATGGCGCGGAGAAACGCGACGCTGCGACTGGTGTGTGTAATGTTCCATGCATCTCTCGACGAGGGTCCGCCACTATATCCTCTTGTGTCGGGAAATAATAGAATTATTTGCCTTTCATTTAACTCTACAAAGAACGCCGGAAATACAAGAAGGCACCGGGAAAGAAACGAGAACGAGAAATATGTCTAGAAATTTCCAAATTTCTGACATGGAAATTCCTCAAGCCCCATTCTCGCGTTTAACCGAAAATGTGCGGGGTGATACATCCACACCCACTACGCTTCTTCATGGCACGGTGCAATGCAGAGATCAACAAAATCAGGCTAGTATTTATCCATGGCTCCTGCTCAATTTACTAAACAAAATTATATGACTTTTCCAAGTTTTTCAAGTAGGTGTAAATAACTTTCCAGATATATGCTACTAGTAAATACATGTTCAGCAAATGAATCAAGTTTATTCAACACTGTTCAAAATAAACAAAGAAAATGAAGTTAAAAGGAATACGAACACACACGACAGGACTCCAACCTGAGATCTTCGGTGGGTCCAGGACAAATGTACTCGGTTACAGAAGCGACTGTTATTTTAAAACAGATGCAAGCAATAACTAAGAGATGAACAGAACATATAGGGTAGCTGTTACGCTATTGACAAAGGTAATCTCCTGAAACGACCAACGTTGAAATACAGTAATAAAAAAAACACAGCCTAAGTCAACAGAAAACGAACGACAAAAGCGAAGTGACGTGAAGTCGCTCCCGGACGTAAGAAACGTAAAAAATAAGCGCCGCGACGCCACGCTGTCTGGTAAGGAAATGTATCTATCTGCGAAAACATCTTGTACCCGCGAACAAATATACGCCGCATGAGATTTATTCATGAGGAATGCGCACTCAGAAGATTTCCCCGGGGCGCACTGGATCCGCTTTTGAAAGGGCATTCGCCACTTGGAGACGGGAGGGCCGCATCGAGGGAGAACAATGCGGATTTCCTTCGTCTAAGTAAATCACAGAAGAATTTAAGACACGCTCGATGAAGCGGGGCGTAAGTCATTCCTAGGAGCGAGGGGGAGGAGGGGCGGGGGGCTAACGAGACTAGAACAGCCGCCGGTGCACTCCGAGAAATGCCAGAATCTCACCTAAGACTATCTTGTGTCTTCCATTTCCAGCATGATCGTGTCTGAAGCGCCTGACGGACAAGCCTGCAAAATACTATCGAATCTCACTTATAGCAAACTTCTGAACCACCTTCTTGGTCAAGCTCCGCCCTTGGACTTGTGACGTCACAAAAATTGCAGTGTATTAATGATAAGAGACCTAAACCTAACAACGAAAGCATTTGGCGTGATGCCAGAAGACGAAGGGCAGGGCTTGACCAAGGAAGTTGTTTGAGAAGCGTGCGATCAGTTATACCCAAATACTATCCGTCAAACAGTTCGCAAGGACAAGCATTAAATCTGAAACAGTCCACAAAACGAAAGTAATATTTGTAAACAGCTCGAAACCCGAAAACATCCGCTTTAAACAGCTTCTAAACTGTAGGAAAATATTTAACAAAATGGAACCCCAACATAACTATTTGTAAACAGGACGTAAAACTAAAGTAATATTTATAAGCAGCTTCGAAACCGACAACAACAGTCTAAACAGTATGCAAACGACAAAAAAATTGTAAACAGAATGCAACACGAAGATAATATTTGTAAACAGAATAGAAACCCAAACAATATTCGCGAAGATAAGGCTTTTCCGACTTTAAATGCTAAAACAAAGATTAGAAATGCGACAGGCACAAAACTTCGTATTGTAACCCTGCGATAATTACTTATCCCCTTTTCACCCCCGAAATTGCCCTACTGGAAAAAGTAAATGTTCTGGCATGAGCAAATAATTTATTTTTAGAATTTATCGAAAGTATCTTACAATATATATATATAGATGAGGCTTTATATATGTAAAGTTCGCTTGGAATAACCCAAAAATAGTTTCTGAAAGCCAATAATTTGTTTAAACAGGCGATAAAAAATGATTGTTCACCAGAAACAAGTTATTTTGTTAAACGTGCACGTGAGTTTATAGTTACCAAACATTTTGGTCCAAATTAGCATATTTAGTAGGCTACACGCTACTGAATTTTTTGTTTAAAGTTACCAAAAAAAAGTTTAACGCAAATCAGTTTTCTGTGTGGTGTGAATATATTTCGCGATTATTCATGTCCTAAGCACCTAAATTTAAGGTTGTGCGACTTTTAAAACATTCTGCGGAAAGACTAACAACAAAATAATGCTCTAGTGTAATTTAATACTTTTCAAGATGAGATTATATTGCTGTAAATTGTGTCTAACGTTATCACATTTTCTTTTCTAAATTTACGGTCTGGAGGTGGCTAATTCTCTTTGGTACATTCATGTTTGGAATCAATACAATTTCAATGCTCTAAAAATGCATATTGATTCTGCAAGATTCCGTTTAATGTTACCCCTGTGTAACCTGACACTCCTCTCTGTGTACGCCCACCGACACTATAAAGATCCGAAAAGCAGAATCAACGCCGACATCCCGTCTCCGGGGGACCTCGTGTCACAGATAGCGGCCGTGTGACAACAATTTAGTTTGATCGAAAGGTGCAAGATGACGCCTCAGCACACAAACTTAAATATCGATCCGCCGACGGAGAAAAGAGGTCGAGGGAGTCTTGAACTCCGGCCAATTCGCCACCACTCGAGACGGCATGGCGAGTGGAGCCGCGGTGCCTAGATGAGGCAATTCGATCCCTCGGCGACAACCTAACAAGGACCCATTGTTGCCGGCAGAATCGAAAAACAACAATTCTTCATTTCCTGGAAATAGGATGTCCTGAAAACGTACGCCAGAGGACTAAGGCGTACTAAACTCAAATCGAGGAAAATGTCACGCTGCGCCGTGTTTGAATTCCAAGGAATTTGAAATATTTGCCTTAAAAAGTAAAAACTAATATAGTGGACTCTTTTTCATTCGAACTCCAAGGGAACACGAAAAACGTTCGAATTATAAAAATTCGAATTAACAACAACATCACGTCATTAAAGATGGTTTCAAGAGAAATAAAACTTCTGTTCGAATTACGAGTAATTCGAATTATCCAAGTTCGAATTAAAGAGAGGATAAAGATGTCGAATACTAGTGGAAATTCGCATTACATCCACGTTAAAAAACCACAGACATCTAATTACAGACTGGAAGCGTTACTTCTTTTGTTTGAAACCGCGCATCTTGGGGGAGATAAAAATATGGCGGACATGCGTATTTTCATTTGAGCCTGGAAAATGACCGATTGTAGGTTTCATCATGTGAACCTATAGTCCAGGAGGCCTTAGAAAGATCGCTTCGCGGGCTTACATCAGACGACAATATGGGGGGGGGGGGTGTCTACTAGAACCAATTAGGTTCGCGAATTAGCGAGCCCGGTTGCCACAGCTAGCTCGCTGCAACCTTCTGGAAGGGTGAGTGACCTCTGCTTCTTGCTACCTCGGCCTGTTTGTTCGGCTGAGGAGCAGACGACACGAGTGTATCGGCAACAGTGTGCGAGCGACGTTTGCTGTTAGCCCGCGAAACGCTCTTTCTAAGGCCTCCTGCACTGTAATGTAGAGTTATATATTTTTTTGTAAACTTAAAAATTGCAATGTTATGTGTGAAGCAAAAACTCACAATCTTCAAGATAGTTGTTACAAGTGGAAATATGAAGGTACGCTTGCCGTCATGATGGTATCCCCCAGCTTCGAAATTTTTGGCTTCAAGTTGGCCCATGCTAATAGGTCCACGTTTCCAGACCTGGATGTCTGGGTGTTACAAAATGTATTCGATACAGGAAAGTAGCTATTGTAAGTAATGTAAGAAAACTTATATCATTTCACAGAACGGGAACTTCTATATGAAAAATGAACAGTGGCAACTCGAAGCATAACTTTAGTACTACCAGCGAGCATATATTATTTTAACATCAAAACGAAAAAACACAAGGGTCGTTTGCGCAGTATAGCCATTATGAGTGACGTAATTTGCATGATTAATTTTTTTTAAATATATTTATGGTGCATGCAGCTGCAATTTATAATCATTAATGATACAATATTCAAATTTAACAGTTGGGCTGAAAAGTTCGTAGGCTAACATAGAAAAAATAATTTTTTGACAAAATTCGATTTTATTATTCAATATAGTTGCCTTCGAGGGCGATACAACGATTATAGCGGTCATACAATTTTTCGATGCCATTTTTATAGTACGATTTCTCTTTAGCCTCAAAATAGGCCTCAGTTTCGGCGATTACCTCTTCATCAGTGCTAAATTTCTTTCCAGCGAGCATTCTTTTAAGGTCTGCAAACAGGAAAAAGTCACTGGGAGCCAGATCTGGAGAATATGGTGGATGGGGAAGCAATTCGTAGTCTAATTCATATAATTTTGCCATCGTTTTCATTGATTTGTGACACGGTGCATTGTCGATTGTGAGCACGCGCGGCACCCATTTTGCACACAGCTTTCGCATGTTCAAATATTCATGCACAATATGTCCAACACGTTCCTTTGATATTTTTAAAGTCTCAGCTATCTCGATCAACTTCACTTTACGATCATTTAAAATTATTTTGTGGACTTTTTTGATGTTTTCGTCGGTAACAGCCTCTTTGGGTCGTCCACTGCGTGCATCGTCTTCGATGCTCATTTCGCCTCATTTAAATTTAGCAAACCACTTCTCAACGGTTGATTTTCCTGGTGCAGAGTCCGAATAATGTTTATCAAGCCAAGCCTTGGCTTCAACAGTATTTTTTTCGCCAAAAAGCAATGCTTTATTAACACACGCAATTCTTTTTTTATCCATTTTTTCACAATAACAAAAGCTGCTTCACTCACAATGCTATATCTCACGAACTAATTATCCGGCAGCTGTGAAATTTATACACGTATCTTTTGAAGGTTAGTACTAAGTAAAAATCACATGGATTTAATTCTAGTAACGCCATCTATGAGTCAGCCTACGAACTTTTCAGCCCAACTGTTATACTTAAAAATGATAGGCAGGCAATCAAATTTTAATGGTAGAATATTGTAAATTTTATGGGTAAGTTTTAACAGTGTAGGAGGTAGTTAAAGAATCGATTGAAATCGTTGTGCACCGAATGCATTTTTAAAACTGTTTCCGAACTCTTCACGTTTTCTAAAGCAGCAGCTAATGAACTAAATAATTGATTGATTTGATTGATTTTACTTCGCTTTTTATGCCACTTTTGGCTAATTTATTGGCTTCAAGTTGGCCCATGATAAAAGATCCACGTTTTGGCTAAAATGTGTAAAATACTGCATGTGCTAAACGGTAATATATGTAAAAATATGGAAAATAAAAATAACATTTTTCGAACTAAAATACCACAATTCACAAAGCCAAAATAACATTGATTACAGCATCATATGGACATGTGTATTTTCATAGAAATCCGTCCCTTGTTCATTCTTAACCGTTAGAGCACTGGGTAACGCTTGTAATCAAGAGCTCTGGTTTCCATTCTAGACCTAAACTTTCTCCCAGATCGGTATTACATTGAAAAATGGAGCAGATAGACGAGAAGAAACCGAAGTAGGACGGGTGTGGAGGAGGGCTACCTCCTATTTACGACACACCGATTCTTTCACAGGGAACTGCCTCGTACGTCCCAGCAGTGAAAGTTGCACGTGTCACACCGGGGAGTAAATCAGAGACCTTTGACTTCTATTGTGCTCAATTTTCTTCCTTCGCCTGCTTGGTATGCCTTAATTATATTCCCCGAGCGTCCGCTCCTGGTCCCCTTTCGACCTTCTAAGGAAGTTCACGAACTGATGAATCTTTGGCTGCCCGAAATGCATTTATTTTTACACATGACACGCAAGTTCACGCCAGAGTTTGCAAAGAATTATACGGAGAGAATATCGAGCAGTGATTTACTCACACGCCCCTAGCACCCTCCTAACACATCCCTGAAGTTTCAATCATTTGATGCTATATTTGCTGTTTAACCTCCTAAAAATGTACTCACTCCCCCATCTAAATTACAAAATGTGTACAAACTGATATGGAGAACTGTAGTTATTTTGAGACAATATCGAGTCCAGATTCTAATCTCGTTAAAGGCCTTTGTATTAGTATGTTGACTGATTGATGGTTAATTAAACTGGTGAAGGGACATTCACAAAGAACATCCATGCCGAGATTTGAACCTGGGACCTATGGCGTTGTAGCGCTATAAATTTTCCACTCCACCACGGCGGTTGTCCTCCATTGGAACGGAATAAATATTTTGAAGAGGATCACAAAATGGAAAAAGATATATTTGAGAGGACATACAAATATATAACATGTTTTATTTGTTGTTTTATGTCCACTTTATGCACAGATATGGTAATCGGGACTGGACCTATAGTTTAAAGTAGGATCCGAACGACTGTGCCATGTGCCTCCACCGGGTATCGAATCCGGGACCCCTTTATTACAAAGCGACTACGTTACCAATACGGGGAGGCCAAACCTAAAACATGTAACTAGCTACCTGACAAAACTTCCCCTAAAAGTTGAAACAAACTATACAGAGAGGGCTCACTGTTAGCCCGTGGTCTACACATATACAGGGTGTCTCAAAAGTAATAGCGCAAATTTACACAGGTGAAAGTACACGATAATAGAAGCAAAAAGTCTCAGTAAACATGGGTCTGCAAACGAGCCGTTTTCGAGATAATCGCGAATGTGTGATTACAAGCCGCCACTGACTTCATTGTTTGTAAACGTCGTCCTAGTTGCTAATACGCTTTCGAACACCCCCGCTTCATTTCGGAATTGGTCACAAGTATGTACAATTATCTGTACTGATTGTATCCATCCTGTTTGATTCCAACGCCACCTCTCGGAAATGTTCTGTTTTGTAAACAAAGAGCAAACCTCGGACCGCGCAAGGAGTAAAGCACTCGGTGACTACAAAATGCAATCAATGACGGCTTGTAACCACACATTATTAGCATTTTACCAGCTAGGACGACGTTTACAATCAATGATGTCAGTGGCGGTTTGTAATCACACATTCGCGATTATCTCGAAAACGGCTCGTTTGCAGACCTATGTTTACTGAGACTTTTTTGCTTCTATTATCGTGTACTTTCACCTGTGTCAGTTTGCTCTATTACTTTTGGGACACCCTGCATAAACCCGGGCCTGTTTCTGTAATAGAGGTTAACCTAATTTTTCAGAATTTTCAACAGTTGCAGAGTTCCTCGAAACAAATGTTGACAGTCGCTGCGCTGCTCAGACAAAAGCTCAGTCCAAAATTAACCACGACACACAGGAGACTATCATGAAGAAGTGGATATTTGGAACATAATTACTTACGAATGCCAGACTCAGGGATGTTAAGGCTATAGAAATAGGACAGTAGGGGTGGAGTACACGCGCGGTAATCCCGTAACCACGTCCTTCAAGGTGTCCTTCGGAGCACGGTAAATGGAGTGCGGAACTCATCCTCGCCCCATTCCATCTTGTCTCCGGGTTTAAAGAACCTCGTTCGCAAGCAACCCCCCACCCCCGCTCCGGCGGAGAACTTCTCCCGGCCCTGAGGGCGCGGGATGTTGATAGCAGGACGCAACGAGATGGAATCTTGGGTCCCGGGAGCTGGGACATCTTTCCATGGCGGCGTGGAAATGCCCTTCCGAGCGTCGTGCTGCTCCGAATGCCCCAAGTTTTGACTCCCGCGGACGATCGAAGCGGTGGCGGGAAGTTCTGCTCCTCTCGACGCCCTTTCATGGCCCAGGAGGAGGAGATTTGATTATCTCGGGAGATGAAAAATTTAACAAAGGGAAAACAGAAAGAATTTTCTATTTCTCCCAAACAAAAGAAGTTCTGCAAAACTTCTGTTTTTTTCTCCAATTCCTGTCCCCTCTTGGCTCTTGCTACATATAAAACCCTACGCTCCACTTGCACAGACACTAAAATGGGTGTGTGTGTGTGTGTGTCCCCTTAGATGACTGTAATAAATCGAATCATATATTTATTTTTCTAAATTTCAAATACTGATCAGAATATGACTTCGTGTCTTTTTACGAACCGAACTTTACGGGATCAGGTCGATGGGCATTGTTCCGGAAATTAATCCTTCTATGACCTGCATATATTGGACGCCTTTTCAACTGGCAGCTGGAAATCAGAGAATCGGAGACCCGTTCGGTTATGTTCGGTTGACATCGTTTACTTTCGTGCCTCAAGAAGCCGAACGCTGCTCGCGGGAGAAACACAAACGTTTTTTAATTTAATTGTTTGAATTGTTGTTTTAAGTCCACTATATGCACAGAAAGGCTAATCGGGACTGGACCTACAGTTTAAAATGGGATCCGAACCACTGTGCCTCTACCGGTTATCGAACCCGGGACCTCTTGATTACAAGGCGACGACATTACCACTACGCTATCGGGGAGGATATAGCAGAATTATGCTTGGACACAATAGACGATGCTACTCGTTCGGTGTTCACTTCGCAACCGAGCCCCACCGGGCAACACATCCACGAAGACAATAGCCGTCAAAATCAGCCGTCAGTATAATAAATTACAGCTCACTAAAACAAGACGTAAAAGAAAGTTTCAAGTCTCTTGAAGGATGTGCCGGAGAGGGATTTCCTTCGAAACACTAATACTAATTTCAATTGATGAAAAATTAGCTACTTCTCCCACTTCTTTTACATTGCTAGGTGTGTGAGCGCCGTATACATAAGTACGGTATTGGAAGTTACAATGCCCTGCCGAAATATTTTCCTGGGTCCCTCACTGTATTTATACTGCATTCTGCAGTCCTCATGTTTATTAATAGTAGATATTAAGAATAAATATACATTAAAATATAGAAAAACTACATTATTAATTACAATAGCAATGGTGTCAACTACAACGTGAACTTAAACAGGAAAACCTGTATTAAAAAATCCAATTCTCTTTTCTTAGGCGAGTATGTTTTTATTAGGCGATCAGTTTAGTTTTCCATCGATCACGTATGTTGAGTGCATGATGACATCACGCCTCACTTGTAGTTATTTCTCTCAGCCATTGGCTATGATAGGATGGCCCCCCTGCTCTAAATACTCGAATGTCATTTGGATGTTTGTAGCTGTGTGGAAAACATGAACTTCTCTCAAAGTAGTCATCACATTTTTCGAAAATATTCAGTGCAAATTCTGCCATCTTTACATAGATTATTATGTCTATTTTACTGTTGTTACCTTAGAAAACTTGCACTAGTCTCTGTCTCTATATAGGCATTTGGTAAGGATTTCGCATACAATTGGGTCGGAGGAGAGAGTATGCTAGTGGAATCAGTATTTTGGTGAAAGAATACGAGCCTACCATTGTTTCTCGCTGTCGTCAAAACTTTGTCTACGAGCAATCCGCACACGCAACAGAATATCGATTCTACATTTTTTCTCGAGTTGTGAAACTGCGTGCAAGCGCACTCGAATATGTCCACCCCTTCAAGGCTATCTACAAGATTTACTAACGATGATTCCAAGATCTGACGACTGGTTGGAAAATTTGCATTTCCGTGACAATATTTCACCTCGTGTATCTCATGGTTTTGTATTATTTACCAATTACAGGCTCGTGCACTATTAGTACACTATTTCGATCTACAAATCACCCGCGGTCACGAATTTGCAGGAAATATGTTGGCAAACATACTGAAATAATAAACAACTCCTTTCCACATAAATACTACGTCGCAAATTAATTTTTCGATTGATTATGTTTTAGAGGATAGGTTTCTTGCTGGCAAACAGAACAAATGTTTTTTTCTACTTTCTACATTCGTATCAAAGTTGAAGTCCATTTTATGCACAGATAAGCTAATCAAGCCTGGACCTAAAGATTAAAGTGTACCTCCACCGAAGATCGACCCCTTGATTACAAGGCGACATTACCACACCGCCACCTGGGAAGCCCTATATTACATTAATACATATAAAACTCAAAATCCAATATTGAGTTTCTTCACAGAGGGAGACGCTAATACGATTTCCAATCTTCCGTCCATATGAGAAAAAAATACACAACCCCCACCTCGGTACGCATCTACAAGATATTCTAGAGTAAGTTCAAATTCATATATCTTATGATCCTTAGTGGTACATTGCTAATCTTACTTCACAGTCCAAGAACGTGATTTACTAAGCTAAAAGCACTTACCAAACCTGATCCTTCCTGCTGTGCGTACGATCTCCATGCCCACTGGTAGCAAACCATAATACGAATAACGACAACGAGAACTTTAAGCCACTATGTTGCACAAAAGCATCATAAAAAAATTTCCAATTTTATTGAAAGTTTCTTCACAGAAGAACATGAATTTGGGAACATTAACCCCGGATATTTGAAAATCCCTTCATACATATAAGGAAAAAACTTAAACTTTTCAGTTTGCTTTCCAAGAAGCATTGCTTGGATATTAGAAAGCTCTGGAAGCCCGGATCCAGCATTTATTACCTTCAATTAAGGTAATAATTAATAATTCTATATTGTTTAATTAAGAATTCCAAACCCGACACTCGAATCCATAAATATAGGATTTCCGACTGGAACCCTAAATATGGGACTTCGGCAATTGAATCATAGATTCAGCATCTCGTCCCCCAGCTCTCAAATAGAAGATTCCTTACGCAAACTAAATGTAATATTTCTAATTGGAATGGCACATTCAAGATTTATATCCGAAACCCGAAGGTTTTCTACTTGACTACTCACTACTCAAGTGCCACAGGAAATCCCTACATCAGTCCTCAAATCTATTATTTGTTGCCTGCAATCAAGATTCAGTATTTTCTAAGTGTCGAAACCAGAATTTTCCACACACAATACTCAAAATGTTTCCACTGACCCAAATATGTTGACTCCATTAACACATTAATGTGCAAAAACTGCTAACGATACACTTTTGGTGCATCAAAATACACAGAGAAAGACATAAAAGGGTACTTTTATCAGATGCTGTTCGAAGATGCATTGAAAATGTACCAGTTGAGATCAGAAATTTCGAAAACGCTGGTGTTGGCCAAAGACCCGTCCGAGCCTTAATCCCAACATGCCATTTACCTTACCTTACACAGAAGAAAATGATCTGAAAGCCATGTGGGATAAGAGCCATCACAAGTAGAAGCCGAAAGGCGGTACTTACCTATTGTTATCGTTGTCCGCGGTGTCCAAGTTGGTAACAGGGCCCGTAGTTACGTCGACCCCCATGGAGCCGATATCGAGGCTAGCGTAGTGGTGCCTCCCGCGGGCGGAGGGCTTCCTGCCCAGGTTGCAGACTGCATCCAGCTCCTGGTACAGTTCCTCGTAGAGTTCCTCTGTGTTGGAGTTGAGGGCATCGTCCAGCCGGGCTGGGTCCAAGTGGTAGTTCGGGTTCTCGTAGCTTAGCAACCCGTTTTCTGAAAGGAGAACATGCGATATTTGGATGAGTTTGGCAAATATGGGTTGAGCACATACAAAAACACTGAAACATCAATAGTGAGAGACTATTGGGTATCCAGTATGCTCTTTGACAAATAAAGCAAGGATTTATTTATTCTCATTTTTAATTTTAGTTTCTGACCATTTTCAAGTGCATAGAAGTCTCTCCCTAAATCCATAAAATATTAAAATTCACCTTTTTTTTTAACGCAGGTAACTATAGAAATCATTCTCTTGAAGGTATTGAGAAGTTGAGAATAAGCAATGGTATAATACAGGGTGAGTATAAAGTTTTTCCCTGATTTCAAACATTTATTACACAAAAAAGTGTGCCAGCTAGAGACGTGTCGTTTTTTACAATGACACCAAAACTCAAAAAGTTATGTTATGTAAGACACAGACAAGCTGTTTTTTTCGAAATGTTCCCCAAAATCACCAGTTTGGGAGAATGTCTAAACGATACTCAATATATCTCCATGTTTTAGACATCTCCTCAGCACCATCGCTAACAGTAATGATATCCTCGCCTTCAACGTTTCAGCGGGGTGTAAGGGGTGCTCCTTCCACGTAGTGCACCCAATAGTCAACCTCACTTCCACGTAGTACACCCTGGACTGCAGACTAACGAGGCTCTGGCGACTGGCCCCATGGCCAGTATAATTTTGTTTGTGTTGTCCTGTGTTTTGTCCTTATTTTACTGAGTGCTCCTTTACAGCCTCAGCTTTTAACGAAAGTCAGAATATTTTATGATTTTAGTTATGCAACGTTAGAGTTGTTATGTGTAACGATAAGGGGCTGGCCCCCGTATAATGTGACGGGTGCAAAATAGCCTTAGTGCTGACGCACCCAAAATTTTAAATTCAAATTCAACGTTTCAGCATCTAGCAATGTTGAACTGTACACGTTGTCCTTAGTAAATCTGCACAGAAAAATATTGGGAGAACGTGGAGGTCATGATGTTGGACCATCCCTCTCAATCCAGCGGTTTACTCAACTACCGATGGATACCTAAACACCTATGTGGAGACGTTGTCTAACACATGGAGAGAAATTGTGTATGGTTTAGACATTCTCCGTGCAACAAATGACGCACATGCTGAAGTTAATGAATAAAAAACAACTTATGTATCTCTACCTAACATAACAACACTTTTTGAGTTTTGGTGCCATTAAAAAAGTCTACGCAGCGTACGTTTTGTGTAATAAATGTTTGAAATCAGGGAAATACTTTATGCTCACTCGCTGTTTAGTGCACTTCCCTACTGCTTGTAATTATCTCCTAAAAACACACGTCACTATTCTTTTAGAAAGTGCAAGGACTTTACTTACCAGCACGCCTTACATGATGTAATTGTTACTTGCACAAATATACCTACCCTTCGGTATATAAAACTGCACTTGTGTGAACTTGGGAGCACACTTGAGTGTCTCAAGATAGGAAGTAAATTGCATAATTAATCAAAATTTACATCGTCATGTAATAATGAGTGCAACCCTCGCGGGAACGGAATGGAAAGTGAGAATGGTACGATGGGAACTAATTAACAATAACAAAGAAAATGTCACAGATTTTCCACGAGTACAACGATCTACAGACACATTCCACCACTTTAATTGTTCCTGAGAATTCCCAACCATTATACAACCACTAGGCGATAATTAACCTGCATTAGTCTGTGCAAATTTCTCATATAATTCTAAGGAAATATTTTCGTTGGCATTTTTATAGAAATTGTCTGGTAATGTCGAAATTCTACCGTGTGGAGTGAAAAAAGTGTAGAGCTTGCGATACTTTAACACACTTTTCAGTGTTCCTTGGAATTTTGGAGGTTAACCATATTCCAATAGTAGGCTATATTTCCATTATTTTATCCACTGTAATGGCCAATCTATCAGTACAAGGATGCTGAAATGAATCACCTGCGCAGTGTGGAATATATATTTTTTAAGTTACAGTTGGAGAATGTGGGGCAAATTTCAGCGACTTCTTTGGAATCATCTGATTGATTGCGTTTATTTTACTTCGATTTTCTGCCAGTTTTGACGAATCGCAAAGATAAGATTGAGTGATGATATGGTGAAATTGATGTAGGACACACATGCTCATGCCGTCCCGGAGCCCCTGGCGTTGAAGTGCGCTGTGCTAACCATTCTGCCACAGAGAAGACAAATAAGGAAGGATAATATTCCACCAAGTATAGTCTATAACATATTATAATTAAAAAATGAAGAGGTCGGCCGAAATAATCGGAATATTATATGTATACAAACTTCCTCACGAAGGTTAAAAAAATGCTACTAGAATGAGGGGAATTCATCCTCAATGTTAACGAACAATATATTTACGTCTCTGTCCCTTTCCTTCTCAATTTTCACCTCCTCCTCTCTCTCTCTCTCTCTCTCTCTCATTTTTCCATATTTTCCCCTTTATTTTGTTTCTCTCTTCTCACTGACTATCTCTACTATTTCTTCATCCCCTTCTCTCTATTGCTTTCTCCCCTTTCCCCTCTCTTTCTCTGAGACAAGATGAGAACGAAGACTTACCATCAAAGTTAAGACAGTTTTATTCTTTTAGTTAATTTTGGTCCTTTAAAATAAACAAACATGTCGAGGAGCGTGCAAGATTTTTTCCGTGAAGTTGACTACTTACTTAAAACATTTAGAAAAATTGTAAAATTTGTCTTAATTTGTAACCACTATGCCAACAGAAGAATATAAAGGAAAATATGAAGGTGCTTTGGAAAAATTGCCAAACAAAAATATTGTCTCCAAAAAAAATGCTCTAATATGGAAGAAAACGAGTCTGCTTCTTGAATTCACAAGTCGTATATGGATGAATATGAAAATGTTACGATACGTGGCTTAGGTATTACGGTCGTTTTGGTTGTATATATTGCCTCATGTGAGGTGAGTAAGATGGTGGAGGATCAATTTTTCACCGAGGCAGGGATAACTCTCAAGCACACACTTCATCAAGTACTACAATTCGTGAGTGCTCTTCTAAAAATCAATGCTTCAGGAATTCTACATAACTTTATGGCCTCTGAAGAACAGCATCAGGGGATTCTCTTCATGCACACGAACCGATCGTGGAAGAGACTGAAGGTTAACAGATAGCATGCAAAGACACCGAAAGGAGAGTCTTAGGAAACCAAAAACAACACACGGTGCCAAAAACGCTCTTTACCACAAGGTATGTATGTATATTGTTCGTTATTTTACGTCACTTTTCTTCCACTTTTGCCTAATCGCGACAACGAGGATGAGTGATGGTTGAGCACATAACGCGTGCAGCCACTTAGCTATCACTAGGGGCCGGAAATTTATCAAATTACACAACTTTCCTTTGTATGTAACCAAGCAAAAATGGCGAATATGGGTGAATTACGATGTTAGGAATGATATCATGAATTTCATTTTACATATTCTTCATTGATTGACTTAGTATATTTTACTTCGCTTTTTTCTGCCACTTGATTGATTGATTGGCTTTATTTTATTCGCTTTTTGTGCCACTTTTGGCTAATTTGCGAAGATGAGGATGTGTGATGATGTGATGCAATTGATGAATGGACACTCAGAAACACCCATACCGGGATTCAAACCCGGGATCCCTGGCGTCGTAGCGCAATGTGCTAACCACTCCGTCACGTGGGCCGGCACTACATATTCTTATATATTTTTAGATATATTGCGTGTTTTCCACGTAGAGTACACAAAATGCTATATTTTGCACCATTTATCTAGTTTTCATTGAGTAATACACATATACTTGTTGGATAAAAATCAAAATATGATTTCTCTGCCTGTAGCACGCTCGTCAACTTTACTTTCGTAATCTTGTTCTGAGACATGAAAATCACACCGCAAACAAGACTCCTTGTGCACCTTACTTTTCACTATTGCAATGTGTTGCTGATTCTCTGAGAGTGACTGCAGGTCACTAGTTCAGGTCCTGTTCCGGACAGAATTATCAAGAAATGCACTCTCCCCCAAAAATAGCACAGGAATGAAGGAAGTGATCGAAGACTACGAGAAATATTATAATATATATTAATAGCCTCGTAGATAATTTACATATTTGAGTGATTTTATGACATATTTAGTAAATTTTGGCTACACAAAAATTCGGGTCTTGATTATCTTGTACATAAGTCAACGTATATGTTTTGGGTAGAGTAAAAGCGGAAACAAAATCGGTTCAAAACGTACGATCTTTGGTGGACTTTTATCAACCAATATCAATCAATAACAATATAAATACAATGTTCATACAACCAACGAGAACTGTAAAATTTGTTCAGGCGCTCTTAGTCAATGTCACCAGTTTCTAGAAAATATTTCCCTCTGACGACAAAAAAATCTTAGGTGTATAAATTTCACTTGCTTCATTCGTTTCAACAATATCATTTCTTTACTGCCAATTAATGATTATTAAAATTAAGAATAAAAGTAAAAAATAAAGTGCTCCCCTGTGCTTTGCACCACGCCATGAAGGCGTATAGTGTGTGTGGAGTTAGGGCTCCACACTTTCTTGATCACAGTGGGTGTGAAGTGATCAGCACCACGCCCCTGGCCGCCTTTACTTCCAAGAGTTTCCTCCAGGTACCCACTTTATACGACGCTGGGTTGGGGCAGGAACCGCTTGAACAGGTGGAAAAAAAACCCGGTTCTCCCCCCCCCCCGGGGATATTCATCAATCTTTTCACTAATTTACATGAAGTACCGCCGATATTACATTCTTAGGGACAGCAACTTGACAAACAAAATGCCATCCTCGTAGTCTTGAATAACCTACAAAGGCAGAGGAACTACATAAAACTTTTAAAATTAAAAAGAAAGTTTGAAAGAGAAGGATCAGAGAAGGAATGCCAACATCAACTGCATGAATGTAAGACCATTTATAGAATTTGTACTTTCTCCTTTAAAACTAAACGTAACACAACTTTTAAATCTGCAGTTTGTAAATTGGAAACATTTCAAGTCATTGCCTACAAAGTCTCTTATAATTAGGCGACCGTTTCCTCTGAATCTTCCCTCATTTAAGGCTGCAAAAGCATCAAAGTGAATTTTGACAAATTACTGAAGTTTCCCGACGGAAGACACTCAACATTTATTCTGGGAAAACGGATGAGAGGGCAGTTCACAAGCAGCAAAGAAAGAGTAGACGGTGTAAAGTTTCAGAAGTGCTTTACGGCGCTGACAAGTGAAAGCCTAACAGAAGGAAAATCATTTCCTTCTTGTGGCTTTCTCAGATTCCCACACGGATGGCGCTTATTTAGGAGTATTAAGGGCAATCCAGCTATATTGGCAGTGAGGAAAGTCAGCGAGCCTGTTAACGGCGTTCCCGCCGGCGGGAGATTAAGTGGTAGGTTCTGATTACGTCGACGTCAGCAACTGGCTGGGAACCATACGATGTGATTGGAGGCTCTGCACGGTGCCACTCGCTCTGAGCCTGTTACTCGGCACTCATCGGAAGGTTTCAAATTCCGTGGGTTAAGGAATATCTCTTGGATCACTGAACCAGCTAGACTATTTTTCTATTTTGAAAGAAACAGAAGAAGCTTTAAATGATCGTTTTTGTTTCATTCTCATCCAAGATGTTGGTGGTCGCCCGAAAGGTTTACGTATGTTAATCCATTGTCTGCAGCCAATCGCAATCATACAGCTTAAAGACTACTATTGGATTAAACATTATAGATACTCGAGTTTAGACTGCAATTAAAAATTAAGCAGTAGACCTACAACAAAACGAGATTAAAATTTAGCTTATTCAATTATGCGTTAATCTATCCTACAGATTTTTTTTTAGAGTAGGCCTTATATTTTTTATCGTCGTGAGAACGAAAAAAGGACCGGTTGTTTGGAGTTTTGCAAACGATTGCTCATTTTGAAATTCTATAAATCCAAAACGGGTTGTCCGATCGTGATGATATTTTGGTATGGTGCAGGCGGAAAGGTTTTAAACATATAAATCTTAATTTTCAATTTTTAAAAATCGTCGAAAAACCGTTATCACCAATTTGGCGAAACAACTTTCTCTTGAGTAGGCCTACAAATACAATATTGGTCTTTTTTGGAAGATATTTGAATCCGTTTATAAAATCCACTATCGTTGTCAATTCACATTGAGAAATCGGTTTTATACAGAATTTTATTCAGCAGAGTAAAGATGAGCGCGAAACGTGGCAACACGGCACACAGCGATATCCGTTAAACCGTGGAAACTCAAGGCTGTCACTGTGAGCGGTGTTGCCACGTTCCGTGCACAGTTTTACTCCGCTGAATAAAAATCTGTATAAAATCAGTTTCTCAATGTGAATTGACAACGATAATGGATTTTTAAAAAAGATTCAAAGTGCTTTCAAACAAGACCGATATTGCATTTCTAGGACTACCCAATACTAAGAAAAATTTGTTTCGCAAAATTGATGATAACGGTTTCTCGACAATTTTTAAAAATCTGAAAATTAAGATCTATGACAACCCGTTTTTTATTTATACAATTTCAAAATGAGCGATCGTTTGCAAAACTAAAAAAAAAAAACGGTCCTTTTTTCGATCTCACACCGATAAAATATATAAGGCCTACTCGAAAAAAAATATTAACACAGATTAACGCATAATTGAATAAGCTAAATTTTGATGTATTTTTGTAGGTCTACTGGTTAATTTTTAATTGGGGTCCGAACTCGAGTATCTATAATTTTTAATCCGATAGTAAGCACGGTTAAGTATGATTAACCTGTCAGTATCCACCAGAACGTTGTAAAATGAAAAGAAACACCGATTCACGTGCTCAGTAAAATATAACAAACCCGAACCCGAATAGCATTAGCTCCGTAACAATCATTTCACATAGTTTGCTTGAGTTTTTAAGTCGATTTGCTTCACAGTAAGGCTAATTGGAACTGTACCTACAGTTTAATGTGGGATTGGCATTGTACAGATGCCGTCAATAAAAATGGGACACCTAGACCCTGAAATACTAGCTTCCGTGCAAGGTGCTATGTGTGTTGCCTATCTCTAGGGCGATAGGTGGATTCTAATAGCAAATTTTCAATGGCAACTTCTACCTACCCCGTAGAGTTAGGCAAGACACATAACGTCTTGCAGGAAAGAAAATAATTCAGATCTAGGTGTCTCATTTTTATTGACGGTGACTGTACAATGCGGGTCCCACTTTAAACTGTAGGTTCTGTCCAGGATAGCCTTTCTGAGCATACTGGAGTTGAATTCGAACGTGTGAAAAGAAAGATGAACACGAACTCCATTCCTCCTTTCCCTCACTCAATCATATAATTAACCGGCAGCTTTACTCGGCAAATCCTTAACATGGGTGCAAGAGCTCGCTCCGAAGGGGGGAATTTTTTTTACTGAGTCCACAGCGTCATTTGTGACACTTTGCTGCGTTTCACAGCTATAATGGCACCGCGAGAAGGTTGCTGGGTGGGTTTTACGACGCCTTAAACCGCGCTAACGCTGCAACGGCGAGAGTGAAAATGTTACGTTACGTCACGGGATGCGGAAAGGAGCTGAGGAAGGACGCCATGAATTCCCAAAGACCTTAAGACGCAAAACACGGAGCCTGCCTCCGTCTTCTTCGTAAAGAAGAGAAGTCTGCAACGCAGATACCAGGTGGATATTATTCTCGAAGCTGCTTTGGGGGTTCTTGTACGGATTTTAAATCCATGGGCCCCTTCGCCATTCTACTCTCCTGTAAACATGTCCTTTCGTTGAATAACATTGGACCTGTAACCACTGTACTTGTCTTTAAAGGTCCTCCACAGATTGCAGATTGTGTAACAACAGATAAACGATAAAGATCTTCAGTGATTTCCTAAAATGTTAACTGTGATTGTTTTCTATTTATTTACATTTAAAGTTGTTGTGGTCATACTGTGGATGCGTTTCTGAAGTTATAACGAGACGCAATGAGAAACCAGTTACTTTACCAAGACGAAGAGTGACTCTTTATCACCAGGTGTGCATTCATCGAAATGGGTAGAGCTACTTAAAGAAACCCGATTATACAAGACAGTATGAATTTCTCTCCATGTTGCAATTGGAACCGATTTTTCAAGCTGGACACAAGGTTTGAAAAATATGATAAATAAGAATTTTCAGATTCCCATGCATTCCTTATGAAGAAAAAACGCAACAACTTCAAGTAAGAGCTAATGAAATGGGAGCTCTCGACTTTATCCTACGACAAATCAAATCGTCAACGTGTTCTCTATCCGTTCATGTGTTTTTATACACCATTGGTTGTATGGCATTCCCAAGAGAACCAGTACAGTAACACTCCCGTAAGCGTGATGCTAAGTTTTCCTTCCTCCTACGACCATCCAGCACACAGACCTCTCTTTCCCCAGTTCGCCGCGGGGAAGGTCGGTGGGGAAGGAGCAGTTTAGGGTTCTCACATCTGGCTGGACACAAACTGTTCCTTCCCTTACCGAACGCACTAGGTGAAAGCGTCAGTCGCAGCGTTTTATTTATGGGAGGTTTCTAAATGTGGCCTAGCCGAGAACCAGTCTTTCTGGCAAAAACATTCCAGATGTTCCTCCTCACTTTAATCAAAATTTTAAGAAAAGTTAAGATAAAGTGGTCTGTTACACGTTGCTTCATTTCGCTCTCTGTTCAAATAATATTGTATTTTCTGAACCAGTGCAGTTTGTAGCCTTCATACACACGCCAGTAGCAGACGATTTTCACGCCCCGGCGATGCGTTTCGTGCGAGAATGAAACTTCACGCATTGCACGAAAATCGACTTAAGAAACGCCATAACGAACTTAACTATCTTCACGCAAGGACTTAAGGAACGCTTAAGATCTTTGAGAACACGTCCTGTTTACTAATAGCAGTCTCCCCAGCAGAATTTCCGTAGTTCGTTATCCAATCAATGTATTTGATGTGCGGGAACCTGGTAATAGGAACTTGGAGTATGATGCTGAGGCAAGTGTGGTTTCTTGTATCAAATTGTCATTTTTAGTAATCATGTAGTTGTATTACAGAGCCGCGTTGGTATAGCGTCTGACTATCACGTGGGAAACCCGAGTTCGATTCCCGCGGTGCGTGATTTCAGGTAAGAATTTTTCCAGTAATGCCCATGCGGTTCTGAGGTTTTGATGTTTTCACGGCATGTTGCAATCTGCAGGATGAAGATTAGCCTTTTTTACAAAAAAATATGCGAGATGGAGCCGTGTAAATGTGAAGCTACGGGAACTCATAGGAACGAGTTTTTGTTACTTGCTAATTTATCATCTCTGAGCGATCGAAGTCTACAAAGAAGTCGAGTTCCCGGGCTATTAATTGCGGGTAGCTGAAACTGAAAAAGTGACGTCATCATTGTTGTTCTACGGCGATATCCATCTCAATTTCACTACAGCAAGGTTCCACCGACACAAATCTAGAAAAATAATTGATAGACTCAAGTCTATCAGTAACACGTGAAAGCCATCAAAGATGAAACTAAGTAAAAGTCATATCGCAGATGATAACTTCATTGCATCGAAAGAGGCGATAACTCGGGGGCAAAGGAAGAGTTATTAAAGAAGGAGCAAGTCTTGGAAAATCGATAAAGAGTCTTTGACTTCCCTTTTATATTTTTCTGTCTGCTCCTTCTGCGTCCATAGCTTATTCCCAAGAAGCGGAGTTCTTTGGTGGAGACCGGGGAAAGGTCCCGAGACTTACAGCTCCCCACCGTGCCGTCTGAGAAGCCAGGACCACACATAAATATACAGGCCAGAGCCCGAGGAGGAAAGTGGGGACGGGAAAGAAGGGGGGAGGGGGGGGGCAAGAGAAGCAAGTAATAATTTTTGGGCGAGGTCGTGGAAAAAAAAAAACAGAGTCCCGAGATGCATTTCAGCCCGAAACACGCGCCACTTGTTTCGAATGTTTACGAGGTTGCTGGATGCAAGGTAAGGCCCCAGGTAAGATATCGGAACATCCGCATGTGAATCTTTCCTCTTCATTATTCATCGCCGAGTATGTACAGTTCATCTGTACATAATAGCCCCTCTAGTTCGCTGCACTCTTTGACTTTCTCTGCAGTCGTGCGTCTGGTTGGTTACACGATGCAGCACAGACTCGACTACTTCGTTCATTTGGTGTCAAGTAGTGTATTTGGTGTCTCCACCGTTTGCACTAAGTTCTGGAGCGGTGTAGTGTGTGGTGTATGATCACGTGCGTGGAAGTTTAAAGCAGGAGACAGGCATTTGACCTAAGTTCTGGAGCGGTGTAGTGTGTGGTGTATGATCAAGTGCGTGGAAGTTTAAAGCAGGAGACAGGCATTTGTTGAAACTTCTGAACTTGAACACCGCAAATAGTCTACTTGATTGAACGTCATTTCCTTGCACCAGCCTGACACCTGCACTACACCTAATATCAAAAAGTGCAGCGGACTAGACGGACCTTAATACTTCAGCTCGGATGCCGACAGTGAAAAGGGCGAATCGAATTAAGACCAAGTTATTTCTACAACGGAGAAACAACGAACTTTTCCTATTACTGTTTTTATGTCTTTCTCATCTTTTCTAATTAGTTCCTATGTAGGGGGAATAGTACTTTTAAAATCCACCTAATTTTGGAATAAAATTATATTACGAGGGTAAGTCAAAAATTATCTACACTTTTGCCACAACTTTTCTCAGGTTGGCCACACTGCCTTCAGCGCTTGTGTCCTATAAGGTTGTACTTTTGTGGTCATGTGGCCGAGGTTTGATCTTAATCGCTCCATTTTCCTTCCTTTTGTTACAGATTAAACATGGCCGCTCCACTGGCAGTGTGCACCAGGGAAGATCAGCGACCAGTGATCCAATTTCTCTGGTCTGAAGATGTGTCAGGGGTTGAAATTCATCACAGCCTTTCAGTACAATACAGGGACAACGCTTTACCACGTAGAATTGTGTATAAGTTGATCGAGAGGTTTAAAAATGGCTGGACAAGCGTGAAACAAGAAGCGTAGGATGCCCATCAACCTCCATCACTTATGGGAAGATTCAACAAGCTTGAGAGATGATTCTGATGAACCGATGGTCACTCCATCATCTACGGAGATTATTCTGACATCATCAGATGTACTGAAAGCCTGAGATGAATTTCAGTCTCTGACACACCTTCAGACCAGAGAAATCGGATCACTGATCGCTGTTCTTCCTTGGTGCACACTGCCAGTGGAGCGGCCATGTTTAATCTGTAACAAAAGGAAGAAAAATGGAGCGATTAAGATCAAACCTAGGCCACATGACCACAAATGTACAACCTTATACACAAGCGCTGAAGGCAGTGTGGCCAACCTGAGAAAAGTTGCGGCAAAAGTGTAGACCATTTTTGACTTCGGCTCGTATTTGGATGAATGAATAATTTATTCTACTTCGCGGTTCTGCTCCCTTTGGCTAATTGCGACGATGAGAATAAACGGTGATAGGATGAAACGGATTATAATCACAAACAGATAGGGGCAGAATACATGACCCACACAGGACAACAACTTTTCCCCATCTCCCAAGTTCTACGGGTAATTTACCACATTTTTTACATTGCCCCAATGCAGTCAAGACGACAAGCAATCCAGAAAGAAGAAGAAGCATAGAAAACATACATTCTACAAACAGCAGTTCCGGTCACAAACAATAATTACAGAATTGTGCTACAGTGTTTCTACACATACACATGCGAGCTCCTATCATGTGTATCTATTTGGTCATCTAATATGCATTATGGGAAACAATACTTTTCCATAGCCCTTATATACATTTTCAGTTTTGTGCCATGCATGAGAACCAGTTTTATATGCATTCAAGTTTACATTATACTACAAGGAAGCGACAAGCGCCAGTGGTGTCAATTGACCAGTGCTAGCATCAATTAGTGCATAATTTTTTTAAGACGAAATTTTGCACTTTGAATAAATAAACGGACATGCAAGCAATAAAAAACATAATTACAGCACTTTCGAACATTTTAGAAAGCATGCTTTAGTGCCAATATTTTATGCATATGTTTGTCGCATGCAGTTATTATCGTTATTTTTTTATTTCTTCTCACCAACATGGAATATCGAAAGCGACACATTTGTTCGCAGAACATTTTTTGATATTTATAATTCGAGAACACAGTTTTTGACACTTGCAAGATACCTTTTTTCTTCTTTATACAGTTATATATCAATTAGTTACAAGGCTATATTACAGTGTATACATTACCATAATTTAGAAAACGGAACGCTATATTTAGGTTTTTACCAGCGACAGTTTTCAGGGTAACTAATTATATGCATCGAATATTGTATAATAATACATCGGAATGTGCAACATAGCCAGTGCAAGTTCATATAAGTTCATATATTTGACGATGTCAGGAGTGAAGTGGCTACGCAGTTCGCAAACTTTGGTATAATCAGGCTTTCACACAGAAAAAACAGTGATATGTGACAATGTTTTACATGCCTACTTACGTTTACTTACTTGTGCACCTTTTTAAGGTTTTGTAATTTATTTGAAGAGTCTATATCGAGTGGCAATATAAACAAACATTGTGAATTCCGTTCTACCTTGCGAAGACGCTCCAGCCGTTTGCCTCGCTAGGCGACACAGAGTAGAAACCGCTTGGCGAGGCATCACAGACTATTGACTAAGCGCTGGCGGATGAGCAATTCTACATAATAAAATTTTACGTACACACAAATGTGGTACATTGAGAATTGTATTGCTTAACTACACGAACTCTTGTGATTTCTAGTCTTATAATATTATATATTATTGTCTTTTACATCGTATAAACATACGAATTTGTTAGTATTAATGGTATTATTCATTATAATGTTTAGGGAATGAAAATTTTCTTTCTTTCGGAATGCGGCAAACAAGAGAAAGTTATGTTTTGGTGGATTTCTTTTGTATATTTGGTTTTTTAAGAAAATATATGGAATTGGCGAACCTGAGTCACGTCAAGCTTTGCGATTTGACTTTTAAATTTTCAATGGGGAAAATTTTTCTCCGCCGGGGCGAACGTAACAATCCCTAAGATTGTATGTTTATTTTATTAAGTCTCTCTGAACGCTTCATGTTGACCAGGGCATTCACTTGTTTTTCTCAGCTGTCTCAAGCCTCTTAGGCATGTTAACAATGCATTGTGTTGTGCCATGCAAACCTCCTGAGCATTCAGGAACAGGTAACACTTCTGGTTTTAGAGTCAGCGGTTTGCATGGTAGCAATTATGATAATCACACGATTCGGCAATTCGGCATCGAGGAAGAGCTCGATGGCCAGGGAATATAGAGGTGAGACAAGTTGGGAGGTGACTGACTTTGGAGATTGAGTGGAGAGAGAGAAGGTGGTCAGCAAGGCAGTAGGTGAGGAGTAGAACAACGCTCTGGTCGACAAATAGGAGAGAAGCTTACAGAGGACTTCGCTATTTTCATTCAGCTAAAGACTTCAGATAGATAGGTAATTATCCTACACCCAGCCATGATACAGGTTCAACGGTTCGCAAAACCCAACGAGTGACCATTGTCTTTTCAGTAGTTTAGTCCCTAGTGTAATTTGTACCTTTCGCATGCCAAGCGATAACTCGTCATGTCAATGACGAGTGGTCTCATCAAGAGGATGAATGATGAGTAGTTTACATCACCCCATCAATTAATTGCAGAAACAACTGGTTCAGATCCCTTCATTCTATAGAATGACACGCTATACTGACTGTGAGACCAGACGGCAGAGCCTCGCTAGAGTGCAAAATTCAGTCCACAAGGTTTACTACGTGGAAGGGAGTTTGACATTTGTGTGTCTTGCACCCCATTTGGCGAAACAGCTACATTGAAACCCTGGAAGAATATGCAAGATTCACATTGAAGGGAGGGAATCCCCGAAAACAGTGACAACGTAGTCGCCTTGTAATCAATGCATCCTGGGTTCGACAATCGGTGTAGGCACATAAAGGTTCCTATCCTACTTTAAACTGTAGGTCCAGTTCGGATTAGCCTATCTATGCATAAAATGGGGCTCAACAGTCTCACGCTTCACGTGGAACCATACACAATGAATTTTACCATCGACAAACTTTCGCAGCGCGTAGATTTGATTGATTGAGTTGGTGCTTTAAGTCCACTTTATGCACAGTAAGGCTAATCGGGACTGAACCTACAGTTTAAAGTGGGATCCGAACCACTTGTGCCTCCACCGGGTCTCGAACCCGGGACCCCTTGGTTACAAGACGACGACGCTACCACTGCGCCATCAGGGAGCCCCCACCCCCCCCAAAGCGCGTAGAGAACATCAACGTGTACACCTTTACTTAGTAACGTTTGCTTGCCCGAGCTACGAGCCCTAAAGCGACATTTTCTATGCTCTATGTATGCAGTAGTGTTGTCCACGGGACGAGACGGGACAGGCTTTTAAAAATTCGAGACGAGACGAGATTGACCATGTGTCATTAGACAAACGAATATTTTCGAGACGAGACAGCATTTCCGCGAGACTTCCACGAGACGAGACAGGCCAAAGTCTCGTCTCGTGGGCAACACTAGTATGCAGGCAACGGGTAGAGATTCAGGGTTGCGAATGACAGTTATACAGGGTGATTCTTATAGAACCGGCCCGACAAAATGAGCTGTAATATGAAATATACTATACAGATATTAACGTAATTTATGCATGACGTACCTTGGATAGTGTGCCGTTGATTGTGATCAGAGCATGTGTTGAAAGTGTCCGTCGCTTTCAAGAAGGCACGCCTTCATCCGCGTTTGCATATTTGCCGTGATCGCCGCAGTGTTTTTCCGGTGACGTTCCTGATTTCAGCCGAAATGTTGTCCTTTAAAGCTTGTAACGTACGTAGTTTGTTTGCATACACCCTGTCCTTTAGTAAACCCCACAAGAAAAAATCCGAGTCGGTAGGATCGGGTGATCTTGGGGGCCTGACGCCTGAACACTGCAAACCCGTTCGTACGTGCACCACTATGTGTATATTAACCTTGCAGCATAAGTGCTGCCACCTGTCAGATCATCTGCCACCATTCGACTCAGCACAGCCCACAGATTATTATGTCGTAATTGTGAGCTGTTATATGCATCACCTGCAGCATTATTAGCACATTCATCAGGCCGGTTCTATAAGAATCACCCTGTATTTACTAAACTAAAACGATAAAATTGTATTCTGGAGTATGAGCCGGGATTCAAAGCAGGATAGTGATCTTTAAAGGTGCGTATACATGTGCGAACCGAACCGTTTGCGAGCCGCTGAAATTATTCTTACCAGCGAACTTCCAACGATCCATGGGAAACCGCGAACCACAGGCAACATTTGTTCAGTGTTCATCTTGTCATCATGTCTTCGCGTGACGAAAAGTATGCGATTTTGGTGATGAGTGGTGCGGATTTAGTGATGGCTAGTTTGTGCAAGAAGAAGAGGAAACAACGACGTTGGTGGCACACCAACCTGTATAAGAAACGCACTGGTACGGAGCTTATGATGGATTTGAAGTCACATTTGCCCGCACAATTATTCATCTCGGCACCTATTTCCCGCCAGGCATCTTCTTTTATTTTTTTCTTGAAATGGTCCACATGTTTAGGATCCCAGAGTAAAGATCTGGTTTCATAAATACCAATAAGCTTTAGTGCATTTTATTCTGACCACCTCATAATTACATCAAAAACTGCAACAAAACCAATAGAAAATCTGGAGGTTCGCGAGCAGACCAAAAGCAACGAACTACGCACGACGCAGTCCCAGTGTGAACTGGGAACGCCTTTGTGTTCGTCAGAAAACCGACAGGAGATGGATCGCCACGAGCGGGTCACAAGCAGTTCGCCCGGCGCTGAAAACCACGTCCCAATAGTGAGAACAAGAGGTTCACAAGCGGTTCGCACATGTATACGCACCTTAATGAATCACTCATCGCACTCAGCCACGGAGGCGTATAAAATGCTTATATTATTCACGTTTTCAATTGTACCTTCACCTTGTGGTGCCCCAGAAGCGCCTGAAGAAGAGACCTTGACCCTTAACGAGAAAGGTAAAAACACCCAAGTCCCTCTAAGGGTAAACGTGGCGTCGCAAGACGCCAGCCGGAGTGACTTCTGCGGAAATGACCATCGATCCACTGTCAGTTCTCGGACTTGAGGTTACCGATAAAAAAAAACAAGTGGAGGTCTTTAGTGAAGTAGCTTTGATAAAATAAGGTTGGTTGATTTAGTGTTTTAAGTCCACTTTATGCACAGTAAGGCTAATTGGGACTGGACCTACAGTTTAAAGTGGAATCCGAACCACTATGTGCCTCCACCGGGTATCGAACCCGGGGATAAAATAAGGATATCATGAAACAATGCCTCCAGCGCACACCTTCCTGTGTACCTACGTAGTTACTCACGCAGCACGCCGACCTCCGTGGCGTAGTGGTTAGCACATCGCGCTACAACGCCAGGCGTCACGGGTTCGAATCACGGTCTGGGCATGGTTGTTATCTGTGAGTGTCTCCTGATCAATTTTATCATACCGCCACCCATCCTCATCTTCGCGATTACCTAAAAGTGGCAGAAAAGCGAAGCAAAATAAACCGAAGCAACCAACCAACTCATGCAGTGCGACAAAAGCCGTGGCGATATGAAAGGAAACTCACAAATAACAATTTCATCATATCATATCGTCACTCATCATCTTCGGAATTAGCCAAAAGTGGCAGAAATGCGAAGTTATATAACCAAATCAATCAATCAAGCAGTACGACAAAATTTGATTGTAATAAGTATCCGGTTTTCAGAGAAAATTTATTTCGACATTTCAAGCTCACTGTCCACGGAGCTGAATTTTTTTTACTGCGTATGTTTACTATTGTGGAATATTTTATGGGGGCCGGGGACAGATTGTTTCCTTCCTTCTCGGTGTAGTTTCTAAGCTATGTGGCCCACATAGAAAGATGCATTAGAAGCACTGGCAAAATAATAAATACGGTCGTCTCAGAAAGACAGCCACGGAGGACACGAAAATTTCGCTTTGAGAGTGAGGCTTACAGCGTTACAGGAAGGACACGGGAGGGGGTGGCAAGGGGAGGGGTGAGCCAGTCATTTCCTGCTGTTCGAAGTGAAAACTCTCCCAGGTATGTGAAACGTGTGACATTACTGGTCCCTTGCCGGCTGTTTAGTCCTGAGAACGAAATAGCGTAGCGACTCAGGTAGCCACGGTAAGTGTGGAGTTCCACTTCACGTCTGGGTGGCTTCGTACACTCTCCTGAAGGGTGAGGAGGCGGGGGTTGTTGTACGTTACGCATACACTCTGACAAGTCCAAGTCTGCTTTAAAATCAGCCTTACTTAAAAATATGAATGAGATCGGAAAACTATATTAGTGTAGTACATGCAAGGAGAATCAGAATACATTTATTTTGTTCGGAAGGGTCTCCACTCATTTTGCCAAACCAAATTCCCTGCATTTTACAGCAACATCAAATTTGAATTCTATTCACATCTATCAGACTCATTCAACTATAATAGAAGTTAATGAAGAAATGAAAATACAATAATGTTTTTACATATAATATGGCAAATTAAGAAGCCAGTTGGAGGAAAATGAAATATGCTTTCAGATCTTTCATCCTGGTAAATAAAAAAAAACACATGATTTGCAAGACAGACTAGGCCTACTGTAGTAAACTAGACAAAACAAGGACAGAAGAAGCTGTTTCCTACCAAAATTACACCTAACTTGTACACAAAGAAATTAAGGACATTACTTAAAATATGCAAATGTGTATCTGCATCAAATTTTGAATATGTGGAAAACAGCAATTTTGTGTACGATATACGTATCTACGTATATGTATATATACATACATTCTATTAAGTGACGTGTGAAAATATCTCCTTAATATTAACTTGGTTGACTGTTTAAAAAAAATAATGCTAGAGGTCAGACTTATTATTCATTTTCCAGGATGGAACTTAAACTTTATTGACCGAGAACCGTGAGGACAATTGGCAAGCTACTGAAAAGTAGTAGTCACGGTAAAGAATGCCAGATAACAGCGGCGATGGGGCACGGTGTGCCGATCACGCGTGATTTAGCTCTCAACGACCTGCTGCACAAGAAAAATATATCTAAAACTGTCACGTACACAAACTGCATTGTTGTTCTTTGAGGTATAGGATCATAGATGGCAGCATGCAAAAAAAACGACGTTTATATTTGATGATACATAAAGCAGCTTAGAAAGTGGGCCAGAGATGGCAGCACTCAAGAAAACTTATACAATTGTAAATAGAGAAAAAGGAAAGCGCTGATGTGGTGAAATAATGATTGTAGATATTAATACTAATTATAATGAAATAAATAAATGAACTTAATACAATAACAGGATACAAATAAGGTGGAAAGGCTGATTAATATTCAGTAATAGCATAAGTCATCATGATATAAAAGTAAAGAAGTCGAATTGTAATTGCGATTCTGTGTCTTTTTCGGTTCCCACGAACTGAGAGTTTCGTGTGGCTTTTGGGTTGTTTTTTCCCAGGTGTAGCGCCATCTCACGGCAGCACCCAAGCACTTTTGGTAGGCGCATCTATTGCAGCTCCAAGTTAAGGTTAGCGCCGGCCAGGCGGCGATCTTTAACTAACCCCTTTCTCTTTGTTTGTCTGTGTGATCGATTAATATTTACGTCAATTTGAATAAGATCGATATAGAAAAGAAAAAAGGAAAAATACACAATATGTAATAACTACAAGAAGCAGCAGCAGCATTAGTAATTATAAGAAGAATAATTAGTAATTACAAGAAGATGAAGCCTTAGTATTTATAAGAAGAAGATGCCTTATTAATTATAAGAAGAAGAAGCCTTAGTAGTTATAAGAAGAAGATGCCTTATTAATTACAAGAAGAAGAAGCCTTATTAATTATAAGAAGAAGAAGCCTCAGCGATTACAAGAAGAAGAAGCCCAACGAAGATTGGCTACAATAGAAGAAAAATATTGTATGAAAAGATTTCCAAAGTTATCTAATATTTGTACATGATTATTCAAGAATATATTACGAATTGTACCCTCCGTAGTGGGTTA
The DNA here is from genome assembly GCF_977018435.1 of Lepisma saccharinum. Classification (NCBI taxonomy): domain Eukaryota; kingdom Metazoa; phylum Arthropoda; class Insecta; order Zygentoma; family Lepismatidae; genus Lepisma; species Lepisma saccharinum. The sequence goes on from NC_139234.1 coordinate 19,983,425, forward strand.
AATCGATTGTTTCTTTCCATATATTCGTAGTGTTAGTCACCCTGATCTGTACCCAGAGGTATCTCATCGTTTCTACCCTGTGCTAAGCGGGTAGATGCTCACGTGAGAGGATGTGGCATTGATTAATGGCGACCAACGTGTGGGGCTCGATACAGACCAGAGGTTGAAATAACGCAAAGAATAAGATTTTGGAAAGATAAGTAAAGCAAAAATGGAAGAAGGAAAATATATATGTTGTGGCGAAGAAGGAAACAAGGAAGAAATAATACAGTGTAAGATATGTGAAGAAATGAAACACTGGTTATGTGAAGGAATCAGGAAAGAAAAATATGAGAAGATATGTGAAAGGGGAGAAGGATACGAATGCAAGGAATGCAGGAAAGTAAAGTTAAAGGAAAAGGAAGGAAAGAAAGAAGAACAAAACACGATGGAGATGTTGATGAAAATGATGATGGAAATAAAAGAAAGTCAAGATCACAACAGCAGAAGGTTGGAAGAGAAAATAGAAGAAAACAGCAAAGAAGTTAAAGAAAGGTTGGAAGAGAAAATAGAAGAAAACAGCAAAGATATTAAAGAAAGGTTGGAAGAGAAAATAGAAGAGATGGCAGAGGTATGCGAAGAAAACAGGAAAGCATTTGAGAGAAAGATAGAAGAAATGATAAGGATGTCAGATGAACGACATGAAGAAACCAATAGAAAGATCAAAAAGGAAGTTTCAAGAGTGAATGAAGAATGCCAGCAGAGGAGTACCAGTTTAGAAAACAAAATTTTGGTAAATAAGAAACAGATAGATATTAACATTTCCAAAATAGATGAAGTAGAAAACAGAGTAGAAGAAATGAAGATTGCGACAGAAGAAACAATAGTAAAAGAAACTTTAAAATTTAGAGAAATGATAATTAGAGAGCGACAAGAAGTTAGGGAAGAATTAGAGGAGAGTAATAAGAAGATGCAAACCCTCGAAAGTAAGATCGACAAAGAAAAGCAAGAGAATAAAGTACAATGGAGAGAATTAATACCTAAAATAGAGGATATGAGAATACAAGATAAACCAATAGGTTTCAATCGAGAAGGAAATGATGGAAAAGAAGAGTATGAAAAGAGAAGAATAAAAAAGGACAGTAGTAGCGACGAATCGACTACAGAGAAGGAAATAAAGCATGAAAGGAATCATCAGAGGAAGAAAAGGAAATGGAAAAGTAGTGAAGAAGGGAGCGACAATGGAAGATGGTTGGACAAAGTAAACGGAAGTAATTTGGAAGTGGGAAAATATAAAACAATAATCCCTAAGCCTAATGAATTACAACACTTGCCCAAGTTTAATGGAAATATATCTGACAAGTGTCCACGAAAATTTCTGAAGGAACTAACAACTAACGTGAAGCTAATGAGGATACCAGGAAATATGATACTGGACCTAATCGAAGGATGTTTTGAAAAGTCTGCAGCAGGCTGGTATCAGTTAAATCAGCACAAGTTTGGAACATTCGAAGAGTTTAGTAAAAGATTTTTGGAATATTATTGCAGTGAGGAAATTAAGGAAAGGCAACTGGAGACACTGAAAAGAAAATATATAGATTGGTCCAAGGTTGAGAGTTTGGAAGCACACACATGGGAAACATTAAGGAGCTTCAGAAATTTGAATGAAAAGTGAAATGAGGAAGAGTTGGTTAGACAAGTGATACAAACGCTACCAATATGGACACAAAGAGCGGTGGCTGTAGTAAAGATAAGGAAGGTGGAAGATTTGATAGACTACCTCAGAACAGATGACATGCTGAAAAAGACTCAAAGGTCATGGGATAAGGAAAAGGAAGGTAGATATTATCCTAAGAGGCATCATCTTGAAGAGGAACAACGTCCAGAGCAGAAATTCCGGAAACAAGAATTCGGGATTAGGAATATAGAGGTCAGAAATGCATATAGAGGCAGAGGAAGAGGATTCTTAGAACATAACGGAAATGGCAGAAGGCGAAATTATGTTCAGGAAGAGCAAAGAAATTATGATAGAAGGAATATAGGACCGTGGAGAGGAAACCGCGGTTATAGAGGAAGAAATGATTATTGGCAAAATGTGAATCGAAGAAACTCAGAAAGAAGGATGGAGATAGAAGAAAGGCAACCTAGAGGAAACAATTACAACGAGAGGGGAAATGCTGAGATAAATGAAGAGCGAAGAGAAGCAATGGAATTAGTCAGAAGCCAGGTGCAGAACGAAGTAGGGAATGCTGGGTGGCAGCAGATAAATGAGGAGTCGAGGAACGTGGAATCGGTCGAGAGGCTAAACTTGTAGAGCTCTCGCAGCAACTCCCAGGTGTGAGAGCAAAGGAAAATGATGAATATATGAAGGGAGAATATACGATAAATGAAGAAGGAATTCTGAAGTTATTTTTAATTGGAGAGCCAAGTTTTGAAAACTTAAAACCTGGAAAATCATTGTATGTGGAAGCAGAAATAATAGAAATTAAGGTTAAATGCTTGATCGATTGTGGGGGTGTTGTCGAAGTAATGAGCTATAAATGTTGGCAAATAATTAAAGAGAAATACCCACAAGCAAAATTAGATGCTTCTGAAAAGGACAAAGTCAGATTAGTTATGGCTGCGGGAAATGAAGAATACAAAATTCAGGGCACGGTACGCATCATGATGAGCATCAGAGGAGCTAATTTCGAAGTAAAATTTCTGGTGATAAAGGGTTTGAGGTGTGATATAATCTTAGGAGTACCTTTCTTAGAAAATTACAATGGGCACATACACATAAAAGAAAAACGGCTAAATCTAGAATCAATGGAGAACGTGAAAGTAGATATCCCTATGGAGGATGAAATAAAAGGTTCCGAGAGAGAAATAGGCATTAGGAAGCAAAGTCTTGTATATCAGAAACATGATGCAGTGTATAAGAAGAAAGACTACGATGATATAATTGAAAATGAAAATGTAAAAGGTGAATATGAAAAAGAGGTCGAAATAGAGGACCATAAATACAACGCATCGAAAGAAGAAATACAACCCAAAGTGGATGAGTGTCATTGGATCTCAGAAAATGAAAAAGAAGATTTAAGATATATTTTGTTGAGACATAGGGGAATATTTAGCCAACGCCCAGGACTGACGGATGTATACACCTCTAGGATTGAGGTAGACACAGCGAGTCCAATAGCGTCAAAGCAATATCCTATACCCTTTGCAAAGAGAGAAGCTGTAGAAAAGGAATTAAAGAAATGGTTAAGTTGGGGGATAATAGAGAACTCCAATAGCGTACACGTAAGCCCAATGCACGTGGTAGACAAACCGAACGGAGGTGTGAGGCCCGTACTGGATTTAAGAGAGCTAAATAAACACGTGCCACTTCCCAGAAAGCAAGTAGAAAGAATAAATGAATTACTACACACTTTTTCAGGTAGCATATACTTCACATCATTTGATATGACTGGGATACTTTCAGGTAGAAATAGAAGAAGAGTCTAGAAAATATACAGCGTTTCGATATGGATCAAGGTTATTTCAATTTAGAAGGCTCCCATACGGTCTAAATTCATCAGTATCAGCTTTTATGACGGCTCTAAATAGAATATTTAGTATAGAGACAAGAGAATGGCTTGCTATATATGTGGATGATATGTGTATACATACGAAAGATTGGGAGACACACATAGAAAATATAGATTGAGTATTAAGTAAATTGGAGAAGCAGGATTAACTGTCAAATTGGAAAAATGCTCCTTTGCAAGGAAGGAAATACGTTTCCTAGGTCATGTAGTATCTGGAGGTGAAATAAAGATGTGCCCAGACAAAAATGACGCGATAAGCAAGTTCCCAAGGCCAAACACAAGAAAACAACTTCAAAGATTCCTGGGAGTATGTAATTGGCGATCGAAATTTATACACAATTTCGCAAGCAAAGCCAAGCCATTATATGAACTTCTCAGAAAACATATAAAATGGAAATGGGAAGGATATATATATATATCTGTGTTCCAGCACTCACGAATAATAGCTCTCACTTCTGAACCAACTTCCTTTTCATTTTGCTTGTTTACTTTCCACCTTTACATGTTGCCAATCCTTGACGATATCACACCAAGCACAATTGTGTCAATTAATTTGTGTATCCTTTGTGTATTTGTTTTCAATCCTTTTTGTTTCTTAGTGTGTAGACGAGCCTTTGTTCTCAATTTTGTATTTGTTCTTTTTGTGTCTTCTTTATGTTTCTATATTTTTTCTTTGTTTGTTATTGTACAAACATTTAGTATGTAGAATGTATTTAGTATGTATATGTATCCATCGGGGTTAGGTGGTAGAACAGCCGCAGGCTGAACCTCGTCCTTTAATAAAGGAAAATTGAAATATTATATACACACACACACACACACACACACACACACACACACACACATCTTTGTATCAATCTAGAGATGAAACTGAGAGTTCCCGTTTGAGACCGAGACAAGAAAGACATCTTCGAGCATGAGAGAAAGCTGGGCATTTGCAACTCGAGACGTGAATGGGGTAGGCATTCCAAAATCGAGATGATATCGAGATCGAGAAGGCGTTTGGAAACTCGTGACGAGACGAGACCAAGAACGAGACACGCCTCCTCACTCACGAGGCGAAATGAGACTACGAAATCTCGTTTCGTCTCTTCTCAGTACCAGGACTGCTAATTATACTAACTCAATGAAAACATCTTGGGAAAGGGATTCGGGGAGACCGAGATTACAATCTTGTACCATGGAACCGAGTGAGGCGGAAAATAACAGAAATACAGCGTTAGAGTTCTCAACAAGCGACAAAGTTCAATATGGCATTTGAGGCCGGGAAATGCCTACGAGCATAAAGGAAGAACGGAGATCCCTAGGTGGAATCCGAAATAGACAGAGGAGCTTAATGAGATAACAAAAAAGGACGGATAGATTGTACTTTCAACTCTCTCGGTTTCGTGATATTAAGGTTTCGCCGGAAGATAGCAACGGAAAAGAAGGCACCTCCATAGTCGACTAATCCCAGGCTGAAGCGAGCTGCTAAATCGGTCACGTGGGGGCTCTTAATTGGGGGGATCTAATTTAACGAAGGCCCTTAACACATACACGCCTTCTATTACCGCAAGAGCCAGCGAGATTCGCCGCATGTTACAAGGGATTACTTCCTCAGCGATGCAGGAACCGTCTTTTGAATGCCGAGCAGTGTTCTGTCCTCGGAACAGATCTCGTTCCAAGTATAAATCATATCCGTGTTTCGTAAAATGACTTGTTTACTGTTTCACGAGCAGCCAGTTATACAACCACGCAATACGAGGGTTAAGAGTGATTTAGGAAGAGACGTACAGTCAGCTGCAGAAAATGAGATATCTACATCCTGATATACTCAATTTTCAATGACAACTTGTACCACCGCCGTAGAGTCAAGCAATACACACAACTCCTTACAAGGAAGTGAGTATTTCAGCATCTAGGGGTCCCACTTTTATTGCCGGTGACTGTACATTCTCAAAAGTGCTGTGGCCGTTTGGAATCTGCGTGATCTGCCACAAATATGACATTTATTCAACAAATTTAGATACGAAAATATAAGTAAACACATAAATATTGTATAAAAATGTGAAAAGTATATAGAATTAAGTAAAGGATCAGGGGAAAAAACAGGTAAGTCAATTTTATGTTTTAAGCGAGGATGTTATTTTGATCCAAGATGAAGAATGTCTCAGAGGTATAAAATGGGGGGGGGGGGGGCATATAACTCATTCCCAACTTGCTTCCTTTCCCATGTCATACCTCTCAGCCATGCCTCTCTTCTTTTGAGATCGGATTAACACCTTAACGCTTAAAACAGAAAATTGACTTGCCTGGTTCTTTCCCCTGACACTTCAAATAAGAACAGCATGTCACAGCAAAAGTACTATTCCTTCCATAACCAGTGTCAAGTACATTAGTATGACCTTAATTGAAAACGTGTTTTCCTTCAATAGGTTTGCATCCCCTGGTTTGAGTCGTTCAATACATTCCGGATATCGAATATCGATAGCAACTTAATCTTATACTGATAACAAAGCCTACGCTTGCATAATGTTATAAATTGATCAATACGTGACTGTCATAACACTTAATGATTAGCAACCGTGCTTTTCTTGAAGGAATACTGTCGGCTCGGTGACTTGAGTTCGATCTCGCCATCAAAGGTCCCAGGTTAGAGTCCCGGTATGGGCATAGTGTTCTTTGTGACTATCATCGCTTTCATCTGATCATCCGTCACGATAAGAGGTGCCTACCATTACATTAGGCTACACAAACAATACTCCCCTCCAGACCTATAATATATATATATATATATATATATATATATATATATATATATATATATATATACACACACACACACACACGTATATCGTCCTGTTTTTGTACCTTGTTACATTTGTACTTGGTGCAGAGTCTGAAGAAGACCTTGCTAGAAAGTTGAAACATTACGTTTAGTTTATGTTTTTATAATAAAATAAATTACTGCCTTGGTCAGCATATTTAATATTTTTTAAATGAAAACAGTTCAGAACTCGGGAGAAAAACCAAAGTGATAACTGAAACCCCGCCTTAAAATGACTCCCGATTGCAACTTCTGTTTGGTCTTTGAATAGCACATAACACAACGGTTAAAAACAGTAATTTGAAGTATTTTATAGTGTATCAAAGCCCCTCTATGTAATATCCATCTTTACAATCCCCCCAGAGAAAATCCATAAGTTATATACACAACCATACACTCTTTCTTTTTTATAAAGCTCCAATACTTTCCTCAGAACAGACAGAGATCATCTCATCAAATGATTCAAACTCTCCGCAATTTATATTACCATATCTTAAAAAAAAAAAAAAGAGCAACTTTCCTTGTTGTTATTATTAGGAGTAACTCATTCTGCTATTTTTATTTTTTACGTACTGACATAAAACAGATTTGCTTGGTGCAGGATCTTTCAAATACATGTGCGGCAATGAATCGGGCGATTTTGCAACACTATATATAGCTAGTTGTTGCGTCAGAGGTAACACCTGACTATCGCAATTTAACAGTCCCTGCTTTACCATTCAGGTATATACCTGTATATACGTATATCTAACCTGTGGTTATGATGGTGCAGTAGAACAGGGCACAGCACGCATTCGACCGTATTACGAAAACAGCAGACATATTCCTTGGCCCAAAAGATCACCGGATCTGTCCGCGTATGATTATTTTCTTTGGTGGTATATGAAAGCTCTCACCTTAAAAGGGGTGACTCACATTCAAACACAAAGACTGATAGTGTGTGTAGAACGAAATAAAGTATGTTTTGAGTTTTTTTTAAATTTCAATTTATGCACATGAAGGCTAATCGGAACTGGACTTACAGTTTATCAATTTAAAGTGGAATAGGAACCACTTGTACCCCCGCCGGGTATCGAACCCTGGACCCCTTGATTACAAGGCGACGACGTTACCACTACGTCATCGTGGAGGCCCAGAACGAAATGGAGGTTATTGTAGTAATGTTATTTTCAAATAAATCAAAATGTAAAGATTGTATTTGTATGTATTTTGTTATTTCTTCTTCAAGAAATGAAGTAGTTCATCTTGTCTCAAGTGTGGGGTATTTAAAATCGCCCGATTCATTACCGTACCCTATACTTAGATAAATAAGAGTTTCCATAGCCTGTGAAATTTAGGAGTTCTCTCGTGTTTCACTCATGCTGAAGCCCTCCCCCACAGCAGAATGAGCCATGAGACTTCGGAACGCGGCTTATTCCGGGTCACCGGGGGGAAACAAATTTATCTGCATTAAGTGGGTTTTCCGACCGAGTGAGTGTCACCTTGACACACGCCAAAAGGCAACCCCGGCCTCGGGCAAAACCAGCCCATTCCATCAAGCTGTCTCGACTCCGCTCCACCTTCCAGATCCAATGATCTGACTGCTTACGTCGCTCGCGCGGTTTCGCATCGCGTCTCTCTCCTCCTAAGGCGCCAGCTAGTATTTACCTAACTTAATGTACTCCTACTTTCAGACGAACGAGAAGGCGGGAAAGCTGCATCTAGAGAAGTACAGTCCAGCAGAATTAACTTTGAGACAAATGGCTGCCGGCGCCGCTGCAGGAGTACCAACCTACAGCGAACGCTTGACTCTCACGCGAATCACAGGCAATCAGCTGACAACGGGAGATGGGAGATTTGAAAAATAATTACATTGTGTAACGGAAATATCCCTGTATTAAGAGGACATGCTAAGAAAATTATAAGCATTATAAGTATTCTATCATACACAATAATTGGGTAAACACTTTATTCTTTACGTTTAATCCGTAATTTGGAAACACTGCCGCTTCGCTTGCTTCACCAGTCACTGCACATGAGTCCTTTCAACAGTTGGTAACATTTCGCGCGCCTGAGCATTACAGCTTCCATTGGTCCGTTACAGCGGGAAGTCCCCCGCTCTAGCCAATTCGAGCGCAGTTGCATCACTCACAGAGCGGCCATCTCTCTCAAGTTAATTCTGCCAGACTGTAGCTATGGAGACAAAACGTCTGAGCTACGTCCACGGAGCTGAATTCCTAATAATATTTTGTAAAATTCATCAAAAACCTTAAACAACTTCACTTCGAAGCTTTACGAACTCTCTCCCATATCATCATAAGATTTATTCCAACAGTTCGTGCCAGATATATCTTACTTTTGAAGTACCAGATGATCATCATTCAAGTTCTCCTACGTCAGAGCCCTCTGGAGACAATGTGAAGCATCAGATTGCGATGAAAGTTGGTGTAGAGGATATGGAGACCATTAGGAAGCGAATGCATACGAAAAAAATAGTTCAAATTTATACCACCAGGGGAATGTATTTCTCTGTTCGATTGGTTGTTTTAAGTCCACTTTATGCACAGATAGGTTAATCGGGACTGGACCTACAATTTAAAGTGGGATCCGAACCACTGTGCAATATGCCTCCACCGGGTACCGAACCCGAGACCACTTGATTACGAGGCGACGACGTTACCACTACGCCATCGAGGAGCCCTACCAGGAGAATGTGCAGATAGGGCCTAAGATATTCACAATCTTGGCCATTTGTGTAGGTGGTGTGATCAACGCCACGCTCCGGCCGCCGTTAGCGTGCTCCCGCTATTCGACGCTGGGTGAACCCCTATGCAGGGATATTGTTCGTCAAAATCCCCACATGAAATCTCCGAAAATCGAATCCGAGTGTCCAACGTGAAAGTCATGCGCCATACCTACTGAACTACCGCGGCTCCAATTAGAAAGTAAAACGACGAAATATCAGAAAAAATACATCAACATTTCCTCCTGTTATTGTTAATATTATTAATACTATTACTTTTCTATTAATAGTCTCTTTTCTACAGGCTTCCTCGCTCATATAATAACCTGCCTCCAAATGTTGACATAGTCTTACTAGAGCACAATTTCAGAAAATTGTTAACAATGAATGTGCTATCTCATTCTTTTTCTGTGCCATCTTCTACTCTATTTGTTGTTGTTTTTCTGCTGTTATTGCTTCAGTATAAAATGGTCATTATGCACTGTATCTGAAACCTTTCGTAAATAAATAAATATTTCATACTTCAATGAGGTTGTATTAGTTTTCTCCGATTTTATGATATCACCGTATTTCTTTACGTCCATTTCGATTCTTTTGACGTAGATTTATACCTCCTGGGTTAATCGCAACGATGAAGATGAATAGCGAACTGAAAAAATAGATAAACACAATGACACACCTATGCTTATACGTGGGCTCGAATCTAGGACCTCTGGCTTAGTAGCGGGTTATGTTGACTACTATGACTCTGTTACGTAGTTACTTTCTTCTAGATTCACGGAATAAATCGGCTACAATTCAGAATAGCATTCAAGCTGTCTACGCGATCTCCAAGTCGTTTCAAGTTTCATCACTTCATGGCTTGCCCTAACAGCTATTGCTTAACCCTATTTGCCGTGCGAATTTCCAGCTCGCATGCAAAAACTTCCACGTAAGCGGGAACATAATGGGATCGATTTCATCCTTCGCCAGGTGAGCATGCAACCCGACAAGCACCGATGAAAGCGGGTCGCATAAGACGCAGGATAACGGCTACGCTCGGGAGTGCTACACTCTGGCCCCTGTATCTCTGAAGCAGGAGAACAAAAACAAGTCTTTGTAGAAGTAGTGACGCGAGACGGCTCCACCAATGAACACGAGAGGAACGGGATTGCGTGGAGGGGGTGAAAGCGACTGGTGTTACCAACCTTTCCTGTAGCGTGTAATGCTTGGCTCTGCCAACTCGGTTTCCTCCACTTCTGAACCGCTATGCACGTCCTTGATCAAGAAATAGTTGGGACAGGGTATATAACTAACAATTCTATAAGAGTAGTTTCTAACGCTGATGTGGTTAATCGCAAAAAGGAAGGTAGTATAGTGGAACCACAAGCAAAAAAACCTGCGGAGACCCGCGACTCCTGTGCACCATACTCCCGCGAGGAGGGGAGGGGGAGAGTGGACCATGCTTCCTTATGGCCTGAGCGGAACGGAAGAAGGGAAAGTTGCGCGGGGACTTTTCGTCCAAAGTTTTTTCCTTGTGGTCGCTCTATAGTACGAGGATTGTGACCCTGCGAATGGTTATCCCAGGCGAATAATGGGATGGTGCCTTATTTATTTTTCTATTCCTCATTCTCTCATCTGCTGGAAGACGGTTAATGATATTTGGTACCAGTTTTATGATACGTGTTTTGTGTAAATATCAGAAAATTGTTGTTGTTATATTTAAAAATTGTTCTTGTTACATTTAAGTAGTACACTTGTTATGCCACGAAGATGTATGTCTGTATTATGTATTACATGTGTATGTGAAAGTATGTGAGTGTAGAAAGATGCTGAGGATGGGTGTATGTGCATACATGTTGTACATGTAATATTATAATACTACCTTCTGTAATTGGAGACCTGTCTTTGTTGAAGGTAAATAAATAATGGTAACGTCGCCAGCTTGTAATAAAGGGGTCCCAGGTTCAATACCCGGTGGAGGCACACAGTATTTCGAATCACAGTTTAAACTGTAGTTCTAGTCCCGATTGCACTTTTTGTGCATTAAAATGGACTTGAAAAACAAACTCAGAGTGGTCAGTTTATCGGTATCAAGTTCGAACCTTGGATCGTTTTGTCCGATCGTCCCATTTCATCAGTCAACTTCAGACTTGCGATTAAACTAACATTGTATTTATTTTGAGAATGCGTACAGGCTTCGTATCAGTCAATGAACACTTAGCACGTTTACAATCAACCATTTGTTTCTTCAATGACATTTACGGCAAAACCATCGTGATACTTCATACAAAAAATTATGACCCGCAAAAATCCCATTTCCGATATCCATATCAACACCTATTATATCTCCGAACTTCATACTAAGGTTTTGTGGATTCTGTATAGATACGGCCGGAAACAAAACATCGCAATACTCATAACCCTTAGAGCAATCGATACCAAAATCTCATCACAAAATTTCAGCATACTTTAGGAATATGAAGATTGAATAAGTGGCAATAGAGAATGTTGGTTCCTGAGGAAAGGTGAATAAACATGGAGATTACTATGTTTGGAACAAGAACAAAAAAAAAATAATACAGCCAGTATTCGGCATCGTTGGCTAGATATCGCTTAAAGGCGATGTGAGCCAAGGAAAGAAGAAGAAGAAGAAGCGATTAAACTAAAAGGTCTGAAAGTGACGTACAATAGAGAAGAAAAAAAAAACCTAAAACCTTAGACGGAGAAACCCGAAGTATACCACTCGGCAATCGAGGTGGCATTACTCCTACGATAATACTACTGTGCGTATTTTTCCTACTTGGAAGGCTTGTGTTATTGTGTTCGGATTTATAAATTCCAGAGAATTTCTTAACTTCATTAAAACTATTAAATTATCTCCCCGAAACCATATCAGCACAACCGTGACAATCCGAACACCGTGACTAGGCTGAGTCGATTATAAGTTAAAAGAGAGAACCGGTGCGCCCCGTCTCCTTTAAACTTGGAAGTTTTGAGTGCAGCCATCACGGGGCATGAAGGATGTGGTTGCTCTGACGCACCGCAAGCTAAAAGCAGAGGTCTCTGGCATCGTCACTCCAATCATTAATGACTCACGCTGAGTAGAGAGAAGGGCTGTGACGTGTCGCGGGTCACTGATGAAATCAACAGCGATAGGCCCTCGGAAGTAAAGGGAATTCTCGCACATTTCTTCAAAGAACTCCCGGAGAAAGCATGATTAAAAAAAGGTGGAAGGGGAGGAAAGTTTGTCGTTGACACAAGTCCCCTCCTTGTCTGAAGAAACTCTCAGAGGATTTGAATAAAAATCTCAACGGGTATCCCCCTCCCACGTTCATCTGAAATCCATCTAAAAGTTCCACTAAAACACATACTATAACTAGAGCCATTAATTCAGCATCAAAAATTGTGCATAAATTAATCCAAACCGTGCACAATATTGAAACCGTGCGGCAACAAATTACGCATTAACAAAAGCATGTAAACCATTTCAAGCCTATAGAAATGAATCGTTATGAAAAATAAATAATGTACAGGGTGATCCGCTTGAGTATGGACTTTTATCATTTGCTGGGTTATGGGTAGCAACAGGTATATGTTAATATTTAATATTGTTCAGTTATAATCATTGAATTGTAAAAGTATATTTGAATTAATGTTTGGAAATATAAATATAGATTTCAGTTTAATGTTATTTAACATACATATTTAGTAGATACTTTGTTATTGGGAAAAAAACATATTTTTTAACATTTTCACTACTACACTGAATACAATGTTGCCATCTTCTGCTGAGATTCACGGCGTAGGCAACTGTTCCACAGATAAGTTAGCACCGAGTACGCAACCTTTGTAGAAACTGTATCACACACAGGCCATGGTGACCAACACCTAGGCATGCAGAAGTACACACAGAGGCCACGGTGCCCACATGATAAATCCACATTAAAAAAGCAATAACATTTCTGTCAAAGGTCGCAAAACCTTGAAGAGAGAGTCTGCAACTAAGCGAACATGCGTAGCGTGTCCCTTCCAAGATTTCACCAATCGAGCATGGGATTGTGCAGTGTGTTATGTTGCTATTGCTTACTGCGTTGGCAAATTACAAGTGTCACATCGCTGTGAAATCTCCCGAAGGCAAAACTTATGCTTTATTTATTCAACTTTGGTCTCGGGGTGGAATGAAGTACTAAGCCTAGCCGAAATCCCTCTGACGGTGAAAGCGTCAAATCACACAGACAGCTCTACTTTACAATTTATTCATGCGAGTACAAAATGTAAAGCTACCCCTGTGTCGAGAAGGGGATACCGTACCATGAAGGCACATGGGAGGTCTGAATGTAGGGAGGCACACATTATAGATATCGACCAATGTGAAGGTGATCTGTTCATTTATGAGGTAACCACAGACATGGACGTCCGCGAGGTTTTCTCCAGGGAGAGGCAAACAAGGCACACATTCTCCCGTAATAGTATTGTCCTCAAAAAACATTGCTTTAGTTTGAAGTTATCATGTTCCTGCAATAATTAACATGCATTAATATGACTGAAACGAAGTTATATGCGTAAAATGTGAAATATGTAATTTTTGGTTTGACTTTTAAGTCTTTGTTCCTCCCTTCCGGACATCCATGACCACAGATTACAAAGTTTATTTAAGTCCACTTTATGCACAGATAGGCTTATCGGGACTGGACCTACGGTTTAAAGGGGCATCAGAACCACTATGTGCCTTCACAGGGGATCGCACACGGAACCCTTTGATTACAAGGCGGCTACAAAATAGAAGAGGCCCTAAACTGATTACAGGTTGAATAACTCCAAGAATCACTTTATGCAGCCATATGGTATGAAAATTCTCCACCAGAGATAAGCCACCCCAGGAATTGAACCCAAGTCTTTACCGACAGGACCACAGAGGCTCACTTAACCATGTGAGTAGTTATATGTAATATTTAAAGGGTGAAAGCAATAGTTTTTCCTAGTTATGATAGTTAGCAATGTGTGTTGCAAAGAGAAATTATCTGCGTTTTGAACGCCAAATCACGACAGGTAAATTATTTGCAAATTTTTGCCCCTATTGCGTGTTCCGCTCCCGGAAGGCTCCTCCGTGACGCTCTGTAGATCGATTAATCGAATTCAGCGAGGGCAGGAAAACAACGTTGCCAGGCCATGAACCAGGAAATAAGGAAGTGCGAGTTTCGTGAAATACATTGGCTTCAGTTCGATAAATTGCAACCAGATCCATTTCTCATTCGGAACACTCATGAATAGGCGATACAAAAGTTCCGTTGATTTATTTGTGTAAATTGCAGAGCGGAAAGTTTGTTCCTGACTAGTGAAGTAAATGAATTGCATCCACGGAAAACTTTTCATTCATACCTCCTGCTGTGTATAAACGTATACGAACTTGTTCAGGATTTTCACTTATTTTGGAAAGAAAAAACCTTAAAAAGTACAGGAATTTTTATACAAGTTTCCAGTCCATTCTAGCTTTAAGTATTAATCTAAGTTTGCTAACATTAGTAAAGACAAATAAACTGTAGGAAAAACAATATGTGTAGAATAACTTCCATCAAGAAGATGGTTCAAGGGGGAAAAAGAGTGGAATTTATTATCATTCCCAAATCCTGGCAAATATACAAAAAGCTTGAATTTCCATGACACACACAGATTTTTGGACGTAATTTAAAAATATTTGCATGGCTTCATTTCTCTGAGATTCGCATTTCAGTGAGAACCTAGATGTACCTATTACATCAGAAACTCTCTCTTGCAATATTCCTTGAACTTGCATAATCAAACATTCAATTATTTATTTACACTGTGACACAATATAACGCCTTCTCAGAGCCGTGACCCGCCATTTTGTAAAACCTGCCTCCTATCGGCCAAAATGCGTAACTACAAGACACTGCCTATTACGAAAGAAAAACTTTGAGAGTGTCTCCATCAATCGTGTCGTTAAAAATGACATTTCTTTCCTGACTTGCTAATAATAATAATAAATAAATAAATAAACGGCGACAATCATTTTGAATAACCCTGTACATTTATCCACACTACATAGGCTCACAATCGCCACTAAGGGATTGGATTTGGAATTACTATAAACAAACTATTCAACTTATCTATAAATAATAGTTTATATATCTGCTTGGTATTTCTGATGAAAACGCAAAATTTCAATTTGATTTAGGAGTCATTTAGTGTATTATTGTTATTTTAAATATAATATCAGAATCTCAAACGAGATCGAGATCTTCGGTCTCGTTTCAATTTTAAACACGCTTCTCGTTCTCGTCTAGAAAAGTATGGGCTCGTTTTCGTCTCAACTTATACAAGGTACGAAACTAACCAGTTCTCGGTACCATTTCTAATATAGGAAATAAAAAGAAGAAATTCCCGCCCCCAAAAATTTCCCGGCCTGGGTAATCGCCTTGAATGTCACTGCAACACAATCCAGTCGCAAGCTTGATTCTCCGGGTTCGGAGAAATGAATGAGATTCCTAACGATGTTGTAGGCGTCAATAATGCACTCCCCCCACCCCCCTCCGTACGGAGGTCCTCGCTTTTTTCCCCTCCTGTTCATATTTTACTTGGCATGGAATCACACGGCCTCCACATAACAAAGCGAAACTTCCCGCCGAAAAAATCACCATCAGAGGAATTTAATATCGGAGCAACCATTAAACACCTACCTCTGACCCTGTTCATTGCTAGGTGCAGAGCCACGGCGTAACTTGGGCGTTCCATTTGACTCTAGTTGGGGAGGATTTAGTGCAAGGGTGCCACAATTTCAGTTAAACTTGTTTCACTACAAGTACTGGTCGCATTACTAGTCACTTCTAAATGTAGTTATCTACTATATTATACAGGGTGAGCATAAAGTATTTCCCTGATTACAAACTTTTATTGCTAAAGAACTATGCTAGATACAGATATGCGGTTTGTTGGAAATGGTAGCTTAACTCGTAATGTTTTGTTATCAGTACATTTCAGTACACTTCGACATGTGCTGTCGTTGTTGCCCTTAGAACGTCTAGGCGATACTCAATTTCTCTCCAACTCTTTGCCAACATCTCTTCCGTCACCGTCTCTATAGCATCCTGTATTCGTGTCTGAAGAGTTTGCATATCAGGAACTGGTGAACTCAACACTGTGTCCTTAACGTATCCCCATAAAAAGAAGTCAAGAGGGGTTATGTCCGGCGAACGCGGTGGCCATGATATGGGAATCAGAATTAGAATCAGACAAAACAAAGAAATGGAAAAAAAACTTGATGTATTGCACTACTTATTGCCCTAGGTTTTATTTGCTTATCTACCGTGGAAGTTGAGATATAAATATTCATAACCAGGGAAATACTTTATGCTCACTCTGTATTACACAATATAATATACTCAATTGAGTAATGATAATGGTATAAGATTAATTACTTTTGCAACCTCAAAGAATTTCATTGTGAAAAGTACCACTTCTAAACATAAAGATATCCATAATTATACCTGGTCTTCTCCAGATGGTAAAACTCATAATCAGATAAATCATATTCTCATTGATAAAAGAAGGCATACTAGTATAATTGACGTTCGTACACATAGAGGTGCTGACTGTGCCAGTGACCATTATTTAGTAATTGCTAAATTAAGAGAAAGACACTCGGTGATTCATAAGCAACAAAATCTAAAAACTCTAAAATTTAATACAGGAAAATTTGCTGACGATAGAATTAAGAAAGATTACCAAATTAAACTGTCAAATAGATTCGATATTTTGCACGATTTAAATAATGATGAAAATATAAAAGAGACAGACGTAAATAAGGATTGGGAGCACACACTAGAATCAGCAGCTGAAGAAAGTATAGGATACCATAAACCAAGAAAAAGTAAGCCATGGTTTGATAATGAATTTCATAATCTAATAGAAATAAGAAATCAGGCTAGACTTAGGTGGTTAAATAACTCTGATGATAAGCAATTATAATAGTATAAAGCGAGAAGTAAACCGCACGTTTAGAAGTAAAAACAAAAAAAAGATTACTTGAAAATTAAAATTAACGAAATTCAAACAAACAGTAAAAATAAAAATTTCAGAGATTTATATAAATATTTAAATGAATTTAGAAAGGGGTGCCAACCTAAAGTAAACTTCATAAAAGATAAAAAACGGCAAACATTTGGCTGACCCAACCGATATTTTAAATAGATGGAAGAACCATTTTAATGACCTTTTAAATGTTCATGTAGAAGATAAATCAGAAGTAAATGAAGTAATTCCAGCTGAGTTAATTAAATATGGTGGGAATTCGTTAATATGTTAAATCCATAAATTAATTTGTTTAATATGGAATAAAGAAGAAATCCCTCAACAGTGGAAAGAATCCATAATTGTTCCTGTGTTTAAAAAAGGTGATAAAATGAACTGCAACAATTACCGTGGAATTTCTCTCTTCTCAACAACATACAAAATATTGTCTAACATTCTTTTAACAAGACTAACCCCATATGCTAATGAAATTATAGGTGATTATCAAGGTGGATTTAAACGTAACAGATCAACTACAGATCAAATTTTCACATCAGACAGACACTTGAAAAAAAGTGGGAATATAATCAAAATGTCCATCAGCTATTCATTGACTTCAAAAAAGCATATGATTCGGTCAAAAGAGATAAATTATATAATATATTAGTCGAGTTTGGAATACCTAAGAAGCTTGTTAGTATGATAAAAGTATGCACCAGTGAAACAGAAAGTAAAATTCGTGTGGGTATTAATTGTTTCTGACAAATTTACAAGTCATGATGGGTTAAAACAAGGAGATGCATTATCTCCATTGCTCTTTAATTTTGCCTTAGAATATGATGTTAGGAAGGTAAAAGAAACTAACGAAGGACTAAAGTTAAACGGTGTGACTTAGCTGTTAGCATATGCAGATGATATAGACTTACTGGGGGATTATGTAAATACAATTAAGAATAATGCTAAAATATTTTTCAAAACTGCTAAAGAGATAGGTTTGGAAGTTAACAAAGAGAAAACTAAATATATACTTACAGGTCGAAACCAAGTGTTAGGTAATAATCAAAATCTAATTATTGATAACACCTCGTTTGAACCAGTTTCCAAATTCAAGTACTTAGGAGTAATACTAGAAAATGAAAATTATATTAAAGAGGAAATAAAAAGTAGGCTTAATTCAGGAAATGCATGTTACTTTTCTATTCATAAACTTTTGTCGTCTCGTTTAATATCTAAGAAACTAAAAGTTAAAATATACAAAACAGTAATTTTGCCTGTAATATTATATGGATGCGAAACTAGGTCCCTTACATTGAAACAGGAACATAAATTGAGAGTATTTGAAAATGATTAAATCAAGAAGACTTAGGTGAGCAGGCCATGTGGCACGAATGGGAGAGGAAAGAGGAGTTTACAGGATTCTTGTTGGGAAACCTGATGGTAAGAGACCAGTAGGAAGGCCCAGACGAAGATGGGGGGATAACGTTGAGATGGACCTAAAGGAAATCGGTAGGGATGGAAAAGAGTACATAGATCTTGCTCAGGATAGGGACAGATGGAAGGCCTGTGTTGCTGCAGCCATGAACCTTCGGGTTCAAGAAGGCTAGAGAGTTAGTTAGTTAATATAATAAACTCACGGAGTAAAAAAATATATGTACACATAGGTAAGTCAGTAAGTAGGTCACAAACGCCTCTTAAAAAAAATACTAAGTTAGATGCTGACTTGAAAACCATTTTTATTCCACCAACATTGACACACTTATGCCATCGCTTTATCAGTCCCCCAAAACCAGCAGCAGAAAAGTCTTCGGGCTCTATCCTCGCCACAGTCACGTTCAACATTTTCATCATACGCGAAACGTTTGCGGCCACCGTGCACACACTTTTCGGAAATCAAACGATCATGTATTATGGTGTGGCCTAAACCATGAGAACACCCAATTACAGTTGCTATGCTGTCTATCGTCACTCACCTGTCAGCTAGAATCGTCTCCTCGTGCCATCTCCACGTACAGTCCTCGAGTACGGTCGCCATTTTTAAACTGAACTGCCCACGCATGCGACTGCTCATTAAATATCATCAGGCTGGATTGTGCTGCCACCTAGTGAGACCTTTAGAAACTACTATTTTCTGCTGTCCCACGTCAGTTTGTGGCCTATTTGCTGACTCCCCCTCGTATATTACTTCTTTTCTCTGTAGTAGTAATTTTGTCACCTTGTAATCAAGGGGTCCCGAGTTCGATACCCGGTGGAGAGACAAATTCGGAGCCCAAACTAAACTTAAGGTCCAATCCTGATAGCCATATCTGTTCATAAATTGGACTTCGAAAGCAAATATTGAAACTCAATATTTTTCATCTCCGGTAGTCTCATATCGTAGTATCCAGTATTAAAGACAGATAAGTACCTCACGGGAGCAATACCACTCTCCACTCTACACCCATTAAAAGGCTCCACACGTACTCGATCTCGGCTAGAGCACCACGCTCCGACCGCCTTCATAACTAGTTTTCTAAATCTTTAAATATAACTGTTGTAATTCGTTGACATACTTTTGGAGCCACAAGAGGAATAAACATTCTGTTTTAAAAGTTGGTACATGACATGACTTGATAAGTTATTTAAAAAACACGTCAAAAAGTAAACAATTTGAGAAAAATGCAGTATGACGTAGAATTCAATATTTCTCAAGAAAATGCATTAAATTTGAGATTAAAGTCAACTATGCACGTGGATGATTGGGCATTAGGTTCTCACAACGGAAACTGACCCCGCAACACTTTAATTCTAACAGCGTATTCACTACGCGATCAGTCACGTGATAACGTTGGAAGGAAAGGGAGGAGGACGTAGGAGGAAGCGTTCTGGACTTCGTTGAGGGTACCATCCCACCATATGAACAATATATATCAGCTTACCAAAATGCACACTGGAGGTGTAAGGTGGGTGACCCTTTATGGAGGCACAGAGATATATCAACCTCCTTTCACGTGGTATATCCTGGACTGCACTTTACATACTAACGAGGCTCTGGCGTTTGGACTCAGCCAGTATAATCCTCTGTGGGACTTATGTGCTGTCCTTATGTTTTTGTGATTGTCCTTTCATCCATCTCAACTTAACATCATTCATCCACATCTTCGCAACTGGCCAAAAGTTGCAGAAAACCGAAGTGAAATAAAGCAAATAAAAAAACTACGCACTGAATATTTCTAATTCAATTTCTAGTTTGGTTATCCTCATTTTTGCAAATGTCTACTTTCGAAGTGTATTTTTCAATCTTATAGAGGGTGTTCTGTATAGGACGCCGAATTAGAAAATTAAATAAAAATAGGGAAAATATCATGAAAATAGTTATATTTCACATATATGTAAACAGTAACATCTCCCATTTACGTATGAAAGACAATGTCAGGCATATGTCCACCACTACTGAGTCTCCACAAAATTATTGATAACCCTCTCGCAGATGTCTGTCCCGATGTCTCCAATCACCCGTATGATTTCCGCCTTCAGTTCCAAAAGAGTTCGTGGTTTGTTGGCGTACACCTGTGATTTCACAAACCCCATAAGAAGAAATCACAGGGTGTAAGATGACACTCCAACTGCCAAACCCCACACCACACAGTCGTTCTCAGCGGTTGGATGGATGGATTTCATGCTCCTGGATTATTCGAGGATTTTCGGAAGGAAACCACAACAAACGAGTCAAAACAATTGAGGCTACATTAATCGGCATGACAACAGATGCCAACATTGGCAAGATCAGGTCTGCCAACCTCGAAACAAAGCAATAGCACTCGATTCAAATTCGGCGTCCTATACGGAACACCCTTTAGAATACATCTTCAGCCCTTAATAACTTTATTTTACTTCCACCTACTTAAACTGGTCCAGATTTAATCTAGAAGTGGTAATTGGTCTATAAGGTGAAAATATTTGATGTTCTAATTTTGTCGTTTAATAGGATAAACTAAAAACTCTTCCCAAGTTTGTGCACAACTTTCCCAAACAGTTACTAAGCAAAGTTAGCCGTATGGACCCAGATTTAACATCAAAACGTCCACATCTGGGGATGCTGCACCAGAAAAATGTGCAGTTTCCATCTCAAACGTTCTCGTATAAACTGCATTTTGAGGACTTTAATCTTCTTATCTGCATCGTGGCAACGGCATTTTCCCCGCCATTCCATTCCTTTTTTTTCAGCTTCCTTTTTAAATCCACCAGGATAACGTCACGCCACAAAAATTACACACACTTTTATTTGTAATTTCACACCCAGGTTACTATCATTAATTTCTCTTTCCATATTCATTTGTAAGGAAACATTCAAATTGTGCAAACTATATGCAGAGAATTTGAAAACTGTTGTTACGCCTGAATTTCTTAACGAAAGAAGATAACAAACATGATCAAATGATAAAATAAATCAAATTGCCTACTAAAAAAATTTACGGGGAACCCTTGCTTCCTCATTATTCTTGAAGCACGTCTCATGTTTTGTTTAATTAAATACCACCATGTTACGTCATAGTAAATCCTTCATGATCGTTCATGTTGTTCTTGTGTGTTATATCAGCTGGCCTCCGTGACAAAGTGGTTAGCACAGCGCGCTACGACGCCAAGGGTTCGAATCCCGACCTGGGCATGGGTGTTCTTTGCAATTGTCCCCTCATCAATTTCATCTTATCATCCCTCATCCTCATCTTCGCGATTAGCCAAAAGTGGCAGAAAAACGAAGTAAAATAAATCAATCTGTGTTGTATCAGTATCCAAAGTTAACATCGCAATGGATTCCCAATGTCGCTAGATATTTTAAAAATGGCGCATGCTACTGACTGAGAAATTGAAAGAAGTGAACAATCTACCGTACTTTATTAAAATAACATATTTAACAGATTTAAGCTTTCAGTACAACTTTTAATAACCACTAACTAGTGGATACCAACAAAATATTTATAATTAAATAAAAACTATAGTGTTATTACGGGCTGCCAGAACTTGTTTTATCAGTAACGTTATATATAATGACAGTACGCAAAACACAACGTACAATCCAATAAACTACAGACCTTTAATCTCCGTTCTATATACATGTTGGTTTGTATGTTGTATCACTTCCATATCACGAGTTATTAACTAGCACACTGATATTCCTAAACCCGAAGGATCATTGTCGCAGAAACATTTCCATACCTCCAAATTTTGGGCAAGATCAACCCATTCGTGGCCCTCCTAACGAATTTCATGTAGGTTAACCTTAGTGTTGTCATTCCAGTTTCATATTGGCCTTTGCACAGCTCACATACAATCAGTTTCCCAACAAGAACCCCTAAACCTTTCTATTTTATCCTATCCATGCAGACAGTTTGCCTACCGATGTTTTCTTGATTTAATTATTCTAATAATATCAAGGGGAGTATAGTTATTTAGTCCAGTGTTATGCAATCTTCTCCACTCACCTGTTGCCACCTTTTTTAGGTTCAAATGTAAGATTTTATTTTCCAAAAATTCTTAAATTTCGTGTAAGGGATCATTTGGCATCAGCAAAAGTACTGCTTTGTACATTACAATCTTTACATTATTTAATATTAGCGGAGACGATAAAAGTTTATGAATCGATAAGTATCATATATGACCTGAATTAAGTAAACTTTTATTTTGCTCTTTAATATTATTTTCATTTGTTAATATTACTTCGACGTATTTGAATTTACAATCTAATTCAAATTAATTGTTACTTATAATTAGGTTCTGATATTAACTAACACTTGGTTTCGTCCTTTAAGCATGTATTTAGTTTCCTCTCTGCTAACTTCCTAACCTGTCTCTCTCTTGTTGCTTCTAAAAGTATCTTAATATTATTCACAGCATTTCCTACTATATCAACATCGTTTGCATATGTTAACAGCTGAGGTACACCCAATTAATCCGTATCAAGCCGGCGTGACTCGAACCTGCGACCGCTGGCGTCACAGCTCCATAGTCTAATCATTTCCCCAAAGGGTCCGGCTGAAGCGTTGCAAGTACCTTGCGACAAGCATATTAAACTGGCGACCTTCAGTGCATTTTTAAAACTCCGCTCACACGGGAATCGACAGAAAATCAGTTGCAATAACGAAACGTCAGCCTTATGTAAAAAGCACGGTTAACCAAAGTAAGTATATAATATAGTTGAGAAAGTAGCGCAGTCTTCCCTCCCGAAGCTGCAAAAAGAGGGTCGTGGGCGTTCCCAACCCTGACGTCACTCATGGGACAGAACTTTCCGCTTGTTACAGGATCTGCATTTGTGTGAAAGTGCCTTGTGTTTTCTTTTTCTGTAGCTCTTGTGTGATAATGGAGAATTTTTTTCAACAACAATAACATGTCAGGAAAATGCCGCGAAATTGTGCTGTTGCTTTGTGCCTGAACAACGCAAGAAATACAGTAGGACAGGCACATATCTAAGAAAAAGTTTTCGGTTTAAACTAGATTAAATGAGGATTTTGGTATCTTGCTGTGTGAAATAAGATAATGTGACGATAATTTAAGGAGAGAAATAATTATCAAGGCAAGACGGAGAAGAATGTTCTGTAACCCTGTTATTGATAATAGCACGCATCCAAAGTGGGGTATAGGGGGATTGACCCCCCCCACCCTCTCTCCAGGAAATTTTTCAGTTTATATTAGATAAAATTAGGCTTTCGGCTTCGTCAATAATATGACTGAGAATGTTCTATAACCCTGCTATTGTTACTAGCGCGTATCCAAGATGGGGATCAGGTGGCTCGAGTCCCCTCAGGTAATTTTTCAGTTTACACTACATAAAATTAGGTTTTTATCTTCTTGAATAATGTGACGATAATTTAAGGAGAGAAATACTTATGAAAGCAAGACGGAGAATTACCCTGTTGTTGATAATATTGCACGTAAATTTTACTTGAGCTTTCAGTGTTGTCGCAGTGAACTTGAGCACTATGTAGAGACTTGTCAGTATTTGGAAGCTGCACAACAAAGGTAGCTCCACACGTAGGGCGATTCGTTGTAATTTCTAATCTCTGGAAGACGCGAGAGGGAATGTTCTTGAATAAGAGGAGTCAGGATAAATATGCGTTAATTAGAACCATTCCTAAATAGATATCCTTTGACCGGACCTTGGATCCAATGAGAAAAATTGCGTTGTTTCTGACTTCATTGCCTTTTAAGTGTTCAATTCAAGGACTTGTTCATGATTTATTTGATCGTGTACAAGGCGCTTTACTTCAGTCTCCAATATGAAATCATAAAAACTTATGTAGACTTGATTTCAATAAATATGTCCGAGATAACGAGTGGCGTTCCCAGAATTTTCGGAAGGGAAAGTGGTTACGTATACTATTTTTGGTGGTCAGTCCTCATTTAGCCATCTTTTCCTGTCTTTGACGTTCAAATGGGGCTATGACCCCACCAACCCTCCCTTGGGCACATCACTGGAGATAAATAAGTAAGCATTTAACCATATTGGGAGACGAAACATTAGATGTGTTGGGAACGGAAGGGTTTTCACTGTGCATTAATTGCTTCGCGATCCAACTGTATTCTAGAAGACGATTTAGGGGATAGTTGCTCCCCTTTTTCTTGCATCCACACTATGTCCTCTTAATGCTAAGCCTTGTCTATCAAGAGAAAGTAAACTTTCCTTGCAACCCCCCACCCAAATTGCCACCACTGGCCTTAAACATAAAATACCCCTTAAAAATGGTGTTCACCCACCTCGCCGAAATGAATTCATGGATACGTGCCTGGGTGTAACATTTTTCGTTCCTAAAGGATCCGATTAAGTGCAAGATGTGGGTTTCAAAGTGAAGAGATTAGATCCTGTTAACACCAAAATAGCGACAGTGTGCTCATCGCATTTTCTGTATGCCGATTACGAACGGAACTTAAAAGCAGAACTGCTGAGTATTATTACCTGTAGACCGCAGCTTAATAGAAACGCTGTACCATGTTTAAATTTGCGTGGTTGTGTGGTGAATTGTAGTAGTGTTCAATAGGCAAATGGCATAATTGATCGGAGTTGACGTGCCAATAAACGTCAGATTCGAAAGCGAGCAGTGGACACACTTGAAGAGTTGTCTCCTCGCAAAAGAATTTGCATGGCACATAATTCAGAGACTTTGAGTACTGGAAATATACCCAATCTCCCACAAGATAGTGTGTTGGAAACTCTGAAAAAGAAATTAAAATGTGCTGAAGAACAAATAAAGAAACTGCAAACACTGCAGGATGAAAGTGCTAAAAAAAGTAACTTTTGGATTATAAACATGAAGTTGTAATATCTCGGTCCCAGTGATTTATCCAACAACTTCGCCCTAACACCCCACACAATGTTTTAAAAAGGACAACTTTGTGGTCATTTTGGCTCTAAGTATAACTTTTCACCCCCATAAACACGAATTTACACCACTCAAATAGAAAATTCTGAACAAACCTCCCTGCTCCACCTCCGAGCCGGCTTTCCAGCTTTTCATTACATGTAATTCTATTGATGGTTAACTTTCAGCGACACAGTTTACTAGATATGGTCTGCTCTATACATATACATTTATTTATACACACACGCTAGAACATTCATTCGATTTTATAACAAATTTATTTCCGAAAACACGGAAGAAGTGCGAATTCCTATGCCGTTGCTGGTGCTCGTCTTTGACATGTCCCGTGGCTGACGTCATCCGTGGAGATTTACGAATGGTTCCGAACTTTTCCGAACGCCAGACTGCACCTCCCTGCGGTTAACGACAGGACGGAACTCGCCCAACGGCTTTAACGATCGGAAATTTGAATCCCCCTTAAATAGATCGCGAGACCAGATCTCGGCCCCCAGTTGTAATCAGAAAGTTATCGAGTAAACAGATGTTGTCTCCAATTTATAGTCTGATTATCAAAAGAGTTACTGGGAGGAGTGGTGCGCTATCAAAGTTTATACGACTCTTAGTTCTTCTCTAGTTCCTCGCACAACTACATATGCTTACGCTAAATTAAGAATCAAAAGCGATAAAGTACCTCTTTGTTTAACCATCAGTTTCAAAATTATCAGATACATATAAAATTACCTCACTAATTTTTAGTTCCGTTTCTTTAAGATACTGGTCGCAATATTATTATTATTATTGGAAGTTATTACCGTTTAAAAATGCATTATGGTATACCTTTACAAACAGACGGCACTCACGTTAAAAACGCACACAGCTTCATCTCTCTTTCGAGATTTCTCGGTACACCAAAGTCGTACATACTAGTAACTATGATTATTCTCAACTAACCGTAAGGATGTAAGGAACAATATACGTATATATTGAATAATACATAAAAATTTAGTGTGATTAAATAGCATTAAGATTGCTGTTAGTACTACACTGAATCCACCGAATTAAATGCGACATGCTCTCTCTCTGTCATACAAACACAGACGCATACACAGGCAACAAACGTGACAAAAAACAAAACACTATGCAAACAAGATAATGTCAAGACGGACGTCGTCAGAGTTAAGTCGGTGAGTATAGCCCTCTTTCTCTTCTTCTTTCATACTTTGATCTCTATTTATGAGCTACGTCCGCATTACGGTAGAGTATCCAAATTTGTAATTAAAAAAGCAGGAACACACTTTGTAAGTTAAAAAACAACTCAATTAGAAACACGAACATTGTGTTAATTGAGTCTTACATATGTAGATATCATACTCAGTGAACTTGCGTGAGAGAGTACTTAGGAGGGAGGGAGAGAGGTGGAGGGGCGGATTCGTGCATATGACAAGGAATTAATTGTTGGCCTTGAATATTCTAACTCCTTTGCGGTTGTTTATTTTTAACCTTCAATTGGAAGAGCTGCACATTTCAATATGTTCATTTGTTCAAAACGGAATCGAAGTGACGCCAAATTACAACATTGGGCCAAAAAAGTCCCCAAAGCATCAAACGGAAAGCATTTCGTTTACCACCGTCAAAGAAACTGAAATCTGAATCCAAACGTAACATTGACTAGATATATACCCTACAGATTTATTTAAGTTTTGGCTAACCGCAAAGATGAGAATGAATGGTGATTGGGGGAAATTGATGAACTGATAAAGCACAAAGACACATGGACAGAACATGCGATCTACAAAGGATTACACTGGCCGTGGGTCTAAGCGCCAGAGGAGCCTGTAAGAACACAGTCCAGCTGGAAGAGAGATTGACATTTGAGTGACTTGAATCAATATCGCCGACCTTTGTGGTGGGGTGCTACGACACCCACGCCTGCGCATGGGCGTCCTCCGTGAGTGTCCCTTCATCAATTTCATCATTCATCGTCGCGATTAGCCAAAAATGGAAGAAAAGCAACCTCAAATAACAAAAACCAATCAATCAACCAACCTTCGGTTAATATCATCCCCATACAGCCCAAGCAATGCACTGGTCCCCAACGGTGACTTGAACACGGAGCCTCTTCATACACACATTATAATTATGTGGCGGAGTGGTTAGCACATCGCGCTACGACGCCAGGGGTCCCGGGTTCGGATGTTTGTGAGTATCCATTCATCAATTTCATCACATCATCACTCATCTCCATCTTCGCAAATTAGCCAAAAGTGGCACAAAAGCGAAGTAAAATAAAGTAAATCAATAAACAATATAATTATGTTATAATAATAATTATCATTATCATTATCGGTTTGGAAGATTATCAGTCACTGGGAATTAAACTACAGTAACAAGTTTTGGTAGTTGGTATGCTGCTGCATGAAGCATGCATTTACTTGCCAAATGCTGTTGGGTAAAAATAAGTTTGGTGTGTTAGGCAAGTTGAAAATGTTGCATGGGAGTGACCTACATTACAAAGAAGTTTTACCATCTTACGCTGTAAACGTAAAGCATGTAAAACAAAAAAACAAAAAAACTCGAGTAGAATAAAGTGTGGGTTTCGAGCAATATTGAGATCGCATGCGTGTGTCACGATATTACAAATCTCCATAAAACGGAAACAAGCAGAACATTCACACAAAAAATAGTGCACTTCAGTTCCATAAAGAAAATGCATAACCTGTTTCAAATAACATTCCTGTTCTCTTGCAAGAAGAATAAAAACATGGAGGTCGGGGTTGGCAAGCAACGGATTACCTCGCATGAAGTTGAAAAAGTACAGCAACTCTCGAGCAACGTGGCTGAGGTAGCTCCCCGTCGTGGACAACTACTCAAGCAACTGGAAACACATAAAAAAGCTCCACCGTGAGCGACGTCACAACACAATACGCACAACCCATCGCACCTGTTTGTTCACTGGTCATAGGTCCCACTCGATCCACAAGCAAAGACCCCCAACTTCACTCATTCCCCCATTCAGTTGCGATTTCCTTGCCGCAAAAAATGAATGGACGGCAATGGCTGTTCTTAGATCGGCAAGCACACAGATTTCGACATTCTTCCGGGAATCCCCGTGACACTCTGCCATACCCGGGCAGGGCAGGCGCCAAGCACCCGTAACTCCACCCTCCCACACGGATCCTTTTCTACAAAGCACGCGAAGTTCCCCTTCCACCCTCCTCCTCGCGTGAGTGGCCAACAACACAGCTGACCTTCGAAATCTACTTCGATCGCTGCGGAGTCCATAATTTACCTCCTGACTTATTCAAGGGAGTCCTTTTACTAGATTTTCCTACGCGTTCTTCTATTAGCACTTGCCTACAATTCGACGAAGTAATATTCCACACGAAAACATTGTTCATTTTTAAAGCAAACATGGGCGACGGGAATTCGACCAGACTTTTGATGGCATACACCGAACGGTTCTGAGGTGTACTCACCTGCGTTTCTCAGAGCTCGCAGATCAAAGGTGCCGCATCTACAAGGCTCCAATAATTCTTGTCTACCAATGTCGCTATAAATAATTTTCCGCCTGACTCGGGTAGGAATTTTTCCGTCGATGTTCCCCCATAAGCACTTTGGAGATCGACCAGCCTGCCATCCATGAGTAAAAAAAGGCGGCATTGTGGGAAGTAAATACCGTGCGTCCATTTCGATCTGCAGCCGAGAGATCGGGAGAAGCGTGGCGGGCGGCACTGACGGAGATGCCGACATTTGCGGCCTGAAATGCCCGCTTATTTTTATGGACATATGCAGACATTTATATAAATATTGCAAAACGAGCACTAACCTGTGTTATAAGAGTATGGTTTTAATTTTAGTAGCTTAGTGACTGTATGTGCCGATGATTTTGACACGCCCACCTCTTGTGAAACACGGCGTAGAGGTTTGTTTGGAGAACGTTCTAACGCTGCACCAATATCATCGAGTTTTGCTTCGGTTAGAATCCGTCGTTTTTGCTTAGGTGTTTTAAAATTTAACGATACAGTTTCTCGTAATTTAAGGACAAGATGTCTAACCGTATCTCTGTGTGGAGTTGAAACGCATGAGAATTTCTGTACAAATTACCTACACACGTCTCGACACGAGTTTGTTTTCACGTAGGTACGTGTCATACATAAAAAAATCTTTGTTCTAACGTGAATCTTGCGGCTGGCATTCCAATCGTCTCACTGACACGTCACACATACACACTACAATAACACAAACAAGTAACTGCAAGTAACCAAGAATAACACTCTTGCGCACAGTACGAAATTAACACGCTCTTGGTTTGCATTGCTCGCCACTATATTTACAACTCTGTCTTCATCTAGTCGCGAAGGAACAAAAAACTCGAGCTCGGAGATTTCGGATTGCAAGGAAGCTCACGAACACTATTGACTTTTAACGGTTTCTTCTACAGCGTAATCTTGATACAGTGTTGCACATTCAAAACCTCCAAACGATCCCCATCGGCACAAAACTCTTTCAAGGATATAAACTTAAGCAGGACGTTACTGGTCAAAACTATGATTAAAATGTTTTATTATCTGTGGCTCTTAACATCGTTTCTAAAGCGTATTTTTTTGTGTATATAAGAGCAGAACTTGGATGAATTACAAAAGAACTTTTGCGTGTTATAACACAGGTTAGTGATCGTTTTGCAATATTTATATAAATGTCTGCATATGTCTATAAAAATAAGCGGGCATTACAGGCCGCAAATGTCGGCATCTCCGTCAGCGCCGCCCGCCACGCTTCTCCCGATCTCTCGGCTGCAGATCGAAATGAACGCACGGTATGTCCGGAGCATGGTCCTAATCACAACACTTATCCTACGGCCGAGTCGAACATTATATTCAACTTTACTGTCCTTTCTCTGTAGACAAACTGTTGCGATGAAGATGAATGATGAGTTTTTACTTTTATCTTCAAGTCCACTTCATGCACATACAGGCTTTTCTACTGGTTAAAGTGGGATCCGAACAACGATATGCCTTCAACGGATAACGAACCTGGGACCCTTCGATTACAAAACGACGACATTACCTCTATGCTATCGGGGAGGTCCCAGGATGAATTATAATTAGATGAAATTGATGAAGGGACAAGCAACATCAATGTCCAGACAAGAGACTCAAGTATTGAAGCTTCAGTGGTCGTGAGTCCATTA
Organism: Lepisma saccharinum; assembly: GCF_977018435.1. Taxonomy (NCBI): domain Eukaryota; kingdom Metazoa; phylum Arthropoda; class Insecta; order Zygentoma; family Lepismatidae; genus Lepisma; species Lepisma saccharinum. The sequence goes on from NC_139234.1 coordinate 20,014,035, forward strand.
GTCAAAAATGTGATACGCCTTACCTCAATGCGCCCTATGTGAATCTAGGACAATTGCAATGAAGCCAAAATACCGGACAATTGCGATGATTTTCACGGTGAAGGTAATTTTAAAATTAATGGTAGGACTATTACAACGATCAGGATGACTAACCCACAGGTGTACCACAAATGACAGCCCTTCATTCCTACTCCCCCCCCCCCCTAAGTCTGAAATCACAGACAGTTGAATCCAGGCGTCTGCTTATCTGTCCTGCAGAATACACGTTTTATTTGCAGGTGTCACAAATACCTGGAATTCCCCTAGTAGCGGAAGTTTGCTAAGGGGTGAATTTTTAAAAAATCTGCCATTTCTGATCCATACTTGCTCTGGTGCACTTCACTTAGTAGTAATTCGGATAGCATACTTAATTATGGAAGTTATTCAAACGGAGAAAGGAAAACCTGCCGCGCTGTACGATGGTCATATTTCACATAATTTTTTTGTAAGATGTATTGTACGGAGTGTTAAGTCACCCTTCGATTTGATAGAAGATTTAAAATGTCATCGCAATTGTCCACCCGCCCTTTCACTTCTATGTTCATCGCAATTGTCCGGCGGCTACCCTCTATGTACCCGACGATAATGGCATGGGGCAATCCACAGGGAACACATTTTAATTGACTCCATTATAAACTACAACAAAGTCGATATGTGGTTCGACGAGTTACCGTCCAACTCTAAAACAGGTATATAATATACTACATTAAGCAACCATAGTTGGTTTGCCAGATCTCAAATGGGGTTTCCTCGATGGCGTAGTGGTAACGTCGTCGCCTTGTGATCAAGGGGTCCCGGGTTCGATACCCGGTGGATTCACATGGCACAGTGTTTCGGATACCACTTTAAACTGTAGGTCCAGTCCCGATTAGCCTTTCTGTGCATAAAGTGGACTTAAAACCATAATTCAAACAATCAAATCTCAAATGGTCTCGCTCCTAGCACAACCATCACGACGGTTCGTTTACGTCCCCACTTTCGCAGCATGACGTCACAAAAACAAAACGCTAAGAACACCCAACCTCGACAGCCAAAACCTACCCAAGTAAGCATATAGAAGCAGGACTATGGCCGGAAGTAAACACGAGAAATTAGAGAAGGTATGGAGAGACGAGGTGTGTCGGAGTCTACATGTTGTGCCTTGTTCACGGTCTTGTTTTTATGTTTGGAGCCTCGTATCGGCGCTACGTCCCTCGAAAAACGAAATCTTATATCTGAATGTATTCAACCACGCACAGTGGCGTACGCAGGTTTTTTTTTTATTCGGAGGTGGCTGAAATTGTAAAGGTGGTTAGGAGTGGGGAGATACAGTACAAATCATTTTGCAATTACCATTTTGAACTTTCGTTTTAAAAGTTGTTCAAAGACAAAAATTATAATCCTGGTTAATCTTAAGGGAAATTCGCATTTATTACTTTGGTTCTTCCCGAGTTATTCGCTACTTTCATTTGAAAACTTGATTTTTTTTTTCAAAATTTCGGGAGGGGCTGCAGCCCCATCAGCTCTATCCCTGTCTACACTAGTGACCAAGCAGGACAGCTTTACAATTTCAACTACTTGATTAACTTTGCATTATCAGGGTTCCTACGATTTTTTGATTATGAAATTCCATGACATTTCCAGGTTTTCCAGTCCAAAATTGAAATTTATCCAGACATGTTTATCATCATGACGTTTGTCTTTGAACCTTGTGTTTTTCAATTAAATATATAATCCGTTAATTATTATGAATATTCACTTTTACAACTTTTTTTAGTAAGTATCATTCTACACACACAAGAACACGTAAAAATTTGAAGAGTAAAATGTAAAATTACAATCGGCTTCAAATGTATTGGGTTCTACAATTGCGTGCATCTAGCCTTCAGGCTAAGGGTACATTATGTCACCGTAACAGATCTCCACAATATAAAAACAACAGAAAAAGTTCATAAACCATACACAATTTTTCGTTTTCTGGCGAATTTATAGTGTTATAGAAAATACTGCTTTCTTGCTTGCATTTATAAAACACAGCAACTGGAGAAATTTTTGTTGCATGTGGGAATTCTATAGGAAATTCCAACAAAACTAAGATCTATAAAATAATAGATGATAACCTCATCTTCACGAACCTTTCCGATAATTATGATCATATTGTCAATGTACTTTAGTTATTAATCAGATATGTGGACTGCAAGTTTTACTTTGATATTCTTTCCAATATCTAGTATTAAAAACGTGAAAATTTATTACAGAAATTCGAAGGAACCATAATTTTGCACAAGACTGAGAATCATAAGAAGGAAAAAACAAGTTTCTAAACTGAATCTCTTTTGGGAGAAGTGAAGTGAACTGCTTGTTCATCTTGCAACTTTTTCTTTTGCAGACTCCGAACTGCACGTAAATTCCAAGCGATCTGCAAAATTCCCTGACTTTTCCCTGACAAGCCAAATTCCTGACATTTCCCTGTTTTTGAAGTTTTCCAGACGCGTATCAACCCTGATTATGATATGTGACACATACATAAATATACAGATGTTTGGCTTGGTATGTCTGATTAAGTAAAATAAACTAATTTCAAAGTCTCCAACGACCACTAGAGCATCGGAAACGAAGTTTCGACCTCGTCTCGATTTCATCAGTTCGTCTCGATCCCATCCAACGAGAAATAAAACTATGAGTAGGTTGGGTAGGTGAGATATGGTGTGCTCGCACTTATTTTGTGACATCGTGCACGGAAGGGCGGAACTTAACGTTTATCGGAGAGGAGGTTTTAAGGAGAGCGCTATACAGATGTGATGTGTAAAATAAATCGAAGAAGGGCAACTACTTATCTTAGAGAGTTAAAGTTGGTTTTTGTTTTTTTCGGGAAAAGACCAGGGTCTGTGAGAAGTGAAATATCTTTATCCTACATCCAAACAAGCGTAGGTAAAAAACGAAGAAGTGAAATTTTACCCGAATATGATCCTTCCCCGAGTTAGTACGGCCAAACCAAATCTAAATGCGTTTGTTTGAATGTGGAATGTCAAAATATCTCACGTCTTGCGAAAGTTCTTAAAGTACCGCCAAGAATAAATAAAACACCAATTCTGTACGACGAACAGTTGTCATCGGGTCTTGCCTTTTGTGTACATTGGAAAAACAACGTTTTAAAATTCAAGCGATATCGGGGGGGGGGGGAGCTTTCGATAAATCTACAATACTCGTTGAAATTCAAGTATGCTAAAAACAGGACTGAAATATTAAGAGTTGTTCCGGAAAAATGAAGAAATCATGGACGTCCGGAAGTGGAGGGGGCAAGTGGGGGCCACCCCCCCTGAAAACTGTCAACTAAATATTATATATTTCACACATATAATTTCATTTCAGCCACAAAAATATATGTTAATTTTTGCATGAATACGATAACTTCAAATTAAAGCAATGCTCGCTTGCCCCTCCCTGGTAAAAATCCTGCGGACGTCCATGGAAGAGATCATTTGAAGCTTAAACAAAAGTACATTTCAATTCGACTTTATGTACAGAAAGGCTAATCGGGATCGGACCTACAGTTTGTAGTGGGATGCGAACCAGCGTGGCATGTGCCTCCAATGGGAATCGAACCCTTGACTCTTGATTACAGCGTCAGTACTACACCATCGGGGAGGCTCGGGGCTTAAACGAATCGTTGATGAACAGATGTGCAAGAAAGGGGGGGGGGGGCACACTCGGGAAAGGCGCTGGCTGTATATCGCAGCTAGTTAGCAAGCCCACGGTACAAGTTCATATCTAATTGAGCAGGAACGCCCATTTCCAAGACCGTGTAAAATATCGTGTTAACAAACCGCCCACAGGCAGGCGTCCACGAAGGCACGCGGTTGCGTTGCCACAGACATTTTGCAGGGTCACTCCATTCATGCAGGATGGAATGTATTTCACGGGAAACGAACTTCAATGGAAGGAGCGACGGCCACCAGTGCACTGCCTCTATCATGGCGTTACGTAAGAGAGGACTAAAGGGAAACACATGTCATCTGCAGCAGACGTTTCAACCGGCGGAACTCTGCAAGTTAAACCTTAAGGCCTGGATCGTGACTGCCACCAGGGAGATTTTTAAAAATGTCCCTGTCCTTTCGAAAAACCGGAGCGAATTTACAATACCGGACCCCTCCCCGAATCTTGTAATATTTCGCATACTCACTAATTGAGGTCTCCTAATCACGAATTTGAAGTTAAAATGTGGGGGTCACGCGTAGAAATTGCAAAATAAGCGAAATTGAGTGGTCCGCGATCGGAACACAAACCCTGGATTTCTCCACGAAAACAATGGTGATTACAAAAATTTTACGTTTTAGAACGAAATTTATATATTCCTGATATTATTACGACCACAAATTTTAACTAACCTAACCTAACCTTACCGTGAATGGTTTGGGGCTATCCGTGAATGGTTTGTGGGGGCTACCCGTGCATGGTTCTACGACCCCAAATTTTAACTACGTTTGCCTAACCTAACCTAACCTTACCGAGAATGGTTCGTGGGGCTATCCGTGAATAGCTTTTGGGCCAATTGCGATCACGGACCGATAAAAAATATTAGTTTAGTAGCACTGTAGCGGCAAAATTTCCTCACTGAAGACGACATTTTCGTAACCTGCAATTTAACGCTCGATGCACTGTTGCCAAAGTTACCTCTTATCAAAGCAGTCCGCATTCCACGATCCATGCTCTCCAAGTATGAAAGCAACAGTGTGGCAACGCTGTAGACAGCGTAACTGATTGCGAACGTCAATTGTTCATATCAACAAACATGGTTTCCATGCTTGTATACGGAGAATGATTGCGAAATTTGTGAAGCTTATTTTACAACTTCTACACGTTGATGAACAATTTCTACACGTCACCCCCCAATGTTAACATCAGATAATTCATCGGGAATACGTATTTCGTGAGTATAAGAACTAGAATAGAAATTACGGAAGGGTCTGGTATTGTAAATTCTTACCGAAAAACCGCTGTGATATTCCAAAATCTGAAAAATTACATCAGTTTAGAATTCCAACTAGAGCACTCACGTGAATTTTCGTGTGGTTTGCTTTCGTAGTTATCTAGATATTAAATAGGCTTTCGTAATAGCGATTCTACGTAAAACTAGCAGAGCGTGAGTTTGATTTTCAGTCCAATTAATGCACAGAAGGGGAAATCTGGATTTGTCCTGCAGCTTACAGAGGCATCAGAACTATTATGCGGCTCCAGCGGGTATCGAACCAGGGATTCCTTGATTAAAAGGCGACGACGGATAGTGTTGCGTTGTCCATGTGTATTTGTGATTCTTTCTATAACCATTCATCCCCATCGTAGCGACAAGACAAAAAGTGGAAGGAAAGCGACGTAAACGAAATCAAACAAGTCTACTGTTAAAAAAAAAAAGTCACTCCTGAGGTACATAAATTTTTGACCAAGTAAAAAAGAGGCCATTCTTCTCCTGCCTGAACTATAGAAATTTTCGAACGGAAAAAAGGCTAACACACGTTGAACAAAAATAATTTGGAAGGCAAATACCTAAAAAAAAAAATAAATAAATAAAAAAAAAATAAAAAAAAAAGTAACTCAAGGTCACTCTCCCCCATATCTACGTGACATATACTTCGTGCATCGAACGAGTAACGAACGACTCTAGTAGTCTGCGTGGGAAGCAGAAATTGCCCGGAAACACCCAACACGCACTCAAACAAAGGAGTGACGAAGGCAGAATGCATCCAATGCAAGTGCAGGAGCGAAAGGCGTTCAAGTACGATGAAACGGTGCAGACTTCCATGAACTACAATTCCGTAACAAATCAAGTTCAGAGAACCCTAGAAAATCGAACTCAGGAGTGTTCTACGAAGTCATGCATCACTAAAGTTACTTATAGGAGAATCTAGTTTCTTGGACCGCAGCAAGGGATAAAGAGACAGATTCCGGGTCGATTGAATGTTATTCTGGTCCTTTCATCTAAAAGACTCTACTTGGAACAAGCAAGGCGAGATATAAGCCTAGTCTCAGTAAGCTCAGACCGACAGGCACAAGAATTGGGACTGAAAATTCTTACATAACTTGATATCTATCTCAACGTGTTCATTTGCACTTTTTCCCACTTTATTAGTTTTGTTAACAGACAGAAATAGAAATTGCCGTTTTTCGACGGCTTGTAAGATCGGGACGGAACTTCAACGTGCAAGACGTTACTGAGAAATGTTGTTTGTTTTGATATCCTGTACTGGTTGTGGAAGTTGGTCGATATTCTAGGCCGACATCGTGTGTTTCTGTGTGTTTTTAAGACAAGAAATTTTTTTTTAGTTCTTTTATAAAGATTTCATCTGCGAATGAATTTTGGACGAATAAGCAGTATTTCTTCACTGAGTGAGCGAGAGAGTGAGAGAGAGAGAGAGAGAGATATTACCAACATATTCTTCTTTTTAAGTGAATTGTTCCAGATTGATTGATGTGTAAATTGATAACCAATCAACACATTGGTTATTTGCGCCCGTCACATAATACAGGTACAACACAAACAAAATTGAAAACAGGACTCTGACAAGAAAATAAAATATGTTCGTTGCTAACTCAACATTGAAAACCAATACTAAAAAAAAACTTTACCCAGACTGTCAAGGACTAAGATCTCCACACTTTGGTAAGAGCTGAGGCTGTAAAGGGACACTCTGAACATCTACGGATAAACACAGCACGGCACACAACTCAACAGAGAATTATACTTATTGACTGTGAGTACAGACTCCAGAGCTTTGTTGGCCTGAAAAAATTCAGTTTACCACTGTTGCATGTATAGGGTGTTCCGTACAGGACGCCGAATTAGAAAATTAAATAAAAATAGGGAAAATATCATGAAAATAGTTATATTTCACATATATGTAAACAGTAACATCTCCCATTTACGTATGAAAGACAATGTCAGGCATATGTCCACCACTACTGAGTCTGCATGCATTTATACGCTCCACAAAATTATTGATAACCACCTCGCAGATGTCTGTCCCGATGCCTCCAATCACCCGTATGATTTCCGCCTTCAGTTCCAAAAGGGTTCGTGGTTTGTTGGCGTACACCTGTGATTTCACAAACCCCAATAAGAAGGAATCACAGGGTGTAAGATCACACGCCACCTGCCAAACCCCACACCACACAGTCGTTCTCAGCGGATGGATGGATGGATTTCATGCTCCTGGATTATTCGAGGATTTTCGGAAGGAAACCACAAGAAACGAGTCAAAACAACTGGGGCTACATTAATTGGCATGACAACAGATGCCAACATTGGTAAGAACAGGTCTGCCAACCTCGAAACAAAGCAATAGCACTCGATTCAAATTCGGCGTCCTATACGGAATACCCTTTAGAAGAGATATTTGCATCGAGTACCTTCAGGAAAAGAAGGCCAACCGGTGAACTGTTCCCGTAACGTGACCTTTGTTGTATTTTAAAATAATACTATAGTAAATTAAATAAGCCAATCAAATTAGGAGTTTTAACACTTTGAACAGCAAGTCTGAACGTTACTCCAAGATTTTTGCACACAGTATATCAACGCCCCCGCGCCCCGGACCATTCAACAATATCCTACTAAGCCGGGAGGCAAAAGAGACACAGCATTGAATCCAGAAATAATTCCACATTAATCTTCCGCCGTGGACTTTTTGAAATTCAGAATGAAGCGAAGCCGCCGTGTCATTGATTGCGCAATTAATCAATCTGGATGCTGGACTGGCGTACAAAACCTCGGTCGGCCCCAGGCTATATTTAGTTCCTTGCATGCAGATATCGCCAGGAACATGCCGCCTATTGAGCACAAATTCTAGGCCAAAAGGAGTTTAGAAAGGTAGAGAACGTGCTTATATTTTTCACCGGCGTGGCTTTCATGCTAAGTAGCAGTATTAAAATCGAGTTATAACTTCATGGAAATTATTCCAGAAAGAGGCTAGATCGCTTTGTCAAGGTATCCGCACTTGTTATTTTTAACTGATCATTAATTCTTTGTGGTAACTCTGTTTATCTGTGCATAAAGTGAACTTAAAATAAACTTTTCTGTTGGCTGGCGTCACAGACATGTCCATTTTTGCCCAACAGTAAATATTGCCCTTATTAATGAATCTACTGCACCTTAAAAAAATACTATTATTTGGATATAATTACAGTTCTGGGCCTCTTCTACACTGAGATAACTTTTCATCCTTGGATGCTAAGGCTGAATGATTTGTAGACATTCGTCTAAACATTGAATTTATTAAAGTTTTGTAGTGCTCGAATAGGAAGTTTTATGATGTAATTTAGAATACTACATGTAGCTCTGGTAGTCATAAGTAGGGCTAGGATTTTTATGACCTAAAAAACACCAAAATATGCAAAATAAAATATGCTCTTATGACCTAAAATTTTACAGAATATGCAATATAATTTGAGAAATATGGCCTTATAACTGGACTGTTTCAAACATCAATATCTAAATGCTGAGATATTTTCACATACGTACTATTTTTATAGATCACTTTATGGGCCATGGGTTGAAATGCACAATGAATACTTTCTCTAAATTTTCAAATAAAAATGAAAAAAGATTTTGCTACAGTCAAAAAAAAAAAAAAACTCTCGCGTAAACATGGGAGTAAGAATCCACTTCGAAAATGACTGTATATTTCATGAAAATGCAAAAATATGCTGAATATGACCGAAAATCCATCAAAATATGCTCTTAAAAAGCACCTTAATTTTATTAGTTTCTTCATAATATGAATTTCTATATATTTGGGGAACACATCACCCTTACCAAAAAAAAAAAAATGCTAAGTCATAAAAATCTTAGCCCTAGTCATAAGGATAATGTAGACACCTATTAAAATAAATTTTGCTTCAGGACCTGATGGCTATTCGACAAACGCGTACCGGAACGCATTCTGACAGTGGAAGTGACGCTGAGAGCAGAGCAGGGAGCATGTTTCATAAAAAGTAAATAAATTAATTTGGAAAAAAACTAAATATCTTTTTCGACCCCCCTCGTAGAGGCCACAGACGGGAGGCAAAGCAAAACAAGTCCCCAGAGGATCAAGTGGCTATGGATAAAGGCACCAGAGCCTATTAGGTTGTGATACGGTCCCCTTTTAGGCTGGAGTCGTTGCTGTGTCATATTACAGTGGCCTTCTGTTTATATTCGCTACGAGGGTTCGGGGTCCCCGGTGGGAATCGAACCACAGGCGAGATGGTTCATCACCCACTTTACATAATATTCTGTTCGCAAACGAGCAAAAGTGAGTTGGAATACAGACGTGATAAGAAAAGTGAACTCTATGAATCTGAAACCAACAGACGCCTACAGGCATGCCGCCTCAAGACGCAGTCCTCTGTAACTGTTCAAACCCATTGCAATTGATGCCCCCTGCACATTATGCAAAACGGCAAACCTTTGGGTAGTGTGTGTGGCTTGCTTTTACGGGATCAACCAATTTATGCTTGTGATGGTACAAGAAACTACACTACTGCATGCAGCTTCGGCATCACCTTGTCGGAGGTGCACAATTAAAACATGAGTAATATTCAAAACATAAAATTCTCCAAGCTTCACTGATCCTAGCTGACTCAACAACTTCAGTGTAAAAGAAAAATACATGATAGACCTGCCACAGACGCTAAGGGCAGGTAAACACTTAATTATTTATTGGTCTTGCCTATTTATAGCGTGTTTGTCGTTCCCTCTTAGCACGTCATCGCCAAAGAAGAAGTACAAAAGTCAGTGGCTAGCAACGTCCCATATGATAAGGTTATATATAACATGAGCGCCCCGCTGAGTAATGAATATTGTACGGTTCTCCTCTCCCGCGCTTTTTGAACAGTAAAATCAATGCCCTTCTGCAGAAATGAAAATTTACTTTTAATTTCAAGTGATATGGACAAGTAGCAGCGACTGGAAAAAGTATGACCTTTAATGCGTTACTGCAGTCAATACAGCTGCACACACTTGTGTTAATTGACTCATTATGAGTTCTGCGTGTACTTATTCCTTCAGTCTTCATAACATTAGAGCCTAAGCCATATTCACAACTCAGATTCAGGGTCTCCACAGTGGTAGTAACGTTGTCGACTTGTGATCAAGAGTCCCTGGTTCGATCCCCAGTGGAGGCATAGTCTTTCAGATACACTTTAAAGAATATAGGTCAAGTTCTGATTAGTCATTGTGCGCTACAAAAAAACCTCCAACAAAGAACTAAGACTCAAGTAAGATTTGAAAGTGTTAAATTTATCATCACAATAACTACCGTTGTCATAGATATAATAATAATTATTATTATTATTTTCTTTTAAATATTATACAAAATTTAAAATATTGTACATTTCTTTCAATATGTGATATAGTAATTTCGTTACACAACAAACATATCCCAGATATAAAAAGAGGTGAAGAGTGTAATAATATGACTTGAATAATGTCTGAGTAGGTCGTTTGACTGCCACGAGATATATTCGATTCCTGTGTTGGGTGAATTTCAGGAGGGAATTTTTCCAGCAACGTCCCTGCACGAAGCGGTTCTGGGGTTCACCTACCCTCTAATACGAGTAAATGGTACGGCATTTCTTTCTAACTGTATACTTCCTAAATACAGAAGCATTAATTAATGCAGTCACGAATCATAACGCAATGGGCTCAGAGGAAGAATGGAGTGCTTATAGCCCGCCTTCTAAATCGTCCGAGGAAGAGTACATCTGCATCACACAAGTGTCGCTCGGGTTGCAGCACCCCGCAGGGGACAACCGGAGACGCTAACAGATTTTACGCCGCACTCAACGAACGTGGTTTTAGGGCAGACAGCGGTCGCAGACAAAAGACTCGCAATCATAGTTCGTCAACTTCACTGAGCCATAAACATACCAAGTTCCTTCAGCGGGGTCCCAGATACTAATCCAATTCGCGAGCCGCGTGGTGGACCCTGGGCATTCTTGTCGGAACGCCAAGCGACCTTAATCTAATAATTGTGTACGTGTTGCCAGGCAACACATCGCCGTCATCATCCTTTACGGAGCCGAGGCGGAAGGGCAAGATGGCGTATAAAATCAGCACGGCTCCGAGGGCGGGAGAGTGACGTCGCGTGGAGAAATCCCTGTTCGGGCGCCATCACTGTTTGGTTCAATGCATGGATGGATAATTCGAGGGATTTCACCCAGCGCGAGCGCTAATGAATTGGCCTCTGTAAATTCTCGCTTTAATAGGATGATAACTCATTTGCGGGATAACGGGGAAATTGCACTGCTATGAAGCCGTTGTTCATGAATTATGGGAGACGACGATACGATGATAAATATGCATTTCAGTCGACGCTACTTTATAGCACGAAGCACATTTTGCGTTGACAAATTCTTGAACTTTTTCGTGGTTCTTCGTAAGAGAATATGCCCTCCAGAATAGAGTGCTGCAGCGAGGCTTCTTTGCTCGATCGTCTAATAGTTCCCACGGATGACGCTAGATGGCTTACGGAATCGACTGTTTCTTCGCTTGAGCGAATAACGCTCGAACAGGCAAACGATCGGTATACGCTCGAAGCCCAGTAGTTCACGCACAACAGTAATTTGTCTGTAGTAGTGGACCTTCAAATATGCTTCGTGAAGTGAAAGACGCATCTTTTCCATGTTAAAATGTAATTTAGTCTATCTTACCAATACATAGCAATATATGAAAATGAATAGATGATTATGGGCTGAAACTACCATCACAAATTTTACATATATATTTGTACGATTATTGTCACATTGAAATAATATTTGATATTCTATACATTCGAGCGAATCACGCTCGAGCGTGGGAGATTCGATCGAGTTTCAGCGAGCGAAAGTGGTCCAATGCAGTACTCTACTCCAGAAGATATGATGTGATAATGTACACACGAGCCAAGTAGCCAATCAGATTCATTCGGCCATTGGCTCATAACACAAGCAACAACCAGCATCGTGTTCTGACGTCAGTGCGGAATGCCTTAGTTCTCTCAGCACAAATATAACCTTTTTGGTCAAGCACAAGATAAAATGACAGTGCATTTGTGCCAAGAGAACTAAACCTAACCTAGCAACGAAGGCATTCCTTGCTTACGTCAGAACACGATGTTGATTATTGCTTGAGTGAGACACACTGCTGATAGGCTATCTTCATTGCTACATTGAAGGCCACTCTTGTTTCATTGGCTTCAGATAATACATAGGAAGAAGTACTACGAAAAGCAGAACAGAGAGTAAGAGAGAACATACTGCGGGAAAACATTAGAGAAAGTCTGAAAATGGGACACAATCTCGGAATGATTTTAAATGTTTGTTACCCCTATTGCAATAGTATCTCGTTATAAATGTCGCTGTCACTTGATATATGTAACTTAGGTATGGTTCAGGGGCGGCGATAAGGGCTGCGCATATCCGGCAGTGGGAAGGGTCCAGAATTAACATCTCCTTCAAATACGGGTCTAGTACCACATTCATTAGCAAACTTTTGTTTAAACTATCGTGTATTTGAAAAATATGATTTTTTAAAAAATGACGTGGTTGAAAAGTTAAAAAACTCCATTTATAAAAAAGGGGGTTCTAAAATCCGGTATCTATGCCACTGGTGTGGATTACCCTGGCAAACAAAACAAAGAGATGCGCTTTGATACACAGTGAGCGTTTGTCGTTGTGTGGCGCACATCTTATATACCAACAAGTCCCTCTGCTTTTCTATGCATAGAAAGTTGAAAATTTGGATGAACTTCACTTACCGCTATTATAAATAACAACTAAAGGGATTCCACGCGAGCGCAGGATCTGCACTGTTGTTTCACCGAAAGAACAATCTCTTTCTCTGCTCTTAGCACTTTTTACACATCTTTCGTTTGTCCTAAAACTAAATACTGTTCTCCGATCCGCTCAATGGCGTGTCCCTCAAATCTAGCCAGAATAAACTCCGTTCTGAATTTCTTTGTGATCATTGTTCGTCACGTAGTTCCATATACAAAACATCCATCCTTCTGAAAATGCTAAATATCCGTTGTTCCCACGTGAGACAAACTTGGAGATCTTATATTCCTACATAGCATAGGCAATGATAACATCAGAAGTGGTTGTCTACTCCAGGAAATTCACTTTCGAGTGCCGTCTCGCACTACCTGAAGCTTTCAGAAGCTTAGGCTGTGCATCGAGCGTTCTATGTTTCACAGACTTCCCCAGCTAATACTGTAACCTACAAAAAAATTTAAAAAAATATTTTTAAAAAAAAATCAGGCACGTTTTAGAAGGCAGTTGTGTGTAAAAACAAACGCATGTAATCGTGCTTTGTTATTGCTAGTACTTTCCAAAATAAAATGGCTAATGCTGTATTTGGAATCCTTTATTACATAAATATATAAATGAACAAGGCAAGGCACTTGTTGGTGGCACAACAGCGAAGTGGATGGTCAAAAGGCATTAAAGAACATTTCTCCTTTTTTACGGCAGGGTTTAACGCAGAAAACGGGAAATGAAATTGTATTTCAATTTTCCAGAGCGTCTACGCTGAATTCCGTTAGTGATCCTTTTCATTCCACGAGCAGAATCAACCTCGGGCCAGCTTCTCTGCTGGAAGAAAATTAGCTTAAAGCTCCTTGGTTCGTTGCCAATTCTTTCAGCGCACACCAGTTTGCAAACCACTGCAGTACCGTAAATTTCTCTGTGCACAATGTCTGAACGAAAATTTGCTAACATTTTCGATGTGTAAATGCCTATCCGTTCCTAGTTCTAGTCTCGATTTGTGAATGGCTGTCTATTCTCGTCTTCTCTTGTAAATGTTTATTTAGTGCTCGTGACAATTTGTAAATGTTTGTCTATTTATCGGGCTCTCGTTTGATTTGTAATCTCTCGTTCTCGTCTTGATTTGCAAATATCTGTCTGTTTCTAGTCTTGGTTTGCAAATATCTGTCTGGTTCTCGTCTTGATTTGTATATATCAGTCTGGTTCTCGTCTTGGTTTGCAAATATCTGTCTGGTCCTCGTCTTGGTTTGTAAATATCTGTCTGGTTCTGGTCTCAATTTGTAAATATATGTCTGGTTCTCGTATTGATTTGTAAATATCTGTCAGGTTATCATCTTGATTTGTAAATATCTAGTATTCGTTTGCAAATTTTTGTCTGGTTCTCGTCTTGGTTTGTAAATATCTGTCTGGTTCTCGTCTCCATTTGTAAATATCTGTACGGTTCTCGTCTTGGTTTGTAAATATCTGTCTGGTTCTCGTCTCCATTTGTAAATATCTGTCTGGTTCTCGTCTTGGTTTGTAAATACCTGTCTGGTTCTCGTCTCCATTTGTAAATATCTGTCTGGTTCTCGTCTTGGTTTGTAAATATCTGTCTGGTTCTCGTCTTGGTTTGTAAATATTTGTCTGGTTCTCGTCTCCATTTGTAAATATCTGTATGGTTCTCGTCTTGGTTTGTAAATATCTGTCTGGTTCTGGTCTCAATTTGTAAATATATGTCTGGTTCTTGTATTGATTTGTAAATATCTGTCAGGTTATCATCTTGATTTGTAAATATCTGTCTGTTTCTAGTCTTCGTTTGCAAATATCTGTCTGGTTCTCGTCTTGGTTTGTAAATATCTGTCTGGTTCTCGTCTCCATTTCTAATTTATATCTGTATGGTTCTCGTCTTGGTTTGTAAATATCTGTCTATTTCTCTTCTTGATTTGTAAATATCTGCCTATCTCGTCTAAATTTATAAATATTTGACTAGTTCTCGTCTTCATTTGTAAATGTCTCTCTAGTTCAAGTGTCTAGTTTTTCTTTTTATTTCTTTTTTGAAGTTAAAATTTTGGGTGCGTCAGCACTAAGGCTATTTTGCACCCGACACATTATACGGGGTCCAGCCCCTTATTGTTACACATAACAACTCTATCGTTGCATAACTAAAATCATAAAATATTGAAATCTTCTGACTTTCGTTAAAAGCTGAGGCTGTAAAGGAGCACTCAGCACCAATAAGGATAAAACACAGGACAACACAAACAAAATTATACTGGCTATGGGGTCAGTCGCCAGAGCCTCGTTAGTCAGCAGTCCAGGGTGTACTACGTGGAAGTGAGGTTGACTATTGGGTGCACTAAGTGGAAGGAGCACCCCTTACACCCCTGTCTAGTTTTTTGTGCCGGTATGTAAATATCTGTCTAGTTCTAGTTTTCTCCTTCATTCAAAAATAAATGTTTCGTTCTCGTTGTCTTCTTCATTTGTATGTGTGTGTATCTCGTTTTCTCTTGATCTGAACACGTGGTATACAGGACATTCACACTTTTTTCCCTATGTGTACGAATACACCTGGCAGCAAACGATGCTCACCACTTAGGAAAACGAATTCATTTCACAAATTAGCGCGGAAAGAGAAGAGCGTGAGGTGGAAATTTCACACTCCCTGTCATTGCCCGACTGTTCGCACCATCGCTCGGTCCAAGTCACGTGAGTATCTTACAACATTTTCGCACCTACGGACCATTCCTCTAGGATAAACAAACCGCAGCCGGTAGGAAAATGAATACGCAAATACGTTCGTCGAACTCTGCATCCACATCACCTTCGCCTATCCTGCTGTGCGAAGACCTTTATGGCGTTCAGGTGCATCGAAAGTGAGGTTATGCGTGTTCCTCAACCCACTGCATGAATGACAATTATCCACATAACGAAGCGGGGTAATGTGATAATAAGATTTGCTCAACCATGAGATACTAACGGGATTGAATAAGAAAGTGGTAACGTTGGGTACAGTTTCCGTCATGGGAAAGCAAAGAGTTATGTTTAAAGCCCACTTTATCCATAGATGGGCTAATCAGTACTGGACCTACAGCTTAAAGTGAGATCCGAACCACTATGTACCTCCGCCGGATAACGAACCCAGACGCATTGATTAGAAGGCGACAACTTTACCACTCCAGCAACTAGGAAGCTTCGCCTGGTGACGGGTGGAAGTTAGAAATGTATACCCCTGTGTACACACAGTGGTATATTTTATAAGGTTAACAGTTGAAGCATATGTCACTTCATCTGAAAAGGAATGTACAGTGACCGGCAATATAAATGTGACACCTAGATAATGAAATACTCGCGTCCCTGCAAGGCGTTAGGCGTGTTGCCTAACTTTACGGTGGTGGTAGAAGTTGCGATTGAAAATTTGCTATTAAAATCCACTTATCGCCCTAGAGTTAGGCAATACACATAACGCCATGCAGGAAAGCGAGTATTTCAGGATCTAGGTGTCCCATTTTTATTGCTGGCGACTGTACATGTATGATGTTTATGACAGTATTATTTTTAAGTAGTCTAAGAAGAAGTAACAACTGGGCGAAACGCACAAACGAAAAAGAAAAAGGGTTCAAGATCTCGCCATCGCTCTGCTTATAAGAAAGAGCGAGTATTTCAATTCTTCATCAACAGTACATGTGAATCGAAACGGAATTACCGATATTACGTATATATATAAAAATGGATGTGTGTGTGGGTGTGTATATTTGTTTGTTCCGGCATAACTCTCGAACGCCTGGAGCAATTTCAACCAAACTTGGTACACGTATCACTTGTAGTCTGGAAAGAAATACTGTGAGGGTAAGACACCCCTGGCACCTCTAGGGTGGGGTGGGAAGGGGGTGACACGTAAAAATAATCGAGAATAACCGATATTAAATTCCGCTCAAACAGACATCCGTGACTATGCAATCCGCACAACGATAGTGTTTCTCGGGTTGTCTAACATTCAGACTGTGTTGCGAATGGAATCCATAGTTTTCGTGTCACTACCAATCCGGTTCAACTCCCAAGTTCTCACCTATCGGCATGAGGGGTGAGAGAAGGTGAAAAATAAAATTCCACAAATGACCTAGATTAGTGTCGAATCCATAGTTTTCGGAGTTGCTAAGCTAATTGGTGACATTCACGATCACATTTAAAATTGGTTACATTTTACACTATAGTTAGAATTGATTATTTTCCTGTCTAATACAAGATTGGGATAAATAAATACCCGGGAAACGCCGGGTAATCAGCTAGTTTTTAATAAACTCTACCTAGTTTAATAACTGGTTTAAAGATCGGCTTACATATGCAACTTGAGGATAAATTCATACCTTAGACCTCGACACCTTTTTATTTCCAATAATAGCGTACATTTTGACGGAATCAACGTTACCTTACCCACGAGGCGAACCCTGTGGCCGAGTGTTTAGCACATCGTGCTGTTCCAATACCCCTTTGTGAATGTCCATTCATCAATTTCATAATTTCATCACTCATCCTCATCTTCGCAAATTAGCCAAGAGGCACAAAACGCGAAGCAAAATAAACTAAATAAATCAATCAAAACCATACCCACGTCCACGCTTCTAACGTAGCTTGCTTTAAGCCAAAGCATCTACGAACGGATAAATGAAGTATAGCATAATCTATATAGATGGCGAGTATGAATAATGATTAGATGAAGTTGATGCTAGAACAAACACAAAATAAATTAACTTGTTGAAATTCGATTCCAGATCCTTCGGAGACGAGATTTGTTAATAAGTTCACTTACCAGAAACTCGGATCATGACTGGACCTACAGTTTGAAGTGAGATCCGAACTATTAATTGAATCCATCGGATTTCGAAACAAAAATTCTTCATTACAAGGCGACAAGTTTACCACTAGGCCATCGAAGAGGGCCATGTTCTAATTTTATGTTGTTGGTTCGAGAGTTCTTTAGTGACAACGATACATACACAAATATTCATCTCACTGAAAAAATTCTAGACAGAATCAATGCTTCACCCAAGAGATTGATTACTGCAGTGAAAGTAATTATGCTAATGCTTGCAAATCAACCGAACTTTCTACGGGCATGAAATTTTTGCAACATGTTTTATGCATTCAAGCAACGTGATAAGATCTTTTAGAACTCTGTTACCTTTATTGCTAAATAGTGTACTATTTCTTTCATTTACATTCGGAGTGATGCTTGCGTAACATTATGTAAAGTGATAAGATGTACAAATAGCTTCAAGTACAGAATCACGACACTTTATTCAAACTTGCCCGCGCTAAGAAGGCACTGGGGTTTACTAAATTAGTATGGGTTCAATTGAAGGAGCGAAAAAGATTATGATTTTTACAGCAGTCCTGTAAGAAGATAAAGAAATGAAACGGTAACTATACAAAAAAGGTCCCCTTGCATATAGCACCGTGCCATGAAAGCACATTAAGAGGGTGGGGTTAGGGCTCCACACATTCTCCATCTAGGTCATTCCACGGTCCGGCCGACTTTACCTCCCAGGGTTGCCCTCCAGGTATCCAGTGATCTGAGGCTGGGTGAGCCCCAGAGCCGCTTTATGTGGGGACAAGGCCGGAAAAATTTCGACATTAGATCACCCACCCCGGGAATCGAACCCGGGTCTCCCGCGTCAAAATCAGACGTCCTACCGACTAGACCACCACGGCTCTATTAAGAAATAACAAGTACTATTAGACATATGAGAAGAGGTGTCATCTGACCCACGTGTTCTTTCTCTCAGAATACCAGCATTCGAATCATCTCATGGGATTTAATGAACCGATTAAAGATTTTGCAATTTATTATAGGATTCGAAATTACTAGCGTGTAGGTCATTTCTAGTGCCTGAAAACGTACAATATTTCTCTATTTCAAGTGATAAAAACTTACAATCATAATATCATAAAACGATAGTAATAATCTAAATTCTCCTTTGAAATGTAATCAGAAAACTGACAATCAAATCCGAACTGTTACAAGCCAGTAAAAAAAATTTAAAAAATTTCGAAATATATATTCTGAAAAGGAATTAACTAACTCTCTGGCATTTCTAAACTCGAAGGTTTATTGCCACAGCAGCATATGTTTTCTACTTGTCCCATCCTGGACAAGACAAATCCACTCTTAATCATCCTTGCAAATTTCTTTCTGGTCCATCTTAATATCGTCATCCCATCTTCGTCTTGGTCCTCCCCCCGGTACCATCAGGTTTCCCAACAGAGATCTTGCAAACTTTTCAATCCTCTCCCATGCATGCTTCGTAGCAGCCCAACGACAATCTTCTTCATTTAATTATTCTAACAATATCAGGGGATGAATATAGATTATTCAGTTCAAGATAACGTAACGGAGTGTTTCAAAAGTAGAGCAACCCAAACTTTGAAAATTTATATCACGAAACCGTAAGAGATATTTACACAGGTTTTTCTGCATTATAAGGTGAGTATTTTTCAATTCTTAATATTATCAGTTTACTCCATACAGAAAATTATATAAATTAATAACTGGCGGAAGGGAAAGTTTTTTTTTTTTTTTTTGTTTTTCTTTTTCAAAATGCCACTTTTCGGTGAGAAAAATATATAAGAAATTATCGAAGGGTCTCAATTAGACGTCTGGTAACTCATGCCATGTCAATCTGTCATTTGCGACCAATTTTGATCATGTGCAGCATTTTTGACGATTTTGATTTGAATTTATGACTCGTGAATTTTTTAGTTAAGTTGAAGTGCCATTATCACCTTAGCTGTACTACTGAGATGTCAAATGTAAATTCTGGAACAGCAAGTTATTTACAGCAAGTTATTTAAAATTGTGCTTCTTAATAAAAATGCCCTTTTGCTTTTATTAAACATAATTTAAATAATACACATTGATGACATTAAAATTATAATGACACAATTCGAACTGACATCTATAAGGCTGGTCAAAATATATCTTTAAAGTCACCTCCTCACAGCTCTACATTTTCGTCAGTTCGAACATTGGTCCTGCGGAACCAAGATAAATATGCATTATTAAATGCTAGAAGTTGATCAAGAAAATGATATATTTCGTTGACGCTAACGACAGGTTTCTTGTGAAATGTTCATGCTGGATGCTGTGGGAAAGTTCCAAGTGCGCTAACCCTTCACTGAACCGACTTGACCTTGCAACATTGACTTCAAGTAGAATGTAGCGCAAAGACCTACTCGCACACTTTGCAACCCAGACTCCATGCCGGTAAGTCGTGAGCTGCATAACCGTCGTTTCGATTACTCCTAAATATCTGGCACCCCTGATTCTTTAACAAATAGTGCGCTGAAAGGATAATTCCTGACCTAATCCAGACACCAAGAAACATGTACTTGTATTTTTGTTGCTTACAGTCGCTTTTTTTTGCACTTTGGGCTAATCCCGACGATGAAGATGAGTGATGATTAAACGAAACTAATGAAGGAACACTCGGAAAGAACGCCCATGGACTGGCCGTGATTCGAAGCCGGGAAATTCGGTGGCGAGAAACAGCGAAAAGATTCTATTGTTATGTTACCCGAAGAAAAACTGACATTAACAGACATTTTTTTTCGCAAGTCAAGATATATATATACTTTACGACCATTAAATCAATTTTCACCTCCATTTTATTCACGCAACAGGATCGTGTGGATTACTGAAACTAATACTTTATTGCGTGAGGTTTCGGAGAGAGAATATGAGAAGAACAAACTTTTTAAATATAAAATAGTGCACTTTTCTGTTATTTTCACTTTCATATGAAGGGCAAGACATTATAAGATTCTGATTTTCGCCAGACGTGTTAAATATATTTCTGAAAATTAAAGTTTTAAAAATATGGAGATATGCGAGACTAAAGAGGATACAAATTTGGCGAAGAAAGAAAATCACAAAATTATAAAATCCCACGGACAATATTCGTCCATTTTTCAAATATTGATATTGAGCGTCGCTTCTCTTACACATTAGGTTAATCGCGACGGTTTGGTGACGGTTATATGAAATTGATGACGGGACACTAACAAAGAACACCCATGCCGGGACTCGAACCAAAACCAAGAAATTTAGTAAAGAATCTAATTGGAGCCACGTACAGTCAGCGGCAATAATCATGTGACACGTAGATCTTGAAATACTTGCTTTCCCGCAAGGCGCTGTGTGTCTTGCCCAACTCTACTGCGATAAGTGAATTTCAATTACAAATTTTGAATGGCAACTTGTACCACCGCCGTAGACCTAGGCAACACACACAACTCCTTGCAGGCAAGCGAGTATTTTAGGATCTAGGGGGTCCCACTTTTATTGCCGGTGACTGTACATGGCGTACTGTCACCGAATTCAGATTCTAACGGAACTGGAGACCTTGTGAACATTAATTATGTAACAAGGCACAGTTATTGACGCTGCATCACAAATTAAATTTTACTTTTGTAACAAAAAGAGTGTTAAGATATATGTCTTCTGAATGTTCAAAATCGTGCACCAAGCTGATTAAAGAGTACATAATGAACTTTCTTATTTTAGGAATTTCTATTTTCCTCCCGATTTTCTGCATGTTTATGCTGATCGCGACTATTAAGATGAATGACAATTTGTTGAAATTAATGAAGGAACGTCCGAACACGAATCCAGAATCCTTCTGTGGTGTGGTTATGATTTGACGATTCGGCGTACCTTAGCTCCGAGACGATTTAACTCACTTTTGTATGTAAGACTTGGTTCATTAATCGCAGTGCAAAAAAAATTCAAATTCAGCAATAAAATAATCAGCAAAAGTTTAAGTCTGCAGAGACAGATTATTCGTTAATGAATGAACAGTATAAAGCGGAAACCGAATAACTGAAATCCTCTTTTTACCGGAGATGTAGTCTTTGATGCAACTGTCTTTTTCAATAACTAATTTATAACCAGAGAGGATAATAGGGACTGGACCTACAATTTTACTGAAGATGCGAACAGGAATTCGAACTCGGATCGTTTGATAAGGCGACACCGCTAAGCACTGCGCTATCCGAGACGCTTCTTGGATTCAATAATTTCAATGTGATAATGTTAATTGCATTAACCAAAAAGACTGAGGTACGTATATTACGTCTTTCTTAGTGTTTTTTTAGTACAATAAATGATATAAATGTATGTTGGAAAGTTTCGAAATGTTAGTAAAATTATTTACTTAAAGTGACCCTAAGTCTGATGTTTCTGTTGCGCAACAAATGACATAATTTGCCGTTTTTTGAGAAAAGTAACCTGTGGGATATATATATATATTTCGAAGACACACGAAATGATAAGCACTAAAACTATTTGAACATCATGCACATATATCCCAAACCTCATCCTTCACAAAAAGGAATTAAGAGAGGGAGGAGGGGGGGAGGAACACACGGACTATAGTTTGAACTGGAGGTAGTGCTTCTCTAAACCTCATCTCACTAGGGATCAAAACAGCATAATTAACGAATATTTACCACAGTAACATCAACCGAAGAATATTCTCAGTTTGCAGCGTCAATCGAGAAATATATTATTAGAGACTCTTCGGAACGTACCATTTTGAGGAAATTTGTGCCCATCTCCGGGAATCGAACCCGGAACAGGGCAAAAATAACCAAGCGGCTGTATGCAGCAGTAACCATGCACTGTCACTTGACACAACGTCTTGAAAACTCTCAGGTGAATGCACAAAAACAGTCGCACCAGAAAAGGCTAGATTTTGCACTTACTTTCAATCCTGTGAAGAACCATCGTATCCTGCGACTTAGGCCGCGTTAAAAGCACTGGCAACACCCGTTATGAAGCACTATAATACGCGCTACGCTGGGGGGAAAACCAGCTTATCTGCCCCGATGGAAGTTACGCACACGTTTCGAGCTTCCAGATGCGGGAATCGGGAGACCCCGAGACACGCCGAGAACACGTCACGTGGCCGCGGGAGCCAACCAGGAAGCTGCATGATGACGTCATCCCGCTTCCTCGGTTGGGTCCAATGAATGAAAGGGTTTTGTACATCTGATGTGTAGGTGGACATGAAAAGGTGTAAAACGTGCATTTACTTGCATGCAGGATGCAACCCCTGCAGCAAGCTGGCGGAAAAATTGTATAGATTTGTGTGTAACCTTGTGGTATTTTTCTACACTGCGTTGTTCCAAAAAACGCCTCAATCCTCAGCGCAAGTATTGATTTATTAGGCACAAAACAGGCAAGGAAGTGACGCATCAAAGCGACAGACGTATTGCCGACATGCATGGCGCACACACACACATACACACAGGACTACATATATATATGGACACAAGCAACAGTTGGGTTCTCCACACACATAACCTACTAACCTTCTGACGCCAGAGGTCCCGGGTTCGAATCCTGGCCAGGGCATGGATGTTTGTAAGTGTCCATTCATCAATTTTATTACATCGTCACTCATCCCCATCTCCGCAAATTAGCCAAAAGTGGCACAAGAAGCGAAGTAAAATAAAGCAAATTAATCAATAAAAAACAAAAAACGACTAACCTTATGGACAGCGGCATCATTTCAGAAACGGAGGGAAAAAGGTAATTTTTTCAGTTGCGCATTTGCATTTCCCCCTTTTCTTACCACCATTGCACCTAAAAATATTCACATTCTGCAGAAGTGCAGTGGAATACAAATCTTATCTTTCTCTCTACATGAAATTCATATGCTTTAGCCAAATAAATTCACTTCAATGTATCATTTCCTGAGGTTCCTTTGTATACACACATATTTCATGGTTTGTGTATATCCAGTGGCGCCAACTTATATGGGCCTGTGGGGCTCGAGCTCACCCAACAATTTGATGTTTCATCGTTATTAGGAAAGTAAAGGCAAGGGCTTGTAATCAAGATGAGGATCAATAGGCACCGAAAATTACAAAATTGGATCTAAAATTGATATGCAGTCACCGGCAATAAACATTGGACACTTAATCCTGAAATACTCGCTTCCCTGCAAGGCGTCTTGTGTGTTGCCTAATTCTACGGCAGTGGTAGAAGTTACCATTGAACATTTGCTATTAAAAGCCACTTATCGCCGTAGAGTTAGGCAACACACAAAACGCCTTGCAGGGAAGAGTGCATTTCAGGATCTAGGTGTGCCAATTTCATTGCCGGTGACTGTACATCGGTATTTTTTTTTCATTTTCCCTTATTAGGCACTCGAAATGGTAGTTACCTTGGAAATAGGAACTTACGACTAAAATAGGCAAAAACAGGCAATACAAGGTGGCGCAGGGAAACAGAAAATTTTGAATCTAGGATTAGCAACACTGTAGCGCCAGCATTTGTTCGGGACCGATGCGACATCATTGGCTTTGCATTTAGTAATGATGGTGCATTGGAGTGGTGTACGACGCACATCTTGACATCGAAAACATGTTGTTTCAGCAGGACGGAGCCACGTCACATACTGCTCTACAGTCGATGGAGGCCATTCACAAGGGAAGGCGGGTCATATCACGTGATATTCCATGGCCCCCGAGATCTCCTGACCTCAGTGTTTGCGATTCCTTTCTGTGGGGACATCTCAAAAGCAAAGTGTACAGCACACGTCCTGCAACCATCGCTGAACTGAACCAGAAGATTGAAGAAGAAATCACTGGCATTCCTCGAGACATGATACGCCGAGCATTCCAGAGTTTCGCAGCAGACTACTTTACACAATTCGCAGACACTGTACATTTCGTCTTGCTCAATCTATACTCGTGTCCACATAATATCTTTCGGATAGGGCAACTTGTCAAACCCGTCAGTGTGTAATTTTGGTAAAATAATATTGAAAGTCTATCTTTCGAATGCGATACTGTTAATCTTACAGCAGGGACGTGCTACGTTAAACATGATAATGAAGAAATAAACGAATGTAGTTCAAAGAAACAAGAGGACAATTACAATCCATTAATTGCTGATTTGACTGCAATTATGTACTAAAAGCAGGGATTAAGAACTTTTTAGCTGTATGCAAATTGAACACGGGTTCAGGTTGAATGAGAAAATTAATGAATCATTTGAATTTTATGACACGCCGGCGATCAATTACAGCGCTAGGGATCTCGTTAATAAACAGATAACCGATGACGTAAAAAAAAAAAAACACATCACAGTTCCAGAGGGTGTGGGAGAGAATGACGGGAACAATGTTAGATGAGGATGTATTGGCTCTCAGGAAGCAATGCGCTGAAATAAACACGAACGTATTTCTCTGCAACTTTCTTTTCAAATCAAGCGTAACAGAATCGCGACAGTTTCTTTATACATCACTCCCCAATTTAATAATTGTTCAATTCCTTACTTGCACAATCGACGTTTTCATTAATTCACGTTCACTTGTAAAATGCATATTCAACTTTAACATTAAGAGTATGAATAATTTTCTCAATATATTTTTCCATATTGTCAGAATGCATGCGCGTAATTCCACTGTTCCACTGTAGACACATCGTGTCTCTCAGTAGTCATGTAGACTCAACAGCAGAGGGTTTTCTGTGTGCTTAGTCTCAACGAGCTGAAGCTCAAGTCTGTTCTGTTCTTTTCTGTGGGGATTTGTAAAATGTCAAGTGTACCGAACACCAGTACGTGATCTTCCTGGTCTATGACGCATTTGGAAACTACTGAGAATGCAATGTCTAAAACTATTGGACACATGGGCACAAATTGAATACGCCTGTTGCACCACTTAAGATGAACACATAGAAATGCAAAAGCACGTTTTGAGTTTCTGCATTGGTAGGAGAAATAGTAACAAAATATCTCACTTTACTCTTAAGTTATATTTTATTGTCCTTTCAAGCGAGACACTCTGTATCTAGATTAATAACGACAAAGAGGGTTGATGGTGAATGTGAAGAAATAGAAGAACGGCCAACACATTCATGCAGGGTGAAAAACCTACGACTGTGTGCTGTTAAAAATAAGTCAAACGTTACTAAATTGTACATTCATCTGTTATTTATTTATTGTAAACTCTTTATCAACATGATTTTCTTTGGTGATCTCAAAATTAAATAAATCCTCTAATAATATATAGTTACATATGTATATATGTAAGAGAGAGAGAGAGAGAGAGTTTCCACTTATTTGGTTGATTGATTGATTTGGTGTTTTAAGTCCATTTTATGCACAGATAGACTAATCGGGACTGGACCTAAAGATTAAAGTGGGATCCGAACAACTATGTGCCTCCCCCGGGTATCGAACCCGGGACCCCTTCATTACAAGGCGACGACGCTACCACTGCGCCATCGGGGAGGTTCCACTCATCTTGTCCTAAACAAATATCCTTACCTTCCAGGCAACTTTAAAGTAGATTTCCAGTACTTTCTGGAATCATAGAGTTTAATCAATATTGTTCAAAACAACCGAACAAAAGTAAATAAAATCTGTGCATACAATATATCCGATCAAAAAGCGGATTCAAGAAAAATATGTGATCTATTTCCATTCCCAAAATCTGGCAGGAAAAACTTGATTTTCTCTTACTTTTCAATTTATTTTCTAATTTCGTAATGCCTGTTTCCTTGTTCTTCAGGTCACTGGGAGCACTGTTATATGAATAGGTAAAGGTGGATTGTTCTAAGCCGCAATGCTACCAATTTCTTTCATGCAAGCAACAGTACAGTCATCGCCAATAAAAATGGGACACCTAGATCCTGAAATTATCCCTTCCCTGCAAAGGTGTTATGTGCGTTGCCTAACTCTAAGGTGGTGGTAGAAGTTGCCATTGAAAATTTGCTATTAGAATCCACTTAAGGCCGTAGAGTTAGGCAATATACATAACGCCTTGCAGGGAAACGAGTATTTCAGAATCTAGGTGTCTCACTTTCATTGCCGGTGACTGTACATTAGCTGATATCTGATATGTCCTTTTCAGACATCAGGAATGATAGTGGAAGGATTGAAGCGATGTTTGTAAAAGAACTGCCGAGTGTAACTTTTAAGTACTCGAGTTAGTCGACGGTGACTCAGTTTTGAGGAAACATTATTGCTCCCTAGGTAATACGAGTTACGAGTTGGTGTTTCAGGTCCACTTTGTGCACATTAAGGCTAATCGGGACTGGGCCTGCAGTATAAGGCGGAATCCGAACCACCATGTGCCTCCACCGGGTATCGAACCCGGGACCCCTTGATTACAAGGCGACGGCGATATCACTCCGCCATCGGGGAGGCCCTCCCTAGGTAATACAGTAACCACTCCGCCACGTAGGCTGGTAGCAGAGACTAAAGAGATCTGTTACATTCCGGAGTGAGGAAAACATCCCTGTCCACCCAGAAGACATTCAACGCCGAGAGGAGACGACTGCATTGGCCCAGAAAGCAACGCACGCAGTTGCTATGGATATGGATGACGTCACCGGGCAATCCTCTGCCGTTGTTGAGATGAGCAGTTTC
The DNA here is from genome assembly GCF_977018435.1 of Lepisma saccharinum. NCBI lineage: Eukaryota > Metazoa > Arthropoda > Insecta > Zygentoma > Lepismatidae > Lepisma > Lepisma saccharinum. Next base: position 20,041,243 of record NC_139234.1, read on the forward strand.
CACGTCGTCGACTCCCCACCACATCTCTCCCGCCGGTCGACACCGCAAATTGCGAACTTTATTCAAGTTCGATCGAGTGCTCCAATTTCGCTTTAATCTTGAATTCACGAGGCCTTGAAATATTTCTTTGTCAAATAAAACCCGTAGAAAGAACGGGTCTAATCTTCTAATTAGATTTCTATTCAATTATTTGCTTTTTTTTCGGTTCTCGGAACTGACTTTTCCTTTACAACACACATACACTTTGCTTGTATTTTTCTTACTTTACGTCACTTTCTTTTCTCCTCAGGATAATCACGACGATGAGGATGAAACTGACGAGTGACTCGAACCTTGGACCATAGGCGACGTGATCGTCAATCCAGCATTGGTTCGGTAACCGAGGAAGAACATCAATTACACATACACAAATAAGATAGTTCGTTTAAGCACATGCAGAAAAACGTGTTTGTTTTTCAAAGCAACAAACTAGTTTAAACGCACGTAGGCGGGTGACAGAAGTTTGCGCGGTTGCCACGTCGGAGCACAGGCCCGTGTGTTCGGAGGTTTAAGAGAATGAAAGATTCCGTTGTACAGTTGGTCTTTGTAATCCACGTGATACAAACTGACAGGATTTGCTCGAAAGGTCCGGAACGACAGAAAAGTGCACCGGAGAGAGGTCGGTTTGACGCTAGATCTAGGCAACGCAGCCCGGTTGGCGTTGCCACACAGTGCGCGAGAACCAGCAAGTTTTGTTCAGCTCTCGCTTTGCTTTTCCCGTATGTGGCACCACTGCAATTCTGTTCAGTCGTCCATTTTCATGGCCGTGGGTTTAGTTGAAATGTAGGTAAGCAAACAAGTATGTGTAACAGACTTGACTAAATTATTAAGTACTTCTGACAAAAGGCGCCCTATCTGATCAGAATTACCAGAAGAAACCGGTGGAGATGAACAATCACTTGTATGTTGAAATACAGTAAAACCTCATTAATCCGGATCCTGATAAGCCGGACTTCGCTTAAACCGGACAGGCAAAAAAAAGAAAAAAAGCCGAATGCAAGGTTTTAAATGTGGCTAGAAGTCAACAAGAGAACTTTCCAAAGAAAAAGCCGTCAAGCACTGATGAAATTCTGTTTCCCGCAAACTTTGTACTGTACTGTATCGTGTATTTACGCCTATGCCCTTTAAATACACCATAATAAACGTGTTTTGTTGCCATCAACGGAGTTTTAATGCACTTTCTACTGTTCTTTTAGGTTATTTCAGTTAATCCGAACTTTCGTTACACCGATCAACTTATCCCCCCCCATTAGTCCGGATTAACGAGGTTTTACTGTATTCAAAAAAATGCTTGGCTTCTATCACAGACTTACTTTTGAGTTATTGCAACTTGAGTTTCATTTCTTCAGAATCGAAGAACTCAACAGTCAAATATGATTGCTGCGTATAATCTACACCAGTTCTGCATTTTAAGCCATGTGCATAACAAGATTGAAATAAGCCCTATACTTCAAGCACGATAGAAAGTTTAAACCTTGTTTTTAAGTTAACCTTATGCTCAGATCGGCTAATCGGGACTGTTGCTGTCGTATGCAGTGCTGCTGTCGATGAAGTATGTAAATTGACTCTACGGGACTCCATGGGAAACGTTAATGTGGATAAGGTTAATCACAACAGTGAACGCAACGATGAACTAATGAAATAGATGTCATGGGATGAACACTATGTCACACCCACGATTCGAATATAAATTCAATTCACAGAAAACATGTTTCCGTTACCCATTATATATGTATGTGTTTACTGCGTTATGTTGCGTTTTCAGTTTTGTGTAAACCAATCAAATTTGCACGACAGTATTTTTCTTTCACATAATTTCCGTCAATAGCACTGCAAATTCCATATTTCCATTTATTAAAGAACCCGAGTATAGTGAAAATAAATGTTTTTGATTAATCATTTGTATTTTTCTAAATTGTGTAGTTTTTCTACCCTCTTTGGTTAATGGCGACGACGATGATCATTGTATGATTAATAAAAGAAGACTTATAAAGAAACTGTGCTCAGAACGGAACGCAAATCCGGAGATTTGGTGGCGAGATTGCGCTCCATCACCTAAGCGGGTCTTGTTAAAGAAATTTGAATGAAGAAAAAAAAATATGTAGTCCATTTCATAGCAACAAAATAAACTAAGTACTTTTTTTTTTAGAAAAAAAGGTAAAGCTGCCAATCTTTGCACATTGCAACATGTCGTGAAGGCATATAGGTGTTTGTGCAAGTATAGCCCCACACGTTTACAATCCTGGACATTTTCGAAAGTGATGTGAATAGCACCGCGCTCCGGCTGCCTTTGACCCCTCACCCCGGATTGATCTCCAGGTATCCATCTGTTTGAGTCTGGGGGTGAAATCCACAGCCTATCTGTGCAGGGACACTGCTGGAAGAATTTCCTCCTCAAAGCACCCACCCCGGGAATTCTCCCGAGTGGGTAGAAGATTTCGCTCGGGCGCTAGATAGTGTACGGAGTTGGCTTCTTCGCTCGAGCGAATAATGCATGAACAGGCAAAACGAGCTGTATACACTCGAAGCCCAGTAGTACATGTATATCCGTAATTTGTCTGTGGTATTGGGCCCTGAAATATGGATCGTGAAGTGATAGACTGAAACTTGTAAACATAGTCATCATCTCCATGTTAAAATGTAGTCAGTTACCAATACACAGTGACATATGAAAATGAAATAGATGATTGTGGGCTGAAACTACCAAGACGGACATTTTACATATGTGTCTACAAATATTGTCACATTAAAATGATATTCCATTGTATCCGTTCGAGGGTGGGAGCGAGCGAGCGAGCACAAGTGGTCCCATGCGTGCCAGTCTGACGATCTACCAACTGCGACTTTAAATTTTAAAAACATATGCAGTATTTTGCAACAAATATGTTACATACTGGGTTGTCAAGGCCTAATAAACAGCTTTCAATTCTAATTTTCCCTCACTTTGTGTTCTGCAAGACAATGGGAAGCGGAAAAAGATACAAAGTCCCCCTCGGACCGTTACAGAAAAGCACAGGGAGTAAGAAAACTCGCTGACATTGCATGTCACAATGACACGAGCATCTTCCCCCCTCAACAAGCTCCATGCACGTCATCCGTTAAACTGGCAGGGAGGAGGAACGCTGTGAGGATCTCTTGTCATTCAGTCTAGATTAGATATTCCCCGATCACGAACCATCACAGAAAGGGGGAAATTCATCTGTATCCCATTCCCTCGGCCCCACGCGCCTCAATCTGCCATCGAAGCAATTCCAAGTGTTCTGCCCTGGCTACCAGGACGCCCCACGGATCGCCGCTCCCACGTATCTCCGCCGAGATGACCACCCATAACAGTAACCATAGCCATTGCCACTCCATCCAGACATCTCCAACATCCAAGATACATCCCTTTTGAGGTCTGAGCTCATCACATTGTCTCCCACAGTGCTCAAGACGCAGACCCATGATTCCTTGCGTTTCCTACAGTGTTACCAACCCAGAGCGTTTAAAATGTAAACCCAATTCATAGGGTTGAATAACGAGACTAAATCATGTCTCACTTATTGCTTTCATTCCATATTGTACTGTATATATTTTGCAGATTTTCTGCCTAATCGCGACGATGAGAATGAATGATGATTCCATGAAAGTTATGAATGACCACTCAAAGGCTAGGACTCGAACACTGAACCTGACAACACGGCCAAGAACTTGAGACTACATTTCTTTCAGTGCCTGGTCAATCACCATTCTTATGAATGACACTGTATAAAAAAGCTTCCGCAGAACAGAATGCGAGCTGCTCCGGGTTCGATTCCTGGTGACAGATTCACAATGTCAGAACAAGTAGCGGATTTCAGTCTACAAAGTCAGACAGCAGCGGCGAAGGAACCCAATGCGAGACTTCTTGTCTACTAAAAAGAAAAAAACACTTCGCAGACTTCCTCTTAGAGGGCCCTTGCGTCCCAAAGTTTAGCTTAGTTGCATAATATACAAGGTGGTCAAAAAAGGAAACCTAAATACTAACTACTTAAAATTTCCGGTTACCTTTTTGGACCACCCTGTGTACACACATATATATAATGTTCATTTCTGCTGCACATTGTTTAGTGTAGAAATAATACGTTTCAAATATATCAAACACTGCGAGTTTCTTCAAGAGTGCAGGGTGTAAAATATCTCAGAAGCTGGATAATTGATTTAAGAACTGTGTGAAGCAGAAGAGGTGCCAAGACTGGATTGCCCACGTCCTCTCACATAATTTAGAAAATTCCTCCACATTCTAAATATCAAACGTGTGGGATAATTTCTGCTGTACGTTCCCACATAAACGTAATTTATAACGCCTTCTGAAAGAAAGGAAAGTAATGCAAATGTTTGCACGTTTTGACCGATCTTCCACTCAAAGTTATGTTGCTTCCCCTAGCCTTATACCATGATGTTACAGTTATAGCTAACAGGATTACGATAACGTTACAAATCTGGTAACGATAACCATCTGCATCCTTAGAAGCAGCCGACCAATTACATTAAGTTCTCGAAATTTACGGTTCAAGCTTGCCGGAAATTTGATTGCGAATATATAGTATACCTCAATGCTATAAACACACTGCTTTTTCTCATTATAAGGAAATGAAATCAAGCAGGAAAATGCGTACCTTACGTCACACTACGTAACTTCTGCAGATTTAGCGTAATGGCTCTGTAAGGTTATTTGAGCCCATAACAATGGGAATCACAATCTTCATTCTTCACTGGTTTCTTTCATTATTTTGTTTCTAGGAAATTTACCTCTGTCTCTTTCATATCCATAAAGTACAAATACACAAGAAACACAACTTAACCTGTCTTTTTTTTTATGTACAAAGTCCTGTTTGGTATGCCAGTCCACTAAATCACTCTAATGACCACAAAGGTAGTGCAAGTTTAATTAAATCCCTTTTAAATTTATTTTACTGGTGTTTTCAATTTGTTGCTATCATTCACGAAGTTAAAACTGCTTAATAAAATTCAGAAATTATGCGATCTAATGCACACATATGCGTTCCTGAATTGAATCCCAACGTAAACTTCTAGGTTCATTTCAAATTTAATTTGAGCACAATTTTAATAATAATGATGATAATAATAGTTTACAGTTACTTAGTGCTGAGTACAGCAACGGCCACATACAACACTAAGTGCAATGTTTAGTTCACTACATATCAATATTTAAATTATCTATTATAGTTTATATTAGTCCACCACCGTTGCTACAATTTACTGACAGCAAGGAATTTTGTCTAGTTTTATATTTAGCAAGAGATATGAAGAAATAGTCACTAGCAAGCAATCTTCGATGAGAGCATATTCTATACAAATACTTCGTTATACAAATCTTATATGCAGTGTATGTATTTTAAGATATTCCTACCAATCCTCGTATTTGACTTTTCATGCAAAGTTTACTGACAATTAGTTTCTGAATCGAATAAATTTTTGCCACATGGCATTTAGCTGCTGAGCTACGTAATTCACAGCCACATTTTAGTATTGGACGTGCAATTGTTACATATAAAAACATCAAAGTTTGCAATTTGTTAAAGAAGTCGAATTAAACAATATAAAATCTAAATTTTTAGCTTTTTATAAGTTTCTTTTATGTAGGCATTCAAATAAGGAGAATGAATTAATAATTATTCCTAGATCTTTATACATAGAGCACAGTAGAACCTTCTGAAGTTTAATAAAATAATTAAGAACAACCGTGCTATTCTCGTATATCTCATCCTTGCATTTATTAAGATTAAATAGCATTCCATTGTTTTCACACCATAGTACCACTCTCTGAAGATCATTACGTAACTTTAAAACACTTGAGCCATTTATTTATTTATTTGCAAAACTGGTGAATGAAGACATAAGGGATTAATTTTGTTAGGGCATCCCCGATGGCGTCGTCGCCTTGTAATGAAGGGGTCCCGGGTTCGATACTCGATACCCGGTGGAGGCACATGGCACAGTGGTTCGGATTCCACTTTAAAACGTAGGTCCAGTCCCGATTAGCCTTACTGTGAATAAAGTGGATTTTAAAACACCAACTCAATAAAGGAATAATTTGCGTGTTGAATAATTGAGTATGATTTTCCACCCCTGTCACAGTTTGTAGAGTTTCAACAGAATGAAGCAGAGTCAAATCTACTTAATCGTTTCATAACCTTAGTTGTGCAATTTTGGGAGGCAAGATACAGCAAATGACATGAAATGGTGTTCTCTGCATTCAAATAAGATTCATATTCCTGTGTCTAAGTTTGCGCCGAGTCTTTCCCCCGAAAGAAACGGCTTTTGAGCGGAACGTGATTGAATTCTGGGAAAGAAATTGCGGAGGAAAGCATGCTGCGCTCCTTCCACATACAACACCGTTATTGATCGAAGCCGCGTCCTTCAAGGTCATGCCGTCTGGTGAGCCAGTGGTGGCAGACAGCAACCAGGCTTTGAACACAGACCAACGGAAGTGTGCCCATTCCGAATATTTTACGCCATTACGATCCGCAGTACAAAAAATAATCTACTCGAGTGCAATATTCCGTACTTTCTTCTTTAAAAAATCTAAATACACATAAAAATTCCGTCGGAACTTTCTTCCTTCAAAATTCGAAGGGCAGAAAGTAATAATCTATTAACTTCAAACCAAATGACTTAAAATGCACGGTTAGTGTGCTATTGAAAGGTTAAAATACTTTTCGCGTGCTCTTTATTCGATTCATTATTCCCAAGTTCACACAACAATTCAAGTACCTTTTTCAGAATCCTATTTTTCAGTTCATCACAGAGTTAACCTCCATTTTGTGAGTATGTGTAAAAAAATTAAACATTTGTATGTTTAGTGCGTTGTCAGGGAAAAGCGTTTATGCACCTCTCCCTCTTCATTCCACCAAAACAACAGTGGACGAATGAACATTTCTGGACATGTCAATATCTCACAGATATAATGAGGAGAGTAATAACTACATTATGCAGCAAAACAGGGCCAACAGAACGACAAGAGGGGAGGATATTCAACCTTTATAAATACACTGTAAGAAACTTGGCGAGTGCAGTGACAAATCAAAATTTTAAAACAAACGCTATTATGTAATGAGTGCTATTCACAGTGGTTTCTGCAAACCTGTATTTTGAGGGCCGCATTTCGTCTCATATCCTTGCTTTGGTTGTAAAAGTTTGACCACAATATTTAGGTAGTACGGGGCTTATGATTTCCTTTTCATTTTTTGACCTTTTAAAGACCTACACGCTGATTTTTTTAACTTGGCTTCTTTAAATTTCCCATTTCGAAGCCAAGTTTTTATTTGGAAGTCGCGGTAAAAAAAAAATATATAGCCTTGATTTTAGGTATTGCTTACAGATCTTTCATTCAAATAATGAAACCCAACAACACTGAAAAGGTCTAACTTTGAAGAGGAGGGAGGAAGAATCATGGGATCGACTAGTGTCGTGTGTACAATTTTTATAACGTAAATCACCAGTTCCGGTCCAAATACATTACAAATTTAGTTTACAGTGAACCCTCAACTTTGGTTTTAGCCAACCTAAAACTGAAATGCTCGTGAAAAATTATCATTGTAAGCATCATAAATACCGTACAGTACTTCAATATTTATTGTATCAATTTGACTTAAAGAAACTGGTCTTTAGATATTGAAGCGTAAATGATTCTCTGTGAATGAAAACATTAAGCTAAATTCAGCTTATGGGAAGGAATTTCGGTTTTAGTGAACTTCGGATATAGTGAACCCATAATTATTTGACTGAAGTGCTTTTTCTTAATAGATTCTGGCCCAGGGAGAGGAAGTAGTCTTTCCTCTAGACAGACACCTTAAGAAGGGGTCCGAGAAACCACGACGTGGGAGGAGAAGGATAAGTACTTTTAAGTTTCGAATTGGCACTCACACACCCAAATTATATTTTGTTCATCTTTCTCATCCGTTAAACTACGTGCAGTTGACTTAACTGTAAAAGAATCTATTTAATTCATCATTATTAATTATTTAGTTCAATTAATATCCATCCAACTGGCACAAGTGATACGACATGAAAATGTTTAGTTCAGCGAGTTTAACATCAAAAATCTTTCTTTATGTAGACTAATGGTGCTTGCACATTATGTGAAAATGAATAAACTCGCATATTTTGGAAAAGGTGTTTTATCTGTACTTTCTAATAGCATAGCTGCCCCATAGCAAAATAAGTAGACCTATAAGGCGGAAATTTCCACTGCGCGCTTTCTAAAGGTATGTATGCATTAAACAATCTAGCTTAACGTGCATACAGATGTTTAATGCATACAAACCTTTAGAAAGCGCGCAGTGGAAATTTCCGCCTTATAGGTCTACTTATTTTGCTATGGGGCAGCTATGCTATTAGAAAGTACAGATAAAACACCTTTTCCAAAATATGCGAGTTTATTCATATTCACATAATGTGCAAGCACCATTAGTCTACATAAAGAAAGATTTTTGATGTTAAACTCGCTGAACTAAACATTGTTGTGTCGTATCACTTGTGCCAGTTGGATGGATATTAATTGAACTAAATAAGTAATAATGATGAATTAAATAGATTCCTTTACAGTTAAGTCAATTCTCCACGTAGTTTAACGGACGAGAAAGATGAACAAGTATAATTTGGGTGTGTGAGTGCCAATTCGAAACTTAAAAGTACTTATCCTTCTCCTCCCATGTCGTGGTTTCTCGGACCCCTTCTTAAGGTGTCTGTCTAGAGGAAAAACTACTTCCTCTCCCTGGGCCAGAATCCAAAATGCGCTGCCTGAAGGGCTGCGACTTCGCACCAAGGTTTCCTTGTTACGTCATTGCGTAACCTATGCGATTGCCCTCTGGTGGCAAAATTAAGAAGATTTCATCCATCTGGCACACAAATAAACAAAATGACGGCTCCGCGCGCACTACGGTCCATAAAGTATGAAAAACATACCGTGGTAAACAGTCAGTGTTCAGATGTATGTGAAAAATCCACACGGACAACACTCTTGCCTTGTTAAATATTTTTATCAAATTTCCTATTTCCTGACTTTATTAGTAACAGATTGATTTCCTTGGGATCTTCAGACTTTCCCTGATTTTCAGGCCGGTGGAAACTCTCAGCGGTAGCTCAGTCGTTAGGGCGTCTGACTACCATGCAAGAGACCCCGGTTAGATCCCCGGCGGGGCAGAACCGAGGTTTTATCCACCTGTTCAAGCGGCTCCGGTGCCCAACCAGCGTCGTGTAAAGAGGGTACCTGGAGGAAACTTTTGGGGGTAAAGGCGGCCAGAGGTGTGGTGCTGATCAGATTACACCACCTTCAGGTGTATATGTGTGTGTGTGTGTGTGTGTGTGTGTGTGTGTGTGTGTGTGTGTGTGTGTGTGTGTATATATATATATATATATACAGAGAGAGAGAGAACGCAGCACCGGAACCTTTCTCCCCCCCAAAAAGAAACACTGTATATACAAAGCATCTCAATGAATGATGCTTATAATGGGCCTCTCATGGTTTTTACGACAACATTAAGGTCGCGTGACTTTTTGGTTATTCTGTAGCTAATGTAAGTTTACATGGTCAATACGTATGACACACTGAACGAAGAAACGAACCAACCGCAGGGGTGCACGTGCTTTTTAGACCTCCATGGCATTTTTTGTAATGCAAAATTGACATGAATTCTGACAAAATTTTCAACCGTTACAATGCAAGGGCAAACTTTCTGACGCTTAAGGAGTAGAGGAGGGATCAAGAAGAAAAGTCTAAAGTAATGAACGGGAGGGAGAGAAGCAGAGAGAGTTGAAGAAAATTGGCGGAAAAGAAAGCCGGAAAAAGGGAGACAACTGTGAGGAGCTTACGAATGAAGTTTCTTGGAAGGCGGAACTTCCTGTCTGACGTAATAAGATTAGAGAGGAGACTCAGCGAATAAAGTGAAACGACGCTCTTCTATCAACTTCTGTTGTTCCTCTGAGAGCAGAAGATCAGAGCGAAAGCTGGTTCGAGGGGTAGAATTTCTTGGCTATGTCGCACTATTCGACTTCCCCCAACAGTCGAGGGGGCGCAGTTCTACCGCTAAGGATGGGATGCATTCCTTAATTGCGGTGTCAATTCTGATGCAGACAAATCATGCAAAAAAGCGCACTTGTTGCACCCCAATTCTGCAGAACGTGCGCCTGCTGCAGTCAAATCTTTCTGAAAGTGTACCTGCTGCAGCCACATCCTGCAGAAAGTACATTTGGCAACCACGTCTTACAGAAAGCCTTAACACTGAGAGCTAAACCTTCCAGAAAGTTCACCTCCTGTCGCCAAATCATACTGAAAATGTGCCTGCTTCTAATGCAGTTAAAACCTACAAAAATCGTATCTGCTGCAGCAAAAAGCGTACTTGTCACAATCCTGCAGAAAGTGCACTTGCTGTAGCAGCCATATTGAAAAAGCACATGCTACAGTCAAATCATACACAAAGAACACCTGCAGCGGTGCCGAAAGAGTACTGCTAAAAGCAAATCCTTTAAAAAGGGTACACTTGGCAGAAAAATCCTGCAGAAACCACTCCTCTGCAGATAAACCATACCAGCAGAAATGTATCTCCTGCAGACTAATCCTAAAGAAAGTGTACCTTCTGCAGACAAATCCTACAAAAAGCGTACCAATGGCAGCCAAATCATGCTGAAAGTGCACCTCCTGCTGTTAAAACTACCAAAAATGAAGTGTTGTTGTCAAATCATATTGAAAGAGAACCTGCTGTAGTTAAGTCATACGGGAAGCGTACCTGCTGCGGTCGAGCCATACGGAAAGCGTAGCTCCTACAGGGAAAAAAGTTTTGCAGATAATGTATTTACTACGACGAAGTTGACAAAAAGCGTACTTGCTGCAACCAAATGCTGCAGAAGACGCACTGGATATCGAAATCAGGAACCACTGATTACCATGTATCAGGTTTACACAATTCCTCTGCAGCTCAGATATTGGGCTTTACAGTTTCTTTCTTTTCCCCCATCATCATTGAGATTTTGAAGTACTAGTGCACAAACACAAACTCCTGGACAAGTTCACTGCAATCCTTACCAACTTTGTCAGTTTCCTTCAGGTCATCTGAATATTGTTCTTTCATCTTTGTTTTGGCCTTTACCATCCTAGTCATTTAAACTGTACAGTAAGAATAAAAGTAAACGCAGATCGCCAACAGGCGGGTAACTAAACTGCACCCCCTGTGTCATAAAGACTGCATATGTTACAAGGATAAAACTTCCCACTGAGTGAAAATTGATGAAAAGGATGTCAAAGTTTCTGTTATCAACATTGCAACCACTTCTTCACTTACATTGTATATCATCTATCTGTGTGTGTAGGACCAGGAACTGCGATCGGTAACAGAGGCCTTCTCAAAGCGAAACAGCGCTATGACAGGTTGCCTACAGACATGAATATTTATCACTTATTCGCAGCCTTCCATTGTTACACAGGAAGATAGCTAACGGAGGTGAAATTTCCATTCTCCTTATGAAGCGATATTGTGGATGGACACGTTGCACAGACGTGATCTGTGTCGTATATCTCACATCGAATTAGCAGTTCCTTTCACCCCTCTCCCCGCCGCGAAACGCAAGCGATTCCCGCACCCAATGCGTGCTATGTCAGCAGGGTCGGTGCGTAGGGCAGAATACTAAGAGAATTCCAAGGAACGAAGCCGAGGATAATTATCCTGCGAAGACGCGTAACAATATGGAAGAAGAGACAGAACACCAAACATGCACAATTTCATATTAATGAGGCCTGGGTGGGTAATACGTCACATTCGGTTACCTTTTGCAATAACACACGCTCGCACATTCTTATTGCCTTTTCCATTTATCTCATTACGAGGTTTGTTCAAAAAGTAGCCGACCTCAATTTCTTTCACGTAAAAAAAATGTAGTTAGGGAGGCGTGGTTTGATGCACGTAATTTCGCTTTTGACAAAATGACTGAAAAACCTTAACAACGCCACAGCATTAAATTTTGTGTCATGCTTGGAGAATCCCAAGTGGAAACGATCCGCAAGATTCGACAGGCCTTCGGGGACGAAACAATGGGCACCACACAGATAAAAGAGTGGTCCAGCCACTTCAAAGATGGCCGCACGTCCGTGGAGAGTGAAGCACGTTCTGGTAGGCCCTCAACATCCAGAAATGAGATCGTCATTGACCAAGTGAAGACCCTGGTGATGCAGGATCGTCGAATCACGATCAGAGAACTTTCAGACGAGGTGGGCATCAGCATTGGATCCGTTCTGCGTCGTCTTCGTGACGCTGTGAGACGCAAACGGCCGCCGGACCTGTGAGCAATGGGGAATTGCCACCTCCATCACGATAACGCACCCGCCATTCTTCACATTTGATACAGACTTTCCTGGCCAAATACAGCACACCTGTGCTTCGTCAGGCTCCTTACTCTCCCGACATGGCTCCATGAGATTTCTGGCTTTTCCCCAAGCTGAAAATGCCCCTGAAAGGAACCAGAGAAGACATCATGCAAGATGCGACGGACCAGCTGCGCGCAATCCCAAAAGAGGCGTTCCAGCGCTGCTTCCAACAGTGGGAGAATTAGGAGTAGTGTGTGGCAGCCCAAGGGGACTACTTTGAAGGAGAATAATGTAAGATTGCGGTATCTGAATACACAATATTTTTATTAATAAAAGTCTGATACTTTTTGAACAAACCTCGTATTTTCTGACAAACCCTGTCAAGTACAATCCTAAAAGAGAAATACAATGGCACAAACATATTCTGAAATTTAGTATGTGATATGAGAGACAGAAAGGGAGAAACAGGTGTATTCTGGTGTGCACTAAATTCTTGTGATCTTTTATGTTATATTTTACTTCGTGTTTCTGCGACTTTTAGGGAATTGCGAAGGTGGGGATGAAAAGTGATGAGGATTTATGAAAGGACGTTCATACACTTGGACAGGACACGACACAAGCCTCACAGAAGATGATATTGGCTGAGTCCAGACACCAGACTCTAGTGGTAGTTCAGAGTTGTACTACGCGGAAGAGAAGTTAGTATTTGAATACCTACGGAAAAATGAAGAAAATTAAATAATACCTTAAATTATAACAAATTCGATTATTGTGTGTTTAAGAAGGAGAAAGTTATGAAAAACTGTGCACATTGTTATGCTCTACAGCGACCATGAATATCACTGATGCTACCCCATGTGCTAACAAATCAATGATTAGAGAGAAAACAATTATTCAAGGATTACTGGGGAAACAATATACTGGTCTAAATAAAATATTAAATATTATTAATAACAATGATACTGGCCACGAAGGGCGCAGTTTTTTTTTGTCATTTTCGTCAACAATTAGGCTTATCTAAAATGGTATCCAAACTATTGAAATATGTCCTATCATCCCATCGGGAGGATCCACTCATTACCTCATATGGCAAGATCGTACGAAACTTACATCTCCCGCAAACATGAGTGTTCAGTCATATTTTTGAGTTCCAGGTGACATACATTACAAAATATGTAAATCATCTACAATTGGATTTCAGGAACATCGGTTCGCCGGAAATGAAGCAATAATCATACGTTATCGAAGCCAATACATGATTCTCGTCGCTTGATTACGAACGCACCTAAAACAGAATTAGGGCATGATAATTTTTCACAGGCGGAAATTTGCAGCTTCCGAATGTCCGGAATCGTCTTGAAAATTGCGGATGGCGCCGGAGTCGCCGTCATGCGAAACACATAACCGGATTAACGCTCATGATTCACTAATGACACAATTTCCAAAGTGCAAATTACTGCGTCGGAAGTTATTACATCGACGAGTGCAATGATTACCAGAATGAATCTCATGATTTTCAAAAACTGATGAGGGCCTCCCCCATGGCGCAGTGGTAGCGTCATTGCCTTGTAATCAAGGGGTCCCGGGTTCGATACCCGGTGGAGGCACAAGTGGTTCGGATCCCACTTTAAACTGTAGGTCCAGTCCCGATTAGCCTTACTGTGCATAAAGTGGACTTAAAACAGCAACTCAAACCAAGCAACTCAAAAACTGATGAATAAACATGATTCGTCGCGAACATTATGTGCCACAAATTGGCCGATTTCACATTAAAAATCTTGAATAGCCTACATGGCTTTCTATAAACACTAGTTAATGTACAGGGAGTCCATTAAAGTCCTGCAAAAAACTAAAACTCTATAACTTTTTAGCTATTGCGTTTAACAATACACATTTGTAGGGTGAGAAGGGTGGAAGTTTAAAGTTTTGTTCTGGCCACACTGCTCAGTGACGCTTGCACTGGTAATCACGTGATCATGTGACTTAAGATGGCGTCCATCCAGGAAAAGGCACAGTGTGTTCTGTGGTTTGCAGAGTTAAAATCTTGTGTTTCAGTGCAGAGAAAGTTCCAGACAACATATGGGAAACCACCCCCAGCAAATTCAAGTATCAAGAGATGGTATGAAAAGTTCAAGGCAACGGGAAGTGTGTCAGATTTGCCACGCAGTTGAAGGCCAGGATCGAGTGACGATGTGATTCAGTCAGTGCAGGACAGCGTGCATCGGAGTCCAATGAAATCGCTGAAACGAAGATCACTGGAACTGGGAATACCAAAGTCAACGTTACACAAGATCGTACGCAAGAAGGTGAAGGCCCGGCCCTACAAGTTAAAATTTGTACACGATCTGAAAGACGAAGACTGTGACATGAGAATGTTGTTTTGTGGGTTAATGCTTACACGTTTACAAGGTGATGGTGATCTTCTGTCTCGGATTCTGTTATCAGACGAGGCCACATTTCATGTATCGGGAAAAGTGAATAGGCACAATTGCCGAATTTGGGGGGTTGAAAATCCACACGAGTTTGATGTGCAAACTCGGGGTAGTCCCAAAGTGAATGTGTGGTGTGCGATTTCAATGGACCACATCATTGGTCCATTTTTCTTCGAGGAAGACACGGTAAATGGCAACAACTATCTGAACATTGAACATGCTAGAACTTAATAGGTTAGGCATAATCAATGACGTCCACATGCAACAAGATGGGGCGCCGCCGCATTTTGACCTTGAAGTTCGGCAGTTTCTTAACGAACAATTTCAAGGTAGATGGATTGGCCGAAGAGGGCCCACACCTTGGCCTGCAAGATCACCAGACTTGACACCTTGCGATTATTGGTTGTGGGGACATGTACAGACCGAGATGTATTCACAGAAACCAGCTAATCTGGATGACCTAAAAGAAAAAAATAAGAGACGTGATTCTGAATATCCCAGGAGAGCACCGTCAGCACGTAATTCTCGTTTTCACAAAAAGACTGCAACAGTGTTTGAACGTGAATGGTGCACAATTGGAGGTTTGGCGATGAACCTAACAAGCAGGAAATAAACTTTGAACCATGCTGTAAGTACACACAAAATATTTTGTTAATAAACTTAATAGTTCTCAAGTTATAGAGTTTTAGTTTTTTGCAGGACTTTATGGACTCCCAGTATACTATATTCGTGGTGCACTAGCTGAAAAGTAAGTCATTTCGAGGATCCTTTATCAATAGATTGGTAAGTTGCAACTTTTACTCTGTAAAAGCGACGAAGTTTGTAAAACAGCAAGAATTCAAAGGAAACCTAACTAAACTTAGGTACCATAATTGTCTTCATCACAGTATATCTAATTTCCTGTACTTGTCTGTCGAACCCAGAAGAAGTCGCCGGAAATTAAATCTTGAATACGTCCCTATCAGGGCCGCAATTTCCAAAAGCTAAGGAGTTTCATATTTACACATTTCATGTGCGAAATCATATTTAAAATGCAATAACGACGCGCAATCCAAACACTTCAAAGGTAATCGATTCTTGAAAATAAGTATCAGGTATTCAAAGTCCAACTATGATTTACTTCTTGTGTTGTAGTGCTATTATGAATATAATAATTGGATTTATTGCAGAATCTTAGGTAGTCATATGTCCTTGCAATCTAATTTAGTAAATACTAGCGGCTTCTCCTACACTCTATAATATTTATGTGTTTGTTCAACATATGGATCAAAATCAAGTCGTCAAATTCAAGTCACGTTGTCAAGATGGAATGATTGAATAGCACATAATTATGAAGCATTAGTTTAGTACAATATCATACGTATCTGAAATTAGCATTCACAGGTTTGTTCATTAGTCCATTTATATAGAACTAGAAAAACACAAAAAAAATGAGTTGTAACGCCAACTGTTGAGGAATTTTGCTTGTAATAACGCATCAAAATTTTAAACGTTTAAAACTCTTCCCCAACCCTTTTGAGGTTAAATTTCGGAGAATATGTTCCGAAGTGGGTGTTTACGTCATACCCCTAAACTTTCAGGTGCGTTTATGTGTCAGTTCGTGAGGACACTTTCTTATATTACTTAGATTTAGAACAAGGGTGCACACGATAAGAAAATAAACAAGATACATTCTCAAGTGTGAATTATTAATATAACATGACAAAACATAGCCGATATTGTGATTTCTTTACTATCTTCACCTTTGATCTTAGAGGAACTGTTGGAAAACAAAAACTTAAATTGAGTGCTATAAATTCCAAAACGAAGTGAAAAGTGAAAAAAAAATGAAAAGACAAAACATGGCTTATCCAGAATTCCAATATAGGACCCACTCTAACCTCTCCCCCTCAGAAGCCCCAAAAACTTATGCTTGGAAAGAGGCAACCAATGATATTTGAAATATCGCATCATGAATTTAAAAATGAAATTAGTACCTAATGATATCTGCCAGCGATATAGCATCTGTTCGGTACTGCTCTAAGTGACACCTTGGCAATTACCACTCAAACTTGGCAATTACCACTGAAACATGACCGTGTCGCTATACAAACGACGCCGTGCTCTCGTTTCTGCACGACAGCCATAAAATTCACTAAAGATCAAGGTTTCGGCAATAAACACTGCAGCTTGTGTGCCGAGAAGGTGAGTCAGGAAATGCCACGAGTTGTCGCAGTGTGTCTCACAAACCAAGATGCTGACATTGCTTGTTGTCTATGCAAACGTTTGCCTTGATAGATGAGGAAAAACAAGAATTTAAAGGGGAAAATATGCGAAGATTTAAGAAATCGGTGCATATGTTTTCTTTTTAAGTAAATACCATTATACTGTTCCCCCAACGTGTAGTTAATCACCATATTGGTGATATTCTTGTCTTGTTGATATGGCACTACCTAACCGATGGTAGGTTATCGTATAATCAAAGGATGCAGGTTTCGTTTTCCTTAACCTTCATTTATTCTAACTTATGTAAGGTTGGACATTGGCGCAATTAAGAAAATATTTTTGAAAATTAAAACCCCCTACCAAAAGGCCAGTTAAGATGAAAGCTGAAGCTGTATTTAACACGAGAATTAGATTTGTTTATCTATTTTAAAATGCATCCTGGACTGCATTTGGCAGACTAGCGAGGCTCTGGTGTCTGGACTGACAGCCAGTATAATCATACGTGGGGTTCATGTTGTCATCCATATATATATTTGTAATTGTCCCTTCATCAATCTTACTTTACCACCCTTCATCCTCATCTTCGCAATTAGCCAAAGAGGCACACAAGTGAAGTAAAATAAACTAGATCAATGAGTCATTGTGATAGCAAAAATTCTTGACCCGAAGTATAATTTCTTTACTTCCATGACTGATAGACACCCTGATATACACACATATAAAAAAACAACTGAGGCGCTGTATATTTTTCTTCGTCTGCCAGTGTATATACGACAAGAAATAGCGACTACCAAGAACAGTAAAAATATGCAAAATTTATATTCATCTATAACGTCCCAACTCAGGACATCCCAATTCAGGAACCGACATTTTTACGTGGAATGTTTGAAGTGTAATGTTCCTAACTCAGAAACCGCTGTGTCGGGAGCGAAGGGGGAGAGGTAAGGACCTGTTCTTCAGAGGTTCTTATCGTTACTGTACGTTACTCTGAAATACCATTACATATACACGTATATTCAGTGGCGGCGATTGGGTTCCAAAACCAGGGGGAGGACAAAGACAGCACTTTTCCCTTTGTAGATAAGGTTTAGCATAGTGCGGGGGCAAAAGTTGTGAATAGTGCGAGGAACTGCCCCACTCGCCCCCTAATCACCGCCACTGCGTATATTCATTCATTTGCAGAAAAAGTACTAAGCTTTCTGGAAGGTTGTTCTTTCCCGTAATACAGGGTCTGTATTTTAAGTAATGAGAATAAATCCAGAAAACAAAATTTATTACAGATATCGCTACAAATCTTTAGTAGTCTTCAAAGTATGCCCCTTGAGCGTCAACACACTTCTGCAGGCGAGTTTTCCACGCGTCGTACGCTCCCTGTAAGCCAGCAACTAAAACAGCCTTCAGAGCACGCGTGCAAGCCGCTTTGACAGCATCCAGGGTTCCGTGGTGGTGTCCTTTGAGGGCTGTTTTCACTCTGGGAAAGAGGAAAAAATCTGCAGGGGCAAGGTTGGGGCTGTAGAGAGGCTGAGGAATCGTTGTGATGCCAGATTTCGTCAGGAACTCTCTAACCACGAAGCACGTGTGACATGGCGCATTGTCATGATGGAGCTTCCAATCAGCGGAAATTTCTGGTCGCACTCGGTTGACCCGTCTGAACCGAGCGGTTGTGCAATTGCTCGTTCGTCAAAACTTTCGGGACGAGCTTGGTGCAAATTTTTCTCATCCCAAGATCCTCGGTGATGATTTTGAGAACAACCATTTTATCGAGTCCTAGCGTATCCGCGATAAACCGCACACTGACACGCCTGTCCGCGTTCAGCAAATCTCGCACACGTTGTTCGTTGTCTCTGGTTCTTGAGGTTGACGGGCGCCCTGCGCGGGGTTCGTCCTCCACGCTCTCCTGGCCTTCTTTGAACATTTTGTGCCACCGAAACACTTGCGCTTGTGATAAACTGTCACTGCCGTACGCTTTCCGAATCATTTCCAGCGTTGCTGCACCAGATTTTCCAAGGCGCACACAAAATTTGATCGCGTACCGCTGTTCCATGCTTTGCTGCATTTTGCTCTTGCACACACTACTTTGCAGACGTCCACGCCACGCGTGATCATGCCTCAACGGACGCCAGCAGGCAACTGCCGCTTGGAGCGTTTTCAAGGTCACACACCCCAATGTTAAGACATTTCACTAAAATATCCGACTGCTATAGACCAGTTCCTGAAAATGGGACTGTCTTCATTGGAATGTCCATAGTTCCCGAGTTGGGAAAATACTGAATCAGGAATAAATCTCCCTAATAATCAATTCTCATTGTAAAACCATGAAAGAAGAACAGCGATCGGGCACCAACTAAGGCGTAAAATAATGCTCTAAGCACGAACTAGTGCTAGTTTTGCAGAAAAACATAACTGCAATACAAAAGAGGTACAAGAACGTAGGATACGTTCTCCACGTATGCTGGAAGACTGTTATAACATTTCCTCCCCTCGCTACCAATCGTGACCTGGATCTTAACATTGTAACCAGCACGCAATTAACCATTACCTCGCCGTATCTCTCGCCTAGAAACATGGAGAGGATAGAGATGAGATCTAGAAGGTATTATCGTGAAAGTTCCCAGAACCCTTGAAAATTAGAATAGCGTGATTTTGTTTTCTTATTTTGGCTGTGTAACATGACGTCGAAAATACCTAAATTCCAGGAGAAAGAAGCGGAGTGTTCTGATACCACTTTGGGTCAGGACGATGGGACTAATCATGCAAAGTTGCAATGAAACGTGGAAAAGTGGGTCAGCGGAAACAGATCCATTATGTGTGGAAATTTCGGTCTGGTTTCAAGGAGCATACAGCATGCGTGTTGCTGTACATTTTTGCGCAGTAAAAAGTCTGTATCATTCTCTTTCTCAGTAATTTACAGGCAAAAAAATGATGAAATCTTGCGAAGAAAAAGTGTAAATCTGAAAACTGATGGAGAGCTGGTTCAGACCTCATTCGTTACGTGTGAATATTTTATTGTACAACTTCAGATAACTTGAAAACTACTCGCGAGGACAAGCATAAGGCGCATAACTATAGCGATATTTGATAAAAGACCGATATTGTCTCCATTCGCCACGTGCATTCACCAGCACCACCATCGATGTATCACGTAAACCAGGTTCCCAAACTTTTTCGTTTCACGGCGCCCTTAGTGTTTGAAGATCCTTCCGCGGCGCCCAAGTCAGAATGTAGGCCTACCTAACATTTGCAATGCTCAGTTAGTGAGGTTAGGTTGCTTGCCTAAGTTAAAAAATAAACACATGTTTCAAATTTAAAACCATTTTATGAGTAAAAAGTACTTAATAAGGACATATTTGGAATAAGTGTCATTTCAGTGAAAATATTGGTACATTTCTCTGCGCCCCTGGCGAACACTTTGGGAACCACTGACGTAACCATTAAAATGCTAAAAGCACAAAACGCAACCTGCCTAACCTACTTACATACATTGTTTTCTTGAATTACAAGTACGCCTAGTTCTAATATCTACGTGGTTAGGTTACAAGGGCCAAATTTAAAGCATTTAGCATCCAATGTTCGAGGTGTGTAGACGCATAGCGTGTATCTACTCGGGCTCTAAAAGGCCTTATTACAAAAAGGAGCTTTCCCATCTAATGAAGAAATTAGTATACTGTGCTGTATTTTTCACTTTTCTACCCTAGGCTAATCGCGAAAATGAAGATGAATGATGGTTAAATAGAATTAAGAGGCACACACACAAGAGAACACCACGACTTGAACCCTGAATCTTCGATAGGGGTACTACAAGCATCAAATACATAAAATTTGAGATGTAAAATAGTATTCTTACAATAAACACAGCATGGGAACTATTGATAAAATAGATATAACGTTAAACTTTCGTATAATATTCGATCGTATGAAACTCAGGGACAAAAAATATGTTTCTAGCTATCTGATATACCGTATAGTATATATGAATTAATATTAAAAAAAAAAAACATGAAAGAGTTCTTGTACTAATACAAACTAGTGTTCATGGGATGGCAGTTCTTGGCAATTAACTAGATGAACTCTAATGTTTTGCTGTAGTTTTGTGAGCAGACAAGGGGATGAGAGTGCGTTCAATGTGAGATACACAAAAGTAACCATCTAGATATAAAGGGTTTGGTCTGCAAATTTGTACAAAAGAATACCAACAGGATTACGGGTTTAGCACATGGGAATATCTGACAGTGTTTCTTCGTCAATTCATCCCTGGCCATATAGCGATGCGAAGATTGCAACCCTACGTTCAGAAGGAAGCACGCAAAAAAACCTTCACGCAACTTCCCCATGGGAGGGACGCATGCATCAGGAAGACGACATGCTGTGCAGGAAGCAATACTAGGTCGTCTCACGAAGACATAAAAGTCGCCGAGCAGAAAAGCAACAGATTAATAAACGTATATTTCCTCCACAAAAGGAAAAGTCGAACTGGAAGATACAGCCAGGGTTCAATTCGCTGTGGTTTGTGCAGCAAATCGTCTCATTCGATGAACCGTTCTGCCGCTGAAACCTACGTAGATTGCGAAGTTGTTTTTCACGCTACGTTGCTTTATTGAAGCAATCTGGCAGCGGTTGCATCGATTTCTTCAATTGAAGCCACGGGAAGAGGCGACACGTTGTAGGTAAGGGAAACTCTGCAGGGACTTCTACTCTGAGTGATAAATTCAACTTATTTCACATTAACGCTTAACACTGCATTATTCGTTCTAAACATATTCCGTATTATAATTAAGCCATGTTTTGCCTACATGGATATTCCTTGCTTCGTGATAAATCGAGTGATACAGAATAAACAGATGGTGATAATATAATACAGTATTACCGAAATATGCATTCATCTATGCATTAAAATGGTTCATAGTTTTCTTTCATTTGTTAAATTCATTTTGCTAATCCTCTAGTATGCAAGCCGTGTTTCAGCCGTTAGAGCGTCTGACTGATTTCAGGTAGGGAATTTTTCCAGCAATTCCACTGTATGGAGCGGTTTTGGGGTTCACCCAGCCTCTTAATACCTGGGCCAAGATTGTGAAAGTGTGGGGCCCTACTTCCACATCAAACCATATGACTCACGATTGGAGTAAGGAGGTATATTTATTTTAACTTACCGTACATATATGTGTGTTAATTTTTTCGTTTTATTCGGTTTTTCTCTCCCTGATATAATTTTTGTTATCGCGAACAGTGGGAAAGTGAAATGTCTGTCAAGCAGGTATGAGTCTTACAAGTTGGATTAATGTGTTCCTCAAGGTTCTCATAATTTTATAACTAGCAAATTTAAATAAATTGTGATTCGTAATATATGTATTCTGTGAATAGAGGCCGTGTGGAAGAATGGTTATCTCTCAGTCTTGATGCTACCACTCCTTGGTTCGGTCACCGGTGAGAGCTACCAATATTTTGGTGCTGATCGAGAGTTACCTGAAGTAAATAGTACAGACTACGGTCTAAAATTCTAAATAACAGACACGATGGGAACCTGATGCCTTGATCAGATTCAAATGCTGAAAAAAATGCGTGGCAGCATTTGGTCCTTCAGGGGATATTACTCTAGTATACATGTATTTTCTTAGCATTTCGACATCATGACGCTATCCGTGACGATGAATAGATGAAGACAAACACAAAAGAACACTAATGGTCAGTCCAAAGCTAGAAGGTGGAACACCCTGTGACACCACCATTAACAGACCACCCAACATGCTCACCCACAAGGACGACAGATTTTAGTAGCTGTAAGTATCCTCGCCAATAGTGCTTTCTTTTCGTACGATTTTGCAGTAGAAAACTAACCTAAACACTCATTGTCTGGGAACAATGAATCCCAAGTTTTATTCTCCCAGTAGCGTTAGTCCTTCAACCTCTCAT
The DNA here is from genome assembly GCF_977018435.1 of Lepisma saccharinum. Lineage (NCBI taxonomy): Eukaryota > Metazoa > Arthropoda > Insecta > Zygentoma > Lepismatidae > Lepisma > Lepisma saccharinum. The sequence continues at coordinate 20,064,166 of NC_139234.1, forward strand.
TCGACGTAGGAAAATCAATCTGTACTCTAACTCTCCCGAGCCTTCCCGTGGTGGCTAGAGTGGTAGCGTCGTTGCCCTCAAGGGGTCCCGGGTTCGATACCCGGTGGAGGCACATAGTGGTTCGGATCCCACTTTAAGTTGTAGGTCCAGTCCCAATTAGCCTTACTGTGCATAAAGTGGACTTAAAACACCAAATCAATCCAATCCAATCTAACTCTCTAGCCTTGTTAAACCCGAAGGTTCATTGCTGCAGCAACACACGCCTTTCATCTGTTCATATCCTGGACAAAATCAATCCAATCTTTTCCATCCTTCCGATTTCCTTTATGTCCATCCAACGTCATCCCTCCATCTTCGTCTTTGCCTTCCTTCTTACAATCAGGTTTCCAAACAAAAATCCTGTTACTCATATTTCCTCTCCCATTCGTGCCACATGGCCGTCCACCTAAGTCTTCTTCATTTAATTATTCTAATAATATTCTAATGAATCTACTCTTGCCTTATCAATTACTTTCAGGGCCAACTTAATATTGTCGTTCAATCTTCGTATTGGCCTCTCCTACAGGTTTCTAACCACCGGTTTCTCAACAAGGATCCTGTAAACATTTCTATCCTCTCCCATGCGTGGTACATGACCTGACAAACGAAGTCTTCAAGATTTAATTGTCCTAATAATATCAGGGCGATTAGTATAGGTCATGCAGTTCAGTTTTATGTAACCTTATCCACTCACCTCTTGTTTTATCTCTTTATTTCTTGAGATTTAATTTACAATAGAAACCTGCTTTTACTTAAATTTTGAGGTGTCAATTAGCATCCACCAGTATAAATAAACCATTGTTACTGCAATGGCCTGCAAGAGAATTAGTGTTCCCGCCACAGCAAGAAAGGCAGGAAACTTAACTAAGTTCTCGCTTATGCTTGAATAACTTGTACATTCCATCCGTTTGCATGAGTATATTTTCACTGTTACACCTTATATTAACTGAACTCTAGCGAATACATCTTAGGGACGATTGGGAGCTTTTACCTAAATCATCTCTTTCGGCATATGCATTTCCTCTTCAATGTGTACATGCAAGGACTCAAAAACACATGCATGCACGTTTGGAGAAGGAACAAATTGGGTTCAGGCAGATATTCATCAGGTTTTGCGTTGCCGCAATTTGCACTTGGCCATTCCGGATTACAATTCAAAGTAATTATACCACTACCAAATCATCCTTTATGAGCTTTTTTGCTTCCTCTGGTTAATATTTATATTCGGGAAATGATATACGTCCAAATGAAATTGCCTACTTCGGCAGTACAGTGGTTAGAGTTCCGCTGTGGTCCTTAGTTGAAAACAAAGTTAAGATTCTGCTTGAACTTGCGACAGAATTGAATTTTTTCGACACTGTGGTTGTTTTCCGTTGTTGTGGAGCCGCTAACGTGGGGACACCGATACAAAAATTTCCGCCTAGGAACACTCGGAATCGAAGCCAGGTATCCCGCGTGGCAGTTAAGACGCCCTACCGACTTGGCCATTGACTTGGCCATTTGAAATATTACACTCTGCCCTTATTACTATACCTTATTCCATGTATTTAACCCCCGCTTAACCGAATGGTTACCGCTCTCGCCTTTGGTAGGAGCGGCTCGGAGAACATTTCCGGCGTGAGTTCCAAAATTCATGTGTTGATCCAGCATCATGAGAACAATAGAGAAGGTCCTTGAAAGTAATAGAAGTAGACTCTAGTCTCGAAAGTCACGAAACTGCGACGATGGGACTCAACGCGCTGAGCAAATGTCACCCAGCGAATAACAGCTTGACAGACACTAGCCCGCAAAGGGATATTGCTCCATGGTAGCTGTATTCAATCTCTTTCATATATTTTGTTCTTGTGTTCTTATTTTACGTTGCTCCTCTGCCTTTATACAAATCACGATAATTCTATGAGGACGAATGTTGAGTACATTAAACTAATGAAAGAGAGTTTACAAGGAGCATCCATCCATCCATGCCTAGACCATGACTCAACCCCAGAAGCTTCGGATGGGAGATCGTGTGTATTTTGTTATTTTCCTTCGCATTTCTGTCAAATTTTTGGCTAACCGCGACCATTAGGATGGGTGATCAGTAGATGAAATTCATGAAAGAACACTCACAAATAAAACCCATGTCCGAGTCGGGACTCGAACCAGCGAGCTACGGTGGTGAGATCGAAAGTCGACCACTTAAGCCAGGGTCTTACTTTGTTCTTGTTAATACAGGGTGGGCCATAAGTCAGTTGTCACTAGCAATCGTTAGACTTTATTTTGCCTAGCGTAGTGGAAGTCAGTTGTGAACTTGACTAGTGCGTATTACCCAGCATTCTAATATTGGGTAATACGCACTAGTCAAGTACACAACTGACTTCCACTACGCTATGCAAAATAAAGTCTAACGATTGCTAGTGACAACTGACTTATGGCCGACCCGGTACTTCTGAAGTATGACATTTGTTACATGTGTTGCCACTCCGCACACTCTTCCCCATTACTGCATTGAATAACGTGTTGAATACATGTTTCCAGACAAAGAGAGCTTAATTTGCAAGTTTAGTAACATAACCATTTTAGGTTTTCTCAACCCATCTGACATTGCATAACGAATGCTACACATTACGGGCAATACAAATGATCATGCTACATGCCACATTTATTTACTTTGTTAAAGCAGTTGAAAAACTCAAACCGCTACTTGCTTTTCACCTTACGGTTGGTTCAGTGGAATAAACATGTCGAGAGTCGAAATTGTATGATTTATCCTAGTTGGTAGATTTCCAGCCAAGCAATACTGCGTTGTGGGTTGACTGAGTACCAGGGTGTCCAACAAGAAGTGAGACCCACAAAAGTGCAAGGTTATTAAAACTCACAATATTATATTGTATTATTTTAACTACGTTTATAACTAATGCATATAAATACCTATGTTATTTATATGCCAATAAAATAGCAAAAAACAGCATTTTAGTTAATGTTAATTAACACTTTTGGAATGGTTCACGCAAATTTCAAAATTTTAACGTCAAACTTTGATACAAACTGTCGAATGTTTGTGTCTGTGTTATATCATTAGATAGAGGTCCTATGTGTTTCCTAGGGTTGCTGCATAATTTACTTCTATATGTCGAGATACTAAGACTGATAAGAGTCATTATCAAATTCATAACGAGATTTGAAAGAATTGGATACATAGAATATCAACAGGTATAATATTTTATTCAGTCTTATGCCGTGGCTTAAAATTATGACTATAATATGATTCGTAATTATCACGAGGAAATTTTCATTCTTTCTTTGCACCTATTGCACACACTTCAATTAATGGACTAATAAAATGGTCTTTAACAGTTTCTATCGGTTAGCCGGATAATATACGAGCGCTGATAAACATGCATGCATGTACTCACACACGCGCGCACACATGTCGTTCGTTCCCGAGTGGACCATAAACGCATGATGTTTAGTAAAATCGTGACTGGCCGAGTTCTGGACGCTATCGTAATTCAGAGCAAATGGCTGCCGGTAAACTTACTGCAATTGATTCCATCATCCGAGCTCCTCGTATGTGGAAACGGAAATCGGTCGCTATATGTTTATCAACGTTTCGCACTTTCTCGTTCGGTTTTATCAGTTGAGAGATATGGACTGTAGCCCAAACATGCTTTCATAGAATCATGACTTATTTCCCCTCAAAGGTATCCTAATGATTTTCTGTCCTCGAAACAACATTATCTTCTTTGCTTGCGTGCAAGTTAAAAATATATACCTAGGTAGTGTGTGACCAAAAAAATTGCCTCGCACTTAATATTTATCTATTCGAGTTTGTTCTGGTCAGTAAATATAAATTTTTCGACGACTGGGTTGAGTCTCTAACCTCTATTGGCGACATTCCAAGCAACACTTCTAACGCTTATAACTTACCCACTAATTTGAAAGCTACGATAAGATTTTCTTCCAAAATTTTGTATTTGTATTTTAGTTATTTAACATCGCTTTCCTGTCACTTCTGGTTAATCGCGACGATGAGGTTATGATGAAACTTATGACAGGACACTCGATTCCCTCGTCGTGATTTGAACATGGTAACTTCGGTGGCGAGATCGAAAGTCAACCACTTAACACATTTGGCCACTGAGCCGATAAAATGCAGATCTACAATATGCACTATACATCGCGATATGCGACCTTGTTCTCATGTTTACATAACACTTACCAATATTTCATGAGCAACGCTAAAATACAAATACACATCTAAATATTTCGCCACACCAGTTACTAAAATCATATTTAAAAACTCTCAAGAACGCATTAACAATGTACGAAATCGTGCATTGCACTCACAACAGAGTGCTACGTGGCATTCCCTTTCATTGTGCATCACTGTATCACCTGCCTTCTTTTCTAGAACCACATAAAAGATTTCAATGGTACTGTGGCAGACATAATTCTCCCTGGAAGGTAGATGGCTATGCAACATTTGCACACACATTAAGTTTTCCACCCAGCGAAAACTTTCCACACAGGAATACAAGTGTGAGCAGAAAAAAAACTGAAGATTTCTCAACCTGATCTCAACCAATGATAACTCAGTTCTCACTGATTTCCCCAAAAGCAAATTCCACGACTTTTCCATATATTTTCAACAAAAAAATCTTCAACATAGTAAAATATATAATAAACCAACTTTGTCCGCTGAACAAATGAATGATGTTTATACAACTTAGTTGAAAACAAAAACGAAATATTTTTACCCAAAATGTATCCTATCAAGATACTTGGAAAAAAGTGTGAAATACATTTTTTAAGTCTCTGACCTTCGTTAGAACAAAAACCATTCAATTTCTCTGACTTCCAACTTGTGTGTTCTTGTTTCTCGTTTTTTTTTTCATCATAAACTTTTCACTCCAAAGCTTATTTCCCTGATTTTTCAAGGGTTTCAAGGTCAGTTGGAAGCCTGATATCTGTTTACGTATTGTCTTTATTAATTTAGTTGAGGATATGATACAGCTAGGAATAGTGATTCTTTGAAATCACTTCAGTCGATCAGTGCAGTGAAATGGATACCATTTGAAAGACATTCTGTTTAATTAAAGCTAAAACATTAGTTATAACTCTATTCAGGCTACATATTATTTGCTTCTGGAAAATGTTTACAGCATTAAAATTACATTAACAATAGCAGCAAGAGTTTCGTTTCGTTTCGATTTAGTTTCGAAAACCGTGAGTTGTTTCTGCCCAACCTTGCATTTCCAATTTGAGAGCCCTTTAAGAAAAACTAACAACACAAGGATCCATGCTTAGGAAATACGAGGTATCCAGGTACACGCACTCAACATGCAATGAAAGAAACAAAATAAAAGTAGCATCTTACAGGGACATACGGAAACCAAACACACACTAACACACATGGTAAAGCTTACCTAAGAAGACATCATCATCTACAGCCGATAGGGCGGCCATCCCCTGACAGATAGATAGCAAAGTAATGTAAGGACTTCGGGTTTCGGACACACACAAGTGATGACTCAGGGGCGATCTAAGGATTTCTCCACACAACATCACAGGAGTGGAGAAAACGGAGTTAGTTCTTACCTACAAAAAAAATGGGTAGGAAAAAGTTGTCAGCCATTATATTCTATATAAAAGCAACTAAATGTATTATCAAGCAGGAAAAAACAAAGCGATGAATTGCAATAAACATTTTGCAAAATAAAATTCAAATCTCTAATTTCCACCAAAAAATAAGTTTGCTAACACACTGTTACAAACTCATTGCTTATAGCATATCACTGTATTAATAATATTTATAACCATTTCCTATGCAATTTAATGTTCCGATTGATTAGTATGAAAAATAAAGATAGAATGATAATTTCAAACCGTAATTTTAACGGTTACAATTCTATTAGTAGTAGTAGTAGTAATGATGTTTTTTTTTTTTTTTTTTTTTTTTTTACATCAGTGGTGGTCCGCCCAAACCATAAACCGACCACATTCTTTGCTCGGAAACTCCAGAAATCGTAGCAAAGATCACATATTTGTTAACATAATGAAACTTAAAATTAACATTTTTGGAGGAAGGTAATAATGCTTGTTTTTACGTGGGCAATACATCTGATTACGGTAGTTACAAAGAGATGATTTTCAGAAAAAATATTATTATCTTAGTCTTGGAGACTGTTGTTACATACACGCAAACGAGTTAGAGTCTACAGTGAAAAACTGTCACAACTTTCCACGTGATTCTTATTTCAGGAAATGCTCATCTTTCTTCTAAAAAAAATTACAAAAGATTACACAATATAAGCAACACAGAATCCTCAACATCTGACTGGTTTTCAAAATGTCTACAGTGGTCTTGCGTGATGTGAAGGTTCCGTTAAGTTCATAACACAGGGACCAAAATTACTAGACAGCTAATAACTACATTGCTCATGTATTGCAAAGAAAAAGGACACAGTCTACATTACGCCTTTGTAAATAAATTATGTGTACACTTTCTAAAACACAATACATTTAGCAAGAATTACCTACAAACTTCAGACAGACGAACAGGTAACCTCCATTACATGTTCATAGTTATTTACTTTTGTTGTGTTAACCCTTTAAGTACCACACTTTTTCTTTTGATTTTATTGACTGAAATTATGATTGGATATGATAAGGGGGTTGTTTTAAAGTGATCCACGCAGAAATAAAAATTTTACCTGTTACCAGTTTCATATAAATAACTGTCCTAAAAGTAGGACGCTGGTACAAAAGGGTATCATACTCAACATATGCATCTTTCTGACAGAACCTAAGATGATATAAGAAGTTTCATAGCTTGGTTAAAAGTTGTATTACTACTTCTCTGTTTATTGATTTTTACATTTGATACACACGAAACACATACATTTTCAAATAATAAGAAAAGGAAACAATACATATATGGAGCTCTGGTTGCTTATTGTGTGTGGTAAAGTGTGAAACAATCTTTGCACAATGTTACCCCTGACATTTCTCACAAAATGTTAAGGGTTTAGATTTGCAGTTCAGTCCTTGCCACCTTCTTTGTTTATCTCTTCGCACAACATAATGTCCAATGCCATCAAACCTCACATCTTGAAATGTGAATTGCGATGATGTTTTGGTGGGTTTTCCAAATATGCCTTCAAATATGACACTGCAATTGATCTTCTGTATTCCAGCAAGTCCATTCCTGATTGTGATACCTTTCTGTACACAATCCACGGATTTACAACTGCCATGTCAAGCATTCTTGTAAACAGACACCAATACCATTTTTTACCTCGAACAGAAGCATTGTATTTGCTTACGAGTCAGTCGTGGTGGTCAACGCCACCCATGTATTTATTATATGTGTTTACAATATGTGGCTGAAGGATGAAAATTTTCGCTCTAGCTCTTCTGCTCCATCGTGATGTTTGACACAATGGCTCAATAGTATCAAAGTTGGTACCGATAGCAACACATTTATTATCGTTCCACTTGACAAATAGTATCTCTCCTTCCACATCAAAATAGTAGTCAAATGTTCCCCTTGCATCTTTACTCAATTCTTTTGAATCCTTCAAGGATTCTGTCTCAAACTCCTAATTTTGAGATATTTATATCTTGGCATGGCCTTTCTCACAATATATACACATAAATCATCATCTTCACTCCAAAAGTGCTTCTTACTGGGCACCTTGTGATAGCCTGATAGTAAAGGAATCCCTAAGAATCGCTTTAACTCATCAACTGATAGAGAAAACTTCAATTCTTTTTTTAATTTTTGTTGCATACTTCACAGACTGTGTAGTAATCAAATTCAAAACATCGCAATCGAAAAACATTTCACAAACTTGAAGCGGAGATTTGCCTGCCGATGTAGTTACCATATCGGCTGCCTGTGATTCTGCACAAAGACCTTCAACCATTAAATATAATATTTTTGATTTGGTATTAGAATTGTTGGTATTTGAATAATTAGTCTTGTTTGTATACGTGTTGGTGTACACTGGGTCACATTTACTCCAATTTACAGCACATGTTGATAGCTGCTTCTTCTTCACTCCCCCTTGTAACTTTCTACTTTTGCTGCAACCAGGTGTAGGGATGGATTCCTTCAGGTTCTTCCACATTCAAAGATGAAGACTCTGTGTTTTCTTCATGTGGTACAATTTGCAAAAGTAACTCACCAGGAACATCTGCAACCTCCACATCATTTATTTGATCATCTTCAAAAATATCTTCATCGCTAATGTTGTCATTATCGGGAGGCAGAATCACCACGCTCAGTTCTGCAGAGTTGTCAGCTACGGCTGGATCTAGGAGAATATCCTTTATTTCACTTGCTATAAGCCCCTTCCTAAACATGTCGACAAATGTAAGATGATGGATAACGGACACTGCAACAAGCAAGCTGTTACCTCCTGACACGCAAAAATCACAATGGCTTTGCATACGCAGCTACTCGTTTGTCTTCTGTTGCAACGTTGATACCTTTAAGTTCCAGCGTCCTTTAAATAGGACAGCAAACTTCATTACCATTCCACAAAGACAAAAACCTTGTGGGTTTGAGAAATTCTTCATATAAATCGTATGGAGACCCTTTCAAAGTTATATATAGCAATTTTACATTCCCACTGCATATTGTTTGCAAACTAGATGAATGAAACTGATAGCATGACATAGTACTAAATATTGCTTTAATTAACTGTACTTTTACTTATGCTGTTCTCAACCCAAATTGTTATCTTTATTTATGAACATAGTTATTAATATGCTCTATTGAATAATAAAACAATTGCTTGTTCATAAACTTAGTTTTACATCTAATAAAAATTAAGAAATCAACTGTCCTATTTATAGGACGCTGGTACATAATGGGTTAATCGAGAATGGAAGGCGAGCATCTTCCTTGCAGCCAAGTATATGCCTAAGACTCGGGACTGAAAGTGGCTGTAATTTGACCTTTGTGCCTCGATTAAGAACGTGTGAAGCCTTGCCTCCTTGCCTTCGCATCCTCTATGTGACTTTTTGGAGACAGCTATTGTTTTCAACATCATTTTTACCTCTGATATGAAACTATGGCCGACGTTAATAAACGTGAGACCTATGTATACGGTTTTGGACAACCTGCATATTTCACATAAAATTTTATGGTAAAGCTATTATTACACAAGTGTAACTCCTATAGTTTAAAAAATAATGTTAAACATGCCATCACTGTTGCCATGTTGCGGTTCCCTCTTAAAACTCGGTCGCTCTTTTCTGCTGTGCGTGTGTAGACTACAATCACTGCGGATGATCACTAATAGATGCTTAGTTTCATTTTATATTTGAGGAGGTTCAAGTTACGAAATGAATGAATCACCTTTCATAAGTTGCTTCATTTTACATTAATTCAAACTCAAGTCACTGACAGTGTGCGAGGAGTTGTGCGACATCTACACCCACTACAGAAATTCTCGTATTAATACAAATAGGGAAAATGAATGAAGAGATAAAACAATACGATGTTCATAGGCTATTTGTTAGGATTACAAACAGTGTTTGATAAGACATATTCAAGGATAACTAAAATTTCAGATTAAGCACCGTTTAACACCATGCGACGTGTATATCTTTGATGGAAAAATTACGGAACTCATTCCTTACGTAAACTCAATCAAAATAATTCAAGGAAATAATTTAATTAAGTTTCATTTTATTAAAAATCCTAATCAGAAGCAGGAGAAACACATGATATAAACTCCTAATATCAATATTTATTGTAATAGTCCTTTCGTCATATCCTAGAATGAGTTTACTTTAAGTCCACTTCATGCACAGCTAGGCAGTGAAATCCGAACCACTATGTGCCACCACTGGGTATCCAACCAAGAACTCCTTGATTACAAGGCGACAAAATTACAAATACGCCATCCGAAAAGCTCTAATGTATACCTATTGCAAATATTAACTTCACTGCAAAAACAGTGAACGACGATCAGGTGTCTGCACAATTTTACTCTTATTGAAATGGTAAAAGTAAAGTAAAAAGTAAAGTGTTCCCCTGTGCATAGCACCACGCCATGAAGGCGTATAGGGGGTGTGGGGGTAACGCCCCACACTTTCTTGATCCGGTCGTGAGTGGGGGTGATGTGATCAGCATCACGCCCCTGACCGCCTTTACCCCCCAGGGTTTCCCCCAGGTACCCATGTTATTCGACGCTGGGTGGGCGCCGGGGCCGCTTTCACCGTTAGAAAAGTTCCCGGATTTGAACCGGCCGGGGATCGAACCCGGGACCTTGAGCATGGTAGTCAGACGCGTTACCGACTGAGCCACCGCGGCCACCTTATTGAAATGGTTCACAGCAAAACACAATTCTCTTAGTCTAAAATAAACAGGCTACAGTCCTCGTTCGCATTTTAAAGAACTTTATTTCTTTTAATTAATTAATTCTTTGTTGCAGATATTCAGAGAGTACGTTCAAATCTTTAATTGATTATATTGTAAATCAAGCAACTGCGAGAATTCGCCCTCATCTCTCTCTCAATATAACTCGAAGCGATATTGGTATGTTTCATGTCCCCTCCATCAACTCCAAGGTTTGGGCTACAATATTCCTCAAGGACTCAAATGTTATCAATGTGTAAATCTCAACCATCAAATAAAATTCGGAACATGCCTAACAGTATGTAACTCTAAATTAAGTTGAAGGCGACAAGAGGATATTTATCAGGCACATATCATTCATAATTCAATTGCTATATATTAAAATGTTTTGGATATATTGGACTTGGAAAAATATACTAAATAAATCCATCTACAGTGTTCAAATTCTAGCATACGCTATCATGAGATTTGGATGTTTCCATAGATTGTAAAGCCTGAATACAAAAGTTACGTCAAGAGAAAAAAAATAAATACGCAGTTTTTCTATTAATTCGAAACTATACATTTCAATATTTCCGTGTTACTATTTCTGACATAATCATTTTAGATTACGATCTATTATTACATTTAGCCATTTTATTCAATTACATAGATAATATATTTATGTCAGAATAATGCACAGTATCTGCCTATAATGGATTATGAACTTCCACGTGTCTTATGTGTCGCTGTGCTGCTATAGGCTAAGGCAGTGGTTCCCAAAGTGTGAGCCGGCGCCCCAATATTTTCACTGAAAGGACACTTTCTGTTGGTCAATCATATGATGATTGTTCTAAATATGTGTTTATTTAGTACTTTTTACAGATAAAATGTTTCTGAATTTGAAATGTGTTTATTTTGTAACTAAAGGCAAGCAACCTAACAACACAAACTGAGCGTAGGGCGCCGTGGAAAAATCTGGAAACACTAAGGGCGCCGTGAAATAAAAAAGTTTGGCAACCCCTGGACTAAGCCTTGTACGAGAATATGTAAGAAATTAAAGTATAAGAATTTTCAATCGTTATTCGCTGTAAAATGGCACATATTTTTAACATCTGCTCAGTTTTGTTGGTTAGTATGATGTTTGACATTGTTCCTTAACTGAGATCATGCGTGAATCAAACCCAATGTTCATCAGCCAGAATGGAATGTTAATTAATCTTTGTCTCCTCGGGCACACTACTATTAAGTCGAAACAAAAGCGAAGCATTTCACTTAATTCCTCTCGAGTCTCAGTACTCGTATCTGGATATTAAATTCCTCAAGATCCTCTGGGATGGCCTTGGTAGCAGTTATTATGTCATTCTCAAGGACTTCCTTACACGAGGAAAATATTTCACTGATATTGACTGCAGTTGGTGTTTACAACAGATTAGAATTGGAAAAAAACTTATAACTGGCAATAACGTAACTTGCATAGGGGGATATTCTATATTTCAGATAAACAGACTCATAAATACCTGAATCATCATCAGATATTACGTGCATAACACAACTTCATCAATAAGTGATGTTTGATTGATTGATTGATTTGGTGTTTTAACCACTTTATGCACAGTAAGGCTAATCAGGACTGGACCTACAGTTTAAAGTGGGATCCGAACCACTATGTGCCTCCACCGGGTATCGAACCCGGGACCCCTTGATTACAAGACGACGACGTTACCACTTCGCCATCGGGGAGGCCAATAAGTGATGTAGAAGTCCACTTACAAAGGGGATTAGAAGATAAAGAACCATGCAGGGACGAACACTTTTTGAGATTCTCAATTAAGATGGTTCTGACAGCACTGTAAATTAGGTCCGGTCCCGATTAGCCTATCTGAGTCCAAAAGTAGTTTCTAATTTCGCCAAGTTCTTGAGATTCAAGGCACGAACACAGTGACAGACGATCATTATAAGAGTTTAACTGAAAACTGCTTTACACTTGCATTTTTATTCCACAAGTAAATTACTAAATTCTTTTCACACTATGCATTGAAATTCAATACCAACTCGAAACTTTGAAAACTGAACTGTTTTTAAATTACCTGAACCACTTGAACAATATATGGCCTACCAAAAGAATGGATTTTTATAACCAATGTAATGCAAAGGAGATATGCCGTTGTGACAAGCGACACGTCAATTGAATTCAAGCCAATCAAATGCAACCCTTAGTTTATATTGTTGCTATTTTACGTCGCTTTTCTACATTTGGCTAATCGAAACGATGAGTGATAATTAAATACAACTAATGAACTGACGCTCCATCGGGACTCGAACGCGAAAACATTGGTGGCGAGATTAACTTAACGAGCATCGAGCCAGCAATTTACGTTAACCCATGTTAATTAATAATAACAAATATTGAATGAAAATGACGGTAAACAAAACAACTCTCTGTATGATCCCAATATATAAGGTAATGCGCGGTCCCGTAAAAAAAAGTTTGGGTTTATTAGCATTATATTACACTACTTTCAATACACTTTTAATAAAATATACATTTACGTACCTAGCTCGATTTCAGCACTAAGAATCCCCATGATGCTTATCGGTTACCATGGAAAAGCACTGGAACTATTTTTACTCGCACACTCGTTCCGAAAAAGCTAGGTAGCGGCGTTAGCACAGGCCAGACTGGCTGACTGTGTGGGTGTTTTCCGAAGAGCAGAGCGGGAGGCGTTTCTCCAGCCACGGCGCCGCTCCGCCGACCCGTTCGAGCAACACGAGCACCGGTGACTAATGGCTCCTGTACATGTGTCGCCACGGCGTTCGATCCTTAAAGGCGCCAGGTGTGCGAGGCTCCACCACAGGCCATTACCGATTCCTTCATGTTGCGGAATCGGTTCAGAAGTGTAGCAATTGCGAACGCCAAGCCTCGGATGTTCTATCTGACCAAGGGCGACCACAGGGAGGGGGAGTAAGATTTCATATTTTGCCTTTAGTAGTCATTTTATTATTGTTATTGTTTTTAATATTATTACTATTAAGCGGCTGCAGTGGTCTAATCGGTGCCAACCCCCATGGAGTGGTTAGCACAACGCCATACAATGCCAGGGGTCCCGGGTTCGAATTCCGGTGCGGGCGGGGATGGTTGTGTTTGTCCCAATGAGAATCGAGAGAATTAGATAAAACTGATATGTGAAAATTGAGGAAAAAGTGAACAAACGAGGGATACTACCGCTTAGGGGGTATTACTTTATTAAAAAGGAAAAAAGGAGTTACTGCGTCTGACTGCCACGCAGGAAACCCGGGTTTGATTTCAGGGGTGGGCGATCTAAGGTCGGAATTTTTCAGCTTTGTCCTCGCGTTCATAGTGTAACGGGCTTCCATCGGTCAGTTCAAGAAAGACTTGGATCGAATCAGAATGTGTTAATTAGGGTACAATTTTATAGACACTAAAAACTTTTAAAATAGGCAGGCACGTTGATAATGATTAATAGAATATTCTATCTGGTATAATACAGAGCATTCCCTGACATTCGCTACGAGACTCGGCGGCAAGCTGCCCGGCATCAGCGCTTGTCTTTTTCGGTGAACGAGGTCCGCGACAGTCGCTAGAGTCGGCTATTAAAATTACAGTTTTCATATTGGGTACTAACCTTGACTACAGAAGGTGTTGAAAATGATCTCCCTCTGCTGCAACACATTCCTGGCATCTCCGAAGGAAATTGGCATTTACACGTGCAAGTTCGTCTACTGTAATTCTCCCGATTTCTCGTACAATACAATGGTGTGCGGATTGTGTTTGTATACTTTATTTTTTAGATTTTACGAGGCTTAATATAGTGGTCCTAAGTGGACCAGGAAATTTCGTTGCAAAACGTCGTTGCACTTCTCCACAATTCCTCTTTCCGAAGTAACACTCGACAAGATAAATCCTTTGTTGTAATGTAAACTTTTGTGGTGCCATATTAAACCACAATCTTCAACACACGGACACGACACAACACAACGTCCGAGGTAAGGTTATACTGGCGTCAGTCTGCAACGTCAACAGAAAGCGAAAGAGAGCGAAGGCAGGGAGAGCGAAAAAAACAGACTGCAGCGTGCGATTGTCGCGGACCCCGTTCGCCGGGACGATTGCCGCCGAGTCTCGTAGCGAATGTCAGGGAATGATCTGTATTATTACAAATTATAAACTTCAAATTGAATTGAAAATTGTTGGGCGTTGTATACCAGTTCAGACTAGGGTCTACTATTTAGATAGAAACTGGATTCGCTTTTCTTCCTTTCCAAATACATCTATCACTGTGTTGATGAACAGTTCTATGTCTTTTTGTACTTTTTCACAATGCACAGATATCACCACAGAGACCAGTTAACCTACTGTCCTTCATGATACCTCTGATCCATATTTTTACTTCGTTAACAATCACAACATAAGGTGTTTAATAACTTAAGGTTAAAGAAAGGATGGTAATCATAGAACTCGTACAAAAATCCGTCGTAAGAAAAATTCTCAACACACACTGAACCTGGTAACCACCTAGGTTTCGAACGGATTTCAAGCGAAAAATATCAATGCTTTCTACTAATGGAACTTTTGCCTAACCATTCGTCCAATTCAGATTTCGTAAGAAAGGAAGTTGCTCAATCAAGAGTGATTCTATTATAGATACCGAGTCACGTGACAAGAAATGATGAAACATGAATTTTAGAGCTGACCCACAGAATACAGAATGTTATTTTATGACACTATTGCACTAATGTTATTTAAAATACATTTAGAATTTTAAAATATCATACAGGATGACCATAAAGCCAGGAACCAATCTGATTGCAAATGAGCCATGCCGCTGCTCATTGCTTAGAGTATATCACTGAATTATAAATATTTCTAACCAATATTTGTAAAGTTCAAAGTTTAGATTTATTACTACCAAAAATAGAATAATAATAAATAGTATAATTAACAATAGGCTCTCATATACCCCCCCCATTTCTTTATACCAGAGCTGGACCAGTGGCTCTGACTGCCACGAGGGAGATCTAGATTCAATGCCCGAGGCGGGTGATTTCATGGATTAGATGGAATTGTTCCAGTAATATCACTGCATGAAGTGGCTCTGGGGTTCTCCCAGCCTCTAACATGTGGGTGCCTGGGAAAGGGTAGGGGTCAATATGGTCGATCGGAGCGCGGTGCTGATCATATCGTCTCCACGGTCGACACGGTAAATGTGTGGGGGCCCATATCCCTTCATGGCATGTTGCAAGTGAATGAATGAATTACATTTTTGGGTGCGTTGGCACATTCTGTACCCCTCAAAGTGTAGTAAGAGGCATACTCTTCTCAAAAATGCTAAAAACATATGTTGAAGAACTGTCATCACATCCTAGAAGCTCTCGCCACGAAAGCAGTCCAGTGAAGGTCACGCCACCTACCTACAGTGTTGCCAATAAGCAACAATTTCAACCGACGAATTCAACAGCATACAACGCGCGAAGTGTCGAACGAGCAGCTTAGAAGAAGTGTGGCAACCCTGGAAGGCCAGGGGTGCCGAGGAGGCAAGGGGAAGCTTCGACCTTGACTGGACTGTTTTCGTGGCGAGAGCTATAGCATGGATGATAAACAGTTGGGAAGATTGAAAGTACATATATTTGAGGTCTACATCTCGATATCGTTTAATTTCACATGGTTCTTGTTTCAGAGCACGTAATAATTTATTTTTCCTTCTTAACTTATTAACTGAGGTAAGCAAATTTTCAAACTTACCATTTAAACATGCTTTAGTGGGATGCTGTAAAACGAGTCTAGCCCCAAGGTTAATTGTCCAAATAAAGTATAATATGGTTTAGGATACCAATTTTATTCCTGCAACTTTCGAAATAAAACCTTACATTCAATTTGAAGTTCGAAACGTTTTATCACAATCCTCGGCATTGAAATACTTATTCCGATCAAAGTGCAATTCAAGAGACTGTAAAATCATGACGTTATATATTCTCCAGCAGATAGAAAGATTCAAGTCCGCAATCAAATTTCTCCATTGAGAGGCTGCAAAGGCATTACATCTCTATAACTTTGCATCAGAGGAAAACGATTGAGACGAATTAAATGAAAATCGCTCATTTCGTCTCCTTTTGCGATTGAAACTAAAAACCACATGGAAGGAAGTAGATGTTCTAAAACTAACACTTTTGCCACCGTAGTACTCTTTATAAGTACTGTTTTTCAAGAGGCGTTCTTATATTAACGTTATCACTAGACGCTAGCCGTTGATTCGACAGCTGAGGACTTCATTCCGAGGCGTCGATTCGTCAGTTCTGCGAGTCGCGTCCAGTTCCACTGTTTTTTCTATATCGCTACTTCATATTTGCTCTTTCAAATAAAAACCTGAATATTAGTTGGGGCTCTTGAAGCATGGTTTCATGGGTTCCCAAAACAGTAGGATGTCTATATTAGGAATTGTAGCTTTCCTGGCGACGTGATTCGAACAAGTACTCTCGGGTTTATCAGCCAGGTTTATTTGATGTCAGGGTTCAACTTTTCGAGCGGATACATCATCAGGGAATGGCATGTTTCGAGAACAATTTGTGCGCTCGAAACGTTGGACGCAGACATCAAATTAACCTCGCTGATACCTGAGAACACATGTTCGGATGTTTCTATTGTGAATGCCAACGTTTTACATTATTATGACAAAACCAAAAAATATTACTTCCGAGGCAAACGGGGTACTACCTTATTTTACAAGGCATTGCCTTTACACAATACACTACCTTGGTTCTGCCATTGAGTTTAATATTTAACGTAAAACAGTTGGACTCTCTTTAATTCGAATTTGGATAATTCGAACAGAAGTTTATTCCCCATGAAACAATCTTTAATGGCGTGATGGTTTTGTTATTTCGAATTTGAGATAATTCATACTTTCTTCGTGTCCTTTTGGAGTTAGAATTAAAAGGTCCACTGTATCATATACTGCATGTATACTGCAAAAAGTCCAAGACTGTCAATTTCCGCAACCAGCCAACGTACCATAAACAAAATAAGATGACCGATTTTAAAGTGTTGCCGGTCATTGCACAGTTACACTAATTTAATCAATTTTCATTATTCGGTTTTTAAATATACAGTGGACTCTTTTTTAATTCGAACTCCAAGAGGGCACGAAAAAAGTTCGAATTATCCAAAATTCGAATAAACAACATGTCATTAAAGATGGTTTCAAAAGGAATAAACTTCTGTTCGAATTACCCAGTAATTATCCAAGTTCGAATTAAAGAGGGTCAGTCCACTGTATATAATAATGGTGCTTAATAATCATATTTCTTTATGCATGATAGAATATTCAAATTGAAATAAAAGTTTTCGTCCCGTTTTTGCAAATTAACAAGCAGACTGTTAAATGTTAATTGTAAAATATTGTAAATTTTACGGTAACTTTCAACAGTATACAAGGATCGTTATGTTGTGGTAGGATACAACAATATTTTGTAATCTTGTTTGTATTCATTGCTCCGCTTGTGCACGATGGCACGTAACCCTTGCGCAGTTATAGACACTACGGGTGAATACGTTATTCATATCTGCGTTTTATGTGAGAAATAAATACACATGGAAGATTTACGGGTGTCTTAACTAGCACTAAACATTTCATACCTATCCTACATTTAAGTTTTTAGTGGGAAGAAACAACATACTCCGTCCTGGCTCGCTTATGGAGTAAACCATTTGTTCCTACATGTTTCTTAGTTTCAATTATTTTTACATGTAAAGAAGGGTTTGTAATGAAAATACAGGTGTTTGTTTATATTTTGTAGTCATTCTTGGTGGTTAAACATTAAGTACCCCGTTCTACCCCACGCTTCCCTATACTCCTGGTTCTCAACTTTCCCGCCAAACTTGTATTTTAAAAGTCGATGAGCCGATCCAACAATTTTACTCGTAAATAGCTATTTTTAAAAACTTTATATATTAATGAATATGTACCCTTGACATTTAATAATAATAAATAAATTATGGTGCAATCATAAAGAGTATTAGTTCGATTATATCAAGGCTTGTTGACAAATATAAGATTTGGTTTAAATTTGTTGACAAAGACTGGATAAGGGTGGCCACTCTAGGGGCCATGATAAAATTCAAGTATAATTCTCGGTTCTCAAGGCAAACTTTCCAAAAATTCACGGCTACTAGCAGATGTTTTCTCTATTTCAGCCTTACGTATTATCGCCTCTCACCACCCACACAAATATATTATCAATATAAAGGGTCTGTGTGATTCCAAAAGATCCGAAAATTCTAATTCAATTCAATTAAGCGGTATATAAATCAAATACTTAAGGTGTGGAGTTTACATTTGCCATTTCATATACTCAGGCTCGAAATACATCTACAAACACAAGTCACAAATGTTACAGGATATAATAATCTACTAAAAGTTGTTAATTCTGCAAAAAATTCAAACACATATTTAACTAGTACATTTCAACATATCTTGCCTGTCAGACTGCCTGCAAAGGACTAACAAAGTAAACGGATTGAGAGAACTAAGTTTCATTTTCTACGCAGCTTTCTTTTCCTTCCTCAATAAAAATAAAAGCTGAACTGTGAAAAACTTGCCTCGGGGCATTTATAAATGTACATAAATTGAATTGCATTTGGATTAATAAAAGTTGCAATTTTTCACTTCAACGGAGAACAATTCACGCACAATTCCCTGAGCCGAGCCAATAATTCACGTATAATTCCCGGAATTCAAGGAATTCCCGGAATGCAAGGAATTCCCGGTGAGTAGCCACCCTGTGAAAACAATGGAATCTTTTAGTTTCATCTTCTCAATATCATTAAATTAATATGGTAAGTGCAGATTTTCATTGGCATGTTCCATTTCTTGCACCGAAACTTCCAATCAATCAGAATATTTCCACTTCAATATATTTGTAAATGAAAATTGCTGCGCAAACTAAATTGGCCCTGGTGCTCGTTCCTCAATCTCCACATTTGGAGGCGGGAAGCAACGCGACTCCCGGTTAGTTAGTTTGATTTCTCACCGCCACTGTCACGAAAGCATTTTATGATATCGCAGTGGAAACCCGAACGAAAGGTCATCTTTCCAAGCGCTTGCCAGCTCGGGCTGCAAGTCGCAAACTTCTGGACATCATCTCGCGGCCTGGTATAATTGACGCCAGTGTTCCAGGAGTGTGTAGGGCAACAAGTGTTGGGAAACAAGTTTTCTGCGAAAGTGGTGACTCTCGAGAGCTAGACCAATTAATGTGTGAGAGGGGAAGCGATCGCATGGAAGGAGAAACGCGGCTGCAGCTACCAGCCGTTTTCAGCAGTGCGCACCGATTTGTTAAGCCCACTAATCTTTTCCTTTTTTGGGGGAGGGGATGCGGTATAAGAAAGGCATGAATTCAAGTAAGATGAAGCTACACATTTTGAAATATGATCTTAAAACATTTATTAATTAGTATAACACTGGAATAAGAGTAATTAATTCTCGCACCGGATTGGCCTCCCTACAGAAGACTCTACCAGCAACAGAATGAATAAATATGAAATACATTCTACCCAGATAAAAGCACACTATCATATCGCTGCAGATTTTTAAGATTCGGCTAGGAACAAAGTAAAAAAAACAGTGGAGAAATTTATAATGACATGTTTATTACTTTCATTTAATGGTACACGTGATGCAGAAAACACAAAAATTTAAGAACACATACTGTAATCGTTATTATTTAAAAAAATAAATTTATAATGACATGTTTATTACTTTCATTTAATGGTACACGTGATGCAGAAAACACAAAAATTTAAGAACACATACTGTAATCGTTATTATTTAAAAAAAAAATAGGTAATGCAATTTTCCATAAGCGAATTAAAATTTATTTTTAAAAATACGAGGGGGTATCAAAAAGTAATGCCTGTTGAGGTATAATTTGTTTAATAATGGAAAGATTGAAACAATGAATATACATATAGTTTGACTGTAGTGTCCTCTACTCAGAGTTACCCTTCCACACAGTTGCCATCACGTTTGATGCATTGAGCCAGCGTTTTAACCAGCCCTCAAAACCAAAAATTCCACAGAACACTCCCTGCCCCACTGTTCCGAGCAGTTTTAACCTCCTGTAGGTCATCGAATCTCGAAGCACAGACTTAGCTCAGAAATAAGTATTGAAGTTCAAAGTGGGAGAAACCGAAAGTGTGGACATGACAGAGTGGCAGGCCATCAACGTCGTTGACCAACGACAACCG
Organism: Lepisma saccharinum; assembly: GCF_977018435.1. Lineage (NCBI taxonomy): Eukaryota > Metazoa > Arthropoda > Insecta > Zygentoma > Lepismatidae > Lepisma > Lepisma saccharinum. The sequence continues at coordinate 20,084,796 of NC_139234.1, forward strand.
CCACAGGGAATGATGAGCTCATTCGAGAGGATAGACGCATCACCATCCAAGAAATTTTTGATGCAGTGCACATGTCCTATGGGTCAGCACATGCAATGATTGAGAGTTTGGAATACCCTTAAAGTCTGAGCTAAATCTGTGCTTCGTGGCATGAGGTTCCATGACCTACAGGAGGTTAAAACAGCTCTGAAAGGTGGGGCAGGGAGGGTTCTGTGGAATTTCTCCAAATTGGTTTTGAGGGCTGGATAAAACGCTGGCACAAATGCATCGAACGTGATGGCAACTGTGTGGAAGGGTAACTCTGAGTAGAGGACAGGCATTACCTTTTGATACCTCCTCGTATATTTGTTTTAAAAATGTTCATACGGTATGCGGCTGAGCGTTCTGTATTTCTCTAACCCTGGTTACGACCATCACCAACCTGCCCCCACCACCCTTGGGCTCGCCACTGCTTGCATCCAACTGCAGTTGGGCTGCATTTTCTGCAAGCCTTGCACTACGTTCAAGTTCCAGAAGAGTTGACCCAAATGCATCTCGCCCACGGGACGAGCAAGTGCCACTCCACCTCAACAGAAGATGCGTTCGCCCCGAGACGTGTTTACATGCGCTAATCTTCCTTCCCGGCAACTTTCATTAGCACGAAACGCCACGGGGAGGGAGGAGGAAGTTCTCCGGAGGGGTCGAGGGAAACTTCGGGTGCTTTACGAGAAAGCGCAAAATGTTTTCGGTGCGGACTCTTGCGAGTGTCGTGGGGCCGTGGATCAATGCCTCCGCAGACTGTCCCCGCCCCTTCCTGCAGTTAGCTCGACGATGTGGCAGCCAAAGCGGCTCCACTTGAGGGTAGACAGGTGCGAGCGGAGTCACGCGATCGGTCTCTAGACTAAGGGTCGTCATGGTAACGGGGGGCAGGAACGGAGTCCATATACCTATCAGCAATGTAATTTTTCCTCCCTTCCTCAAAGTCCCCCCTCTTGCTTTCTTTGCACTAAAATAGCAACTTTCAAACTTGGGGCGACCTCAGTGTGCATCTATTTCAATATCGTCCGAATGAACACTGCTACTAACCCCAGCCCCCCGGTGAACAAGAGAGTATGAATTTTTCTCCATGTTGCAAGTGTAAGAGTTTTCTAAGTTGATTATTAAGCTAGATACGATGTTTGAAAAATATGATAAGAATTTTCAGAATCCCATGTATTCCTTATGGGGAAAAACGCAAAAACTTCCAAGTTACGGCTAATCAAAGGAGGTTCAGGCTTTTCCGCCCGCCAATCAAATCTTTAACCTGCCCTCTTTCCGTTCATGTGTTTTCTGAACCATCCCAAATTTGATATTCCCAAGAGAACAATTAAAATAATACTCCCATAAGCGTCATGCTAAGTTTTCTCCTCCTCCTGCGACCGTTCAGCGCACAGATCTCTCTTTCCGCTGTTCAACGCGGGGAAAATTCGGAGGGGGAGGAGCAGTTGCGGGTCCTCGCGTCTGGCTGGACATGGAAAGTGTTCCTCGTGCCCTTAAGGGTAAAAACACAGTGAAGCACATCTCTCATCGCTAATTGCCAGAAACTTGCATGGAAAATTTTTCGGCAATTCAAAACCACGGAGTCAAATGGGGAAAAACATAGTGGAGCCCCGCTCATCGCAAGATGTTCCCAGGATCAAACACGGTTTGATCTTGGGTCTCTTGTTTCAAGTAGAAGGTTCTGTGATTGGTCCACTCAAGGTCACTTCACACCTTCGTGGAAGACACCCTCCTCATTTTCCCAGTTTCTTTTGACAGAGTTCCGCTCAACGGAAAGAATGGAGACCAGTTTGAGTGGGAAAGGCTTGTGCAATCGTTTTCGAGGTGCCTGTCCGACATCTGGTTCATTCATTATATCCTGACATTTTTATGGCTTGACCGGGCTCCGTTCGATTAGCAAGGGTCCTTGTGCCGCACTGTGTTTTTACCCTAAGGCCAAATCACACTGAACTGAATTTCCAGTAGGAATGCCCTAGTTGGCGCTGGACTCGCTACCTGGTTGGAAATGATGGCTGCCAGGCTCGTTTAGGCGACTAGACCGTGTTCTAATTGCAACTGGCTTCTCTGCTAGATGCAACAGCCAATGTGAGGAGAGTTTGGCCTGTGCTTTCCGAGCATTAGTTGGTTTTGTTCGCTGCTCGTTGAAGATTTACAAAAAATGTAATTGTAAATCTATTCAAATTAAGGAAAGAGAAGGCACAGCGGTGCTATTTTGAATAAGAATAATACTGCAAGTGTGAAGACTATCAAACATCTGTAGAACTTGATTTTCCTTCATCCCAACTTACGTTTCATGACCGCGTATACATCCGTATACATTGTCGCTTTCGGCAAATATCATCTCTATTTAGCCGCCGCGTGGAATGATCGAATGGAAAGGCAGAGAGAGGAAGGAACAAATGATTTGTCAGCATCAAAGATCGGAATCCCGATCACTGAATTAAGAGTATCTAGTCCCGAATAGCGGGAATGTTCTATCCAATGTATTGCATTCCATAATCGTGGGATTGGAAAACCTACATCAATGCGGTTACCTACTCGGCTATGCCAGCCTTGATTAGGCATTCGAACTCTTCCTATAATTTTACACGGTTTCTGGGCTATATATGTATTTTTCGAATTGCAGGTTGTTTCCAACTAGTAGAGGAAATAAACGATTTCACATGGAAATAATTGCAACACAAATGTTTTATTTTTTTATAACTGTACAGAATGGTATAGGGAATAATATATTAAAGAACGGCAATCCAAATATTTTGGAAAAATCCGCCATCTTGGAAAATGCCGTCAAATTAAAATATTTTAATGAAGTATTTGTCAACGGTGTGCCTGACCTAGAAATATTTTCCTAATCACTGTTAGCAGAGACAATGGACGGAAAATAACGCCCAGCAAGACAATAATTAGAAAGCAAATGTCTTTTGTGCTAGATTGTGTGAAATGGTACAGTAAATTATCCGAAAGGTCTGTTTCTTCTATTGCATTCTTCATTATATTGTATTTCTCTAATGTTCAGTCTGTATGTATATATATATATATATATATATATATATATATATATATATATATATATAGCTATGTCTGACTTGGCTGTTGTATACTGTGCAACGCCGTGTACACCAGCTTAAAGTTTAAAGTTATATTTTTTATGAATCTCAAGTGTTTGTTGTTTGTACTATGTCAATCAAAAATGGAAAAAGAATACTGTATTCATGAACCAGTTGGCGTTGCGGGCGTTATACTTCGAGAAATTGCCCTAATCCAGAAGAAATGCATGTAAGCGACAATCTAAATTTCTAAACTATTTATATTTGCTAAACAAGCTAATATCACAAAGAAGATATTCTGAAGAGAAAAAAAAAACGTAGACTCGAGTAAAACAATCAACAAAGCATCAAGGACTGACATTCAGAAAATAAAACAAGAGATAACCTGAGTTTTGTTTTATCGAAGTATCGTGTCTCAGAACGTCTAGCGACCATTTTGGATCAACAAAAAATTCGGGAAAGATAATCAGCACGCGATTGGACCCCGTGACCTCGAGAATGCAAGGCCTGTTTCACTAACACTAATAAAAAAAATATGAATGAAAGACGTGCTTTTAATCTGAAAGTGTGGTGGGTGAGCTGTAAAATTTGAAATGCTAAAATACCACATTTGTTCCTGGTTATATGTCTCACGATTAGCCTTGTATATACTCTTATCTCTTTCATTTAGTCTACATCTCACTGGCCATACTTTAAGATCGCAGGAGGGCAAGCCGTTCGTGTAGTAGGTTTAATTTTGTAGTTCTTCGTAAACATTTTACGTTGGGCTACGAACTGCTCTATCCGCACGATATGCTTTACGGCACACATGTATACCCTTCCATAAAAATTATATTTTTCCTATTATAAGTGGCTTGTGTGCCATCTTTGGCTAATCGCGTAAGTCAAACACCTTCTCGGTCAAGCACCGTATTTTATCTTCTGGCACAAGCGCGGAATGCTTTCGCGGTTAAGTTAGGCTTGTTAGTTTTCAATATCTTACCATAAATACACAACGGAAGCATTTAACTTGACATCAGAAGACGAAATGCAGCTCATAACTATTGCTCTCTCCATGAAAACAGACCAGTCAAGGTCGGAGCCTCCCCTTGCCTCCTCCACACCCCTGACACCTCCACACCCCTGACACCCCACACTTCATCTAAGCTGCTTAGTCGACACTTTGCGCGTTGTACACTGGCGAACTTTAAAAAAAAGGTTTCCCTCCTCTCAGTGAGATAGGAAGCAACAAACAAAAACCGATATTGAATTGGAAACACTCCAGCGTCAATGCCGAAACTCTATGCAAAATAAGGAAGAGCTGCACAGTTGTCAGTCGTGAACACCACACAGAAGAGCAATGTTAACCATGAGTCATGAAGGAATTAGCACAGCGTTTCTTTCTGTGGTCATTCGGCCTCGGAAGAAATATTCGTTGTCCATTTTGACCTTTCAAGAAATCAGGTTCTGAGCTGGCGATTTATTTCCTTCATGAATGAAAATAGGTCGTTCATTTTTTTCGTTTCTTTTCTCTCTTTTGTCATTAGCTCTAAAACAAATATAAAAAGAAAACGAGCAAATAAGGTCGTTTCTTTCGGCACGTGACAGGCATATGTGGTACCTTTGCTATTTTTACGACCATATTATATCCCTCTTGTTTACTTTCAACGATAAGGACGAATGTTGGAGTGACCAGAAAAAATGAACGAACACAATAAGCTCTTAAATATTGGCCACGCTTCGAAAAACCCTTCCTTGCACGAAAATCACACTGTGTCCATAGGATTTACGACTGAATGCTTGCTAAAGTAATAGAAATGTGGATCCCCATTTCCATTAATCGTTCACTCTTCGTATACACTCGTGTCCAAAATTAAGGTGACAAATGAAAAATGCAAGAGAACAACAAAATGATGTATTGAACGGGGTTGTGCGTGATAGAGGAGACAGAAAACAATAAAGAAGAGAGAGGATGCACCAAATGAACAGAAAAGAAAGAGCATTTAAGGAAGAAACCTGTATTACTGGATTGGGTACAAAACTCATACAAAGGAATACAACGATTTAATTCCATCCTGAGCATTCTGGTGACCAGGCACTGCCCCTTAATAAGGAATATGGTCACCACGAACAGCAATACATGCCGCACAACGGTTTCCCATGCTGTTCATGAGGGTGTCAATATGTTCCTGGGACAAGGCATCCCATTCTTCCAAGAGACCACATCGAAGCTCGTCTAGGGTTTGTGGAGGGATAGGACGTGCTGCAAGCCGCCTCCCCAATGCATCCCACACATGTTCGATCGGATTTAGGTCGGGTGAACGTGAGGGCCATGGAATTCGTCGAATATCCTCACCTTCCAGGAACTCATCCACAAGTTGAGCACGATGTGGACGGGCATTATCGTCCATGAACAAGAATTCTGGGCCAACAGCCCCTCGGAAAAGTCGCACTATTGGTTCCAGAATGTCATCCCTGTACCTCTGGGCAGTGAGTGTGCCGGGGTTTAGCACATACAGGGGCGTACGTTCAGCACTCATTATCCCTCCCCAGACCATGATGCCACCACCGCGGTATTGGTCAACCTCGTGGATGCGAGATCGATGAAAACGCGTCCCAGGATCTCGCCATACACACATTCGCCGCGAGTCACTGTGGAGACTGAAGCGCGATTCATCTGTGAAGAGCACAGATGACCACTGTTCTTGGGTCCATTGTCCGTGTTCGCGACACCACATGTATCGCTCGCATCGGTGATAGGGGGTGAGGGGGATGCACACCACTGGTCGTCTTGCAAAGAGTCCTGCCGCATTGAGTCGTTTGTACACAGTTTGACGCGACATTGAGGCTCCAGTTGCAGCATACAGGTCCTGGTAGAGCTGAGTTGCAGTCCTGTTTCTATAGCGACGGGCTGTAATTGGCATATAACGGTCATCGGGTGGTGTTGTCCGTCGTGGCCTCCCTTGCCCTGGTCGTCTTGTTATGGTTCATGTCCTCTGGAACTGGTTCCACATTCTGGAGACCACTTGGCGTGACACATTCAACCACCCTGCCAATTCGGCCTGTGACTGGCCTGCTTCCATTCGACCGATTGCTCGCCATCGCATTGCATCGTCCAGACGTTGGTGATGAGCCATCATGCTCGTTCGCCCACCTACAGCTGTCTACTGACGAGGTTTCTGCCGTCTGCAAATTTCTCACCTGCGGCGCAGCTGTTCCCTTTCCACAATTGTGCAATGACGTCACGCACTATCCTTCCCTTGAGTGTTTCGATAGAAGTGTTGCGACGTGTTGCATATTTCCTGAAAGTGTTGTCCATTTTCATGCACGTATTTGCGACTTTTAACACTTTTTCCCTTTGTCACCTTAATTTTGGACACCAGTGTATTTTGAGGTCACCTAATTCGGACATACGACCCTAAGACAGCTACACACTGCCAAAAAAACTACAGTGTCAACAAAGTAATTACTGTATATTTATATATTTTATTCTTGGTAATGGAATATTTTTCCCTTCAGATTCTTATTTATGTTTGATTTGGTTTATTTACTTCGCTTTTCTGCCACTTTTGGCTAAACGCGACGATGAGGAAGAGCGATGAAATGATGAAATTGATGAAGGGGCAGTCACAATGAACACCGAACGAATACAATGCCTAGGCGGTGTTTAAGCAAGCTGTGTTAACCACTCTACCACGGAGGCTGGAATCCCTTTTAGTTAGGAGAAATCGTTCCTTGACAGCGAACTAAGAACAGTTAATATGCGTCACGTCAGAGTTATAATAATTTACATTTCTAACAATCAATTGGGATTTACTCTTAACCATTTTTTTGCCTACAACACAACTTCCACACAGTTAAGATCGTTTACACTAAGGACAACAGCGTTAAAGTCTATGCTTTAAGGAATGATTAAGCACACTATGATGACGGAAAATAATAATTCACATGACTATATTGATGCATTAAATCGGTGAAACATTAATTCAGGAAGAAATATTGAAAAACGCAGGGACACAATGACCAATTGATTTATTTATCTTACTTCGCCTCTCTTCTACTTTTGAGTAATCACATAGATAAGGATGAAAGGTGTGTTAAGACGAAATTTGTGAAAGGCAATCACAAACGTAGGACACAGCCCAAACTTCACAGACCATTATACTGGCCTTGTGTCTAGACGCCAGATCCTCGTTAATCTGCAAAATATACTCCATTGTCACAATGACGTAAGCATTCGTAGAATAAATTTGTATATCATTCTCCCCCCAAGAAACGTAAGCTAAACTAGTGCGCATTCTGTGATATGTTCATTACTTCTCAGGAACCACTCGCGGCCTTCAACTAGTTTATCCTGAAAAACTGCGGGTTAGGACATTAACAGATATTTCAGGGACAATATACAAAGAATACTGTCACATACGCAGAATGCAAAACATTTCTATTTTCTCATTTCTACTACAACCCCGGCGAAAAAAGGCTGCTGGAGCGTGGTGCTGATCGTATCACCTCCAAAATGGCAGAGCTCGAGAATATGCGGTGCCCTACTACCACACCCCCTAAATGTGCCTTCATGGCACGTTGCTATAGGCACGAGGAACTTTACCTAACCTTTACTACTACTAACTACTCACGCTAGGAATTTTGATATTTTTATACTTTTTTATTTGCCCATTGCTAACCTGGTTCATTCTCAGCCATAACAGAAATTAGTCGATGCAATAAAAATACGCCAAACTTAAAAAGAAACGGGTGTCAGCATGCGCGCGCGCATGCACACACACATACACAGAGAGGGGGGGGGGTAGGAACACAAAACTCTTCCACAAACTGCCCAGATCATGCCTGATAAGACTCCAACAGAAAGCTTTCCGGAAACAAGTTTACGTGCGCATAAGGTAGCGATGGCCTTGTCTGCACTGCAACTGCCTTCCCCCACTTTCTTATCCAATACAGGAGTAATGAAGTGTTTCCAACTACCTTCCAATCTAACTATGAGGAGGGAGACCTTTTTTTAAAGTTCGCCAGTGTACGTATGCGGTTGATTTCGTCGCTTGAAATTGTTGCTTACAACACTGCAGGTGGGCGGCGTGACCTTGACTGGACTATTTTCATGGCTTTAGCTTTAATTGCTAATAATCATGAGTTATCGCCGGTGAATATATTTTGACCAAAAATGAATAATTATAACCCATAATATAATAACTTGAAATGGAAGTCAACAACAGGGTAAAATTTTAAAAAGTGCAAAAGGAAGAATCAATCGTAAATCAAAAATATTCAAACATGGATGTTCCTTTTGAGTGTCCCCTCATCCTACAGTCTAACATCATCACGATTTGCCAAAAGTGGCAGAAAAGTGACGCAAAATAAGAAAATACAAATGACTGTAATTATCAACTCTCTTGTATTAACTAATGGAATGTATTAAAATAAAATTGCACGTACGAAATATGTAATGTTAAACAAAACATTCACTTTCAAGAGGGAGGGAAAGCCAATGAAGTGAACGAATACAGAACTATCGCATTCGCAAAAGTGGATAGACATGTCCGAACAGACTACTAGTAAGCTAGGTTCATTGGAGGGGAAAACCCACCCTCAAATTGTAAGACTGTGTGCTTCTAGCTGGCCTGAAACCAGGCTCTGCTCCCCTCCCCCTCCCCTCAGACTCCATTAAGAGAAGATTGACCCCGCGGATTGCGGAGCGCAGCATCATGCAAAAGGAAGCGTTATCGTCCGTCTGCAGACAATCGTCCGCCAGAAGCGGTTGCCATAGCGAAGTCTCCATCCGCCGACCTCTTTTGTGTCTCCGCGTCCTACTTCGTCAACAAACAGGTCAGTTTCTTCGAGCGGCCAATCCTCTGCGATATACGCTGGCTGGGAGCTTCCTGGCTGTCGCCTTCTCGGCTAGTGTACAAATGCTACCTCTCCCACACTATTTTCTGTGAAAGTAGTGCGGACTTTGCACGCGTCACATCCTCCACCTATTCGCAATTATTGCCAGATCTAAGTAACCTTTACATTATCAACAACTCTCACGATTCGCGATTGATTTGGTTTAGTTATGTTAGTTTATGTTAAGGGAAGCTATACAATTGTGATTACTACAATTTGCATTTCTTGCCGATATAATAATGTGCTTCCATCCATTGTATCATATGCACGAGGGCTAGTCAAAAAAGAATGAGAATGAAATTTTTACTTACGAAATACATTAGGCAGGGTCCAGTTTCATATGGTCTTTTTCGAAGTAGTCCCCATCGAGTTGTATACACTTGGCCCAACGTGTCTGCCAATCCTGGAAGACGTGATGGAACCCGTCATTTGACATCGTCTTCAGAACCGCCTTCGCCTTATTCAGAGCGGCCTTTGATGAGCCGAAACGCTTGCCCCGCAGCTCCGATTTCAGACGAGGGAACAAAAAAGGGGTCACATGGAGCAAGATCCGGGCTGTATGGAGGCTGCGGGACACATTCAATGTTTTGTCGAGCCAGATATTGGGCAACAACTTTGGAAACGTAAGGGCGTGCATTATCCTGGTGTAGGCGATAACCAGATGGATGCAGCTCAGGGCGTTTTCGACGGATGTGTTCAGCCAGGGTCTTCAAAACTGCCACGTAATACTGCCCAATAACAGTGGTATGCGGGGACAATTCATGTTGGTAGACCATTCCACGGTAGACGAAGAAGGAAATCACCATTACCTTATTCGCTCTGGCTTTCTTTGGTGTCGGAGAACTGGGTGATTTTCAGACTGTGCTCGCCTGCTTGCTTTCGGGATCGTAGTTATGAAGCCAACTCTCGTCACCAGTTATGATGGAATACAGGTAGGCCTGGCCATGCTCCGCTACCAGACGCTGAAGCTCCCGACACACCTCCACTCTCACCTGCTTCTGTTCAGGCGTTAGCAATCTCCGCACCCATCTTGCACATATGTACGCGTCTCATGTGCAAGCGATCGTGCAGAATGGTGAAAGCACTACCATGGGAAATGTGTAACACGTCCGCCAGTTCATCTATTGTTATTCGGCGATCTTCCCGAACAATGACGGCAGCTGTGTTAACCATGATTTCGTTCACTGCGGTGGCCGGAGCGCACGGACCGCCCTGCTTTGTGGTCGGAACACGACCCTCCTTAAACTGTTTGAACCACCGAAATGCGGTTGATTGTGGAAGGAGATCTTCGCCGTATGCCTGCTGCAACATTTCGTATGCTTCCGTGGCGGATTTTTGCAGACGGACGCAAAATTTCAAAGCCGCGTACTGCTCCTCACGAACCGACTTTATTTTCTGTATGCGACTTCTGGCCATTCGTGTTTTGTTTGAGCAGTGTTGCCAGACGTATGCGCATTCGCGCTTGCAATTTTATCTGCCGTTTTCACGAGACACGTTCTTCTCGCGGAAATTTGTTTCACTGTGGGATATATAAAAAAAATCATTCTGACTTCTTTTACTAGCCCTTGTATATACTTCGATCACATTGCTTCATATGTATATACTTCGATAAGTCCACAAAAATACTCAGGGTGGCCAGTTACTTTCCTATAATAAATGCCCTGACTTATCCTAGATTTCCAGATAACTCGGTACCGTACAGAGCTTCGGTGATCCAATCTGTTGGGTGTCTAACTGCCGAGCGGGAGACCTGGGTTCGATTCCCAGGGTGGTTGACTTCGGGTGGGATTTTTTCCAATACTTCCTGTTTGGAGAGGCTGTGAGCATCGCCCACATTCTAATAAATGGGTACCTTCGGGAAACCTTGGGAACTAAAGGCGGACGGAGCGTGGTGTGATCACATCACCTTCGCAAATTATCGGATTCCTCAGATGTGTTCAACTGTAAGGAACAGCATATTGCACATTTTCACTAGGGTTTTCAATATGTTAAAGAAATTTTCTGACTTTCCAAGACTTTCTAGTCGCAGGACAATTTTTAAAACTTTTACAGGTTTTAGAAATTTACAGATTTGAAAACCTTCACACCAACCACAAAGACCAAGTTCTGCGCAAAATTTCTTTTAAGTCCATTTTAAGAACTAATAGGGACCAGACCTACAGTTCAAAGTGGAATCCGAATCAACAGTATCAAATTGAGGGCTGCTTGATAGAAGCTGACTACATAATCACAAAGAAATACCCCGATTGCCGACATACTCGAAGTCTGTGTTGTTGCTGTTGTGTTGTTTATGTGTATGTGCACATACAGCTTGTCGCCGTGCAAAAAACTTTCACAAGGCATACAGGTCTCGTTATGACTTGAAAAACGGCGATATCTGTGTACGTGTGAGTATCCTGATAGGAGGGCAATCTGCTTAGCAACTGTATATGTCTAGGTTGCGAGACAACACAGGAAACTTTTAAAGCGGAAGAGTAAAAATAAAACTGCTTGTAAAGAAAATACGCTCTTCCTATGCAAGTATAGAGGAAAACTGCCTCAGGGTCTCCACGCCTAATAAGATGAATGGCCTCTCCTGGAGCGGCTACCCACAAATCCCCAGAACACGGGCCAAACATATGTAACCCTGTTCCCTGAGGGCATCGCAGCAGGGAGGGGTGCCATGGGAAGAAAATAAAGTAGTAGAGTACCTTTTCTTACTTTTCTAGTCATATAAATATATTTTCAGACCAAATATTAATCGAGTGCTATTATTTGGCTTTATCATGATATAGCCTATTTAATTTAATATCCGAGAATAAAAATTGGAATGAGATAAGAGGTATAATAGAAATGAAAAAGAAAAAAAACAAATATTTACAAACTTTAGTTCTAGACGGGTGATTTTGTGAGCATGTGCAAAGCTAAATGAATATTTATCTCTTAATAAGTAGACCTAGTGTCCGGGTACCAAGTCATCAATTGAGGCTCGGTGAGGCTCGGTGAGGCTCGATCGCCTTAATGGATTTCTCTCGTAAGGCGCAGTGTTGCCAACTCTTACCCGAAAAAATCACCAAAGTTTTTGGTCTAACCTAACCTAAAGCAAGGAGCTGGCAACCTTTTTCTCGCAGTGTTGCCAACACTACACCCGAAAGTAAAGCTCGGTGGGGCTCGCCTTGATGGTTTGCTCTTGTAAGGCATAAGCCCTATTTTCTCGTAGTGTTACCAACATCTTACTCGAAAAAATCACCAAGGTTTTTGGTCTAACCTAGCCTAAAGCAAGGAGCTGGCAATCTTGCTTGAGGCTTGTTTTACAGTGCATAAAACAAGGTTGCCAACCTACTGGTATTTTTGCCATAGCCTTTTACAAAAAAAAAAAGAGAGGGGAGAGAGAGAGGGAAGAGTTAAACAACCGACAGCCTACCTACAGCTTTTTTTTGTCTAACCTAACCTAAAGCAAGGAGCTGGCAACTTTGCTTGAGGTTTGTTTTACAGTGCATAAAGCAATTTTTGCCAACCTACATATACTGGGCAAGGAGAGCCGGCACTGCCGTAAAAGAGAGAGAGATGGATGGGTGGTAACACTGCACGGGTTCAACGTCATCAAATAAAAATCGCCTTAATGTTTTTTTCTTGTAAGGCATGAGCTCCATTTTCTCGCAGTGTTGCCAACATTTTACTCGAAAAAAATCACCAAGGTTTTTTTTTGTCTAACCTAACCTAAAGCAAGGAGCTGGCAATTTTACTTAAGACTTGCCTTACAGTGCATAAAGCAAGGTTGCCAACCTACTGGTGCTTTTGCCATGGCCTTTTACAAAAAAAAAGAGAGGAGAGAGAGAGAGGGAAGAGTTAAACAACCGACAGCTACCAACACCCACCCTAACCTAACCTAACCTAACCTAACCTAACCCACCCTAACCTAACCTAACCTAACCTAACCTAACCTAACCCACCCTAACCTAACCTAACCTAACCTAACCCACCCTAACCTAACCTAACCCACCCTAACCTAACCTAACCTAACCTAACCAGGTCTAACCTAACCTAAAGCAAGGAGCTGGCAACCTTACTTAAGACTTGCCTTACAGTGCATAAAACAAGGTTGCCAACCTACTGGTACTTTTGCCATGGCCTTTTACAAAAAAAAAAGAGAGGAGAGAGAGAGAGAGGGAAGAGTTAAACAACCGACAGCTGCCAACACCTACCTACAGCTTTTTTTTTCTTGGTCTAACCTAGCCTCAAGCAAGGAGCTGGCAACTTTGCTTGAGGCTTGCCTTACAGTGTATAAAGCAATTTTTGCCAACCTACACACACTAAACAAGAAGAGCCGGCAACAAACACGCACTGCCGTAAAAGAGAGAGAGATGGGTGGATGGTAATATAGTATGTGTGTGCGTGTGTGCGTATAATATGTAGCATTATTAACTAGAGTGTGTTGGCAATTTACTTACAACTAAAAAAAAATAGAGATGCCAACGTTGCTGTAAGATGAAGAGAGAGAGAAAAACTTATAGCTGACAACAGTAATGAGCGAATGCGCCATATCGTAATTTTCCAACTCCGGCAATGTTTGTATATCGTGATTTTTGTAAACCTTTCTCGGGGGAACGATGTGCCACACACACACACACACACACACGTGTATTGTGACACAAACAAACAAACAAAATAATAATTGTTGTTTTTTAGGATTTCTGGCCCCCATAACCCCGCCAGGAGTGCGTGGTGCCCAACCAAAAAAGTAAAGGTTTTCCCGTACGGCCTTCGAACGTAAAATTGATTGACGTAGGGGGGGCGAATCTCTTCGGGGATGTTTTTCAATTTGTATATTTACCTGTGCATACTATTTATTATTAATTTAGCCGTGTTCTGTTTGGCATCTATTTCGAGCAGTTTGCCCGGCGGTAAAGTCTTATTGTTTTTAAATTTTTTGATTTTTTTACGCAAGGTCATGATCTTACGGATGCACGTGGCATTGAGCGTGTCCCGTGAGAAATACACGTGAAGATCAGCTTCCGTACAGCCGGCGTGGGATTCGTAACGCCGCGATAAACATTAACTTCCGTACCGGGCAGAACGCCTGTTCCGGCGGCGTGGAATTCGCGCGACTCCCCAAGTTCACGTTGAAAGGGGAGAGGCCGGCTGCGACCATGACGCTCGGGTAGAGTGACGTGAAGTCCAATGTCAAAATAATCTTATTCTCTGTTCTGTTTTTGAGTACCACGTTCATGTGAGGGTTACGGTGCACGTAACCCTCGACCAGGTTGTGATGATACTCGAGATGCTGCCGTGGGAAACACAAATATTGCTTGTTCTGCAACGCTTCGCTGAAATAGTAATGCGAGAGATGCCAGTTGAGTTGATGCCCTCGAACCTGGTCCGCGCGCAACACGTTCTGGCAGCACAATTTGGGTCGCCCTAAACTCAGAGGCCTAGTGAGTTGGCAATACTGACACGACCTAGTTTTTGCTTATATTGTCGCCGCAACCGGATGTTTTTTTTGGTGTATATTGGCTGCACTGCATCCTGTTTATTGCAAAAATAATCCACAGTGGGTTGGATATTACAAACAATACGAGTCCGAGTTTTGAAAGTGTAATGTCTGGCATCGAATACCCGGTGACTATTTCTGATACATCAAAATTCGAAACACGAGCACGAGATGCAGAAGGAAAACGCTTAATCATCAACGTGTATTCCTATACGTTGGATAAACATGTCGTGCATCCCGTCAGGATAAGCGATGTCGACAATGATGATGCTCGTGTGATTAATCTTCTTCTAATTTCAAACGACAGTGTTCACTATTACTGTCTCAGGAATGTTATGCTTTTTTTTTTCTCTATAAAAAAGAGAGATTTGTGTTGATTGTTTGGTTAAAAAGAATTTCCTAATTATTTGTTTTTTGTCACAAGAATTGTTTGAATTTCAAACATTCCTAAGTGTTTGCTTAAAGATTGATGCATTAACCTGAGTAGATAGTATTTGTACCTTTGACCGCAACTCTGATTTCTTGACCAAACGACCACAAAAAGTTGAAAAACTCACTTCCTCTCCCTGTTCCGCGCCTTATTTATTGCGCTGACGATGTTTCACGGGCGCAGAAAAGCAGTGATGAGTGAAAGATGAGCTCTCATCCTCTCATCCTCTCATCTTCTCATCTTCTCATCTTCTCATCCTCCAAAATGTTTGTAGATCGTGACCTTTGTAAACCTCTCTCTCGAGAACGATGTGCCACACACACACACATACACTCACTTTCTCTCCCCGTTCCGCGCCTCCTCTCATCTTCTCATCTTCTCATCCTCTCATTCTTCAAGGATGAGTGCACCTTATCGTAACCAAATGTTTGTAGATCGTGACCTTTGTAAACCTCTCTCGAGAACGATGTGCCACACACACACACACACACACACATACACACATACACTCATTTTCTCTCCACGTTCCGTGTCTTATTTATTACGCTGGCGATGTTTCAGGGCGCAGAAAAGCAGTGATGAGTGAAAGATGAGCTCTCATCTTCTCATCTTCTTATTCTCTTATTTTTGAAGGACCAAATGTTTGTAGATCGTGACCTTTGTAAACCTCTCTCTCGGGAACGATGTGGCACACACATACACACACGCGCGCGTGTATCATTTTCTCTCCCTGTTCCGCGCCTCATTATTGCGCTGACGATGTTTCACGGGCGCAGAAAAGCAGTGATGAGTGAAAGATGAGCTCTCATCCTCTCATCCTCTCATCTTCTTATTCTCTCCACCTTCAGAATATTGTCGTCAATATTAGAGATGAAGTTGGAGTGCTGGAATCAACGGGAACAAATATTTATATATCGTGACCTTCGTAAACCTCTCTCTTGGGGGAAGGATGTGGCATATACACACGTGTGCGCGTGCGCGTATGCCTTTTATTATTTCCGTATTGTAACACAAACAAACAAACAAAATAATAATTGTTGTTTTTTAGGATACCTGGCCCCTATAACCTCGCCAGGGTGCGCGACGGCGGCGAAATCATCACCCATTTAGATTTGTACTGCGAATGTTGTCAAAAATTCAATCAACGTTGTTTATTCTCAATGCTAGAATCTTACATAGATTATTCTCTAAAACGAAAATCGATAATCCTATGCAAAGCCCCCAAAGCATTCAGGCAATTTCTAATGTTCGCGTGGATAGCGACGCTCGGTAGAACTTTTCCCGTCCCCCGTGTAGAAATTGTGTTTCATCGCTCAATGTCACCACGGACCAAACTATTTTACGAACCGACCCAGAAGCATTTGCGCAAATTCAAAATTACCGAATGTTATTCGACAGTGGTTTGGAAAAATATTGAAATCAATTTTCGATTCGTTGAGAGCAGCATCAACTCAAACGTTAGCTGCCATCCCGGAGCTTGCACAGCGAGAAATAATTGTTTCGTCCGAGGTGAAATTATTGTTTTCACGTAACGTGCAAAGTATATATAGCAAGCATTTCCAAAAAACTGACATCATACAATAATGCAATTTTGAAAAACGACGACAGGTGTGTTTGAACGTTCATCGTGGCTTCGAAACCTCACCTATTTTTTTTGTTCCGTGCCCGCATATTGGAGCGATTCACAAGCTGCATTGCTGCACGTGGAATCACAAGCACGAAACAAGTGGATGCTTTGTTTTCAGGCATGGTTGAGTTTTGTGCTGGGGGGATCGCCCGTTTCACATACTACACCCTGACAGAGCGTGGAATAAAGAGGTCGACAATACATGCATGGGTGGAACTGTCAACGCCCGTTTATTGTTATTTGTCCCCCACAGGATATTGTGTGCATCACAAAAGTTTTTGTTGAAAAAAGTATAGAATTGTTCGTTTGTACCACACGCATGAGTGAATCGGTCAACGGGGTTCATTGCTAGGATACTGTGTTTTAACCAAAGGGGGGGTCGAGTGGGTGGGGTTCCTATATAACACACCAGTTTCTCCTTTTGTACATCATTATCATAGTGAACGTCAATCGTGGCAGTTCAGTATTCTTTAATTTGTTTGTCTGACAGTATACATATATATCATCGTGGAAGTTTTAGTGAGCTACAAGTTTTTTGAAGTCTCTCTATCTCTCTTGAAAGGTAAGTTCTTTTTCATGATATATATATATTTATTTTGTTTTGCGTCTGACACACACACACACACACATATTCAGAAGAATCATAAAAATTGACACACACACCTCCTACAACAGTGTGTGCACTGTTCGCGTCTAATATATATATGTACTTGTGGAAGGAAAAAAAATGTTTAACATTTTTCAACTTTTTTTCCTTCTGTTTCAGTGCGCTTTCCCCTACCACCACCACCATCACCACAACCCCCCAAAAAATTTCTCTGTATATATATATAAATAACAGAGGGAAAAAATGGAATCGCAACCAGGTCCCTCCGGTCTTTGCGGGAAAGTGGCATGTCGCAACTGTGAGAAGTTGATTTCTAAACCTAACATTGCTAGGCATTTGAAAAAATGTCGTCTACCGGATCATGATGTCGTAGTCCCGCCGGCAAAGAAATCTCGCATTGATGCGCATGAAGGCGGTGCTTTGAATAAAAGTGCACGCATCATGACCTATAAATCTGGAAGTGAAAAGTGTGACTCGAGCATCTTCCTCGACAAAGTGAAATCTCTGGTAGTACATCAATTACGTGATTGCCTCGTCAATGTTGCAATTAAAATTCATCTCGTCTTGACCCTGCTGTATGAGAAAGTTGTCTCGTCCGAGTCAAGCACTTTCAGTTTTTACGTAGGGTGCGAATGCTTACACGATGACAATAACGAGGATCTGGAGGAAATTGTGACACGGCTATTCGAGCACTTGGGAGAAAAACAAGAAAACTTTGAAGGTAGAGGAAGTGGGTGGACTCTTTGCGGTGAGAATCACACGTTAGAACTTCGAGTCTGCAATTTTAAACCGTTACACAGCGCTCAAAAAAACAAGCAAAAAAAAAGCAAAATGCAGTGTTGAACATACAAAGTAACGATGCGAAGAGTTTCCTGTGGTCTGTCATCGCCGCATTACACCCAGCAAATAATAATGACCCCCAACGCCTGTCCAATTACAGAGGATATGAGGGAAGATACGAGAATATGATGAGAGGAATTTCCTATCCTGTGCCTCTGAATAAGATCAATCAATTTGAAAAAAACTATAGAGAGAAAAAAGGAGAAGATATCAATATTTCTGTGTTTGGGGTTGACGATTGCGACAACATTCGTGTGTTAAGACCTGCTAGAAGCCAGAATAATGTAATTCGACTCTTGCTTGTAGATGACCGTTACAGTTTGATACGGAATTTCTCACGATTAGTAGGAAGACAGATCACCAAGCATCACGATAAGATCGAAATTTGCGATCGATGCTTGAGAATTTTTCGCGAGGGAAAGAAGATGAAAGAACAGCACAAGTGTTTTGGCTCCGTGAATGCAGAACCCGAAGATGTCATGCCGGAACCCGGAACCAAGATGAAATTTCAGAAACACCAGGCTCTTCTCCACCATCCCGCTGTCCTTTATGCCGACTTTGAAAGCTTCCAAGTTCCCATGACGTCTTGCAACCCTGATCCCTCTACCTCAAGCACGATCCAAATTTTTCACCACGAGCCTTGCAGTTTCTCCATCTACGGAGAAAAATTAAATGATGTCATCCTGTATTGCGGACCCGATGCGGCAAAACATTTTGTTAAGAAGATAGCGGAATGCGCGAGAGAACTTGCACCCAGCCTGAAAGGCTCTTACGTTTCTCCACCTGCTCTCACGACGGAACAACAACGGGGACATGACGCGGCGACAAGATGCGCGGAGTGTAACCAGGCTTTCACCGCCGAAAATTACAAGGTCGTCCACCATGACCACCAGAATGGATTATTCCTAAGCACCATCTGTAATTCGTGCAATCTCAAGATTAAGGAGTCGCATTTTGTTGCCGTGTTTCTGCACTACACGGAGAAGTACGATACGCATCTCTTCGTTAAAGAGCTCTACAACATAACTTCTCGAATCAGCATCATTCCGAGAACGAGTGAGAAGTACATCGCGGTGAGAGTGTGGATCCCTCTCCAAGAAGGAGGAAGTGTGGAAGTGCGAATCCTGGACTCTTACAATTTCCTGTCCTCCAGCCTCGCAAGCCTTGCATCTCAACTTGGCGACGAAGATCTTGTGGCCACCAAGCAAAAATGTTTTTCGGGGAGAGATGAGAATTTGAATCTGTTGCGTCGCAAGGGCGTCTACCCCTACGAGTGCGTCAACGATTTCGAGAAATTTGACGAGACGGAACTCCCACCCCGGGAGGCATTTTATTCTCATCTCACGGAGGACGTCTGTTCCGAAGAGGACTACGAACACGCTCGTAGTGTATGGACGGCATTCAATTGCCAAACTTTTCGCGATTATCACGATCTCTATCTGAAATTGGACGTGACTCTCCTCATGGATATTTTCGAATCGTTTCGTAAGAGATGCATCGCAATATACAAGTTGGATCCTGCGTATTTCTTCACGACGCCGGGGTTGACTTGGGAATCGATGATGAAATATACCAACGTGGAACTGGGACTCATCGCAGAGAAGGAACAGTATGCTTTCATGGAGAGTGCGATACGCGGTGGCATCGTCCAATGCCCCCGACGCCATGCTCGGGCAAACAATCCTCATACGCCTGGTTACGATGCATCGAAGCCCAACACCTATATTGTCTACTGGGATGTCAACAACCTGTACGGCCACTCCATGTCCCAGTGTCTTCCCATCAGCGACTACGCGTGGATGACCGAAGAGGAACTCTCCTGCGAAGATTTTCTCAACTGGAGCGAAGATAATGAATGGGGCTGTTTCTTGGAAGTCGATCTCGATTATCCCGAAAGGCTTCACGAGAAACATCACGGATTGGCCCTGGCCCCCACCAAAGAGAAGCCACCTGGAGGATCATCGGAGCCAAAACTAATACTAAGTATGGGGAACAAGCGGAATTACATTCTGCACTACCGACTTCTCCAATTTTACATAAGTCACGGCTTGCAGTTGAAGAAAGTTCATAGAGGATTGAAGTTCCGACAGAGCAAATGGCTGGAACCCTACATAACCGAGAACACGCGCCGCAGAGCGCAATCGACATCGCCTGCAGACAAGGATCTGTACAAACTGTTTAACAACGCCATCTACGGCAAGACGATGGAAAACGTGCGTAATTACATCGACGCAACGTTGGTCACGGACGAAAAGAAATTTGAGAAGATCGTCGCGTCCCCCTACTTCAAAAACTTCACCATTTTCGACGAGAATCTAGTATTCGTCGAGAAGAACAAGAAGCAAGTGATGCTCAACAAGCCAATTGCCATAGGTGCCACTGTCCTTGAACTATCAAAATTGCACATGTACCAATCGTACTACGATCAGTTTCAACCTTTTTATGGAGATAACATCCAAATATGTTACATTGACACGGATAGCTTCATTTTTCTAATCCAAAACACACCAAACCTCGAACGTGATCTGACTAAGATGAAGTATCTGTTTGATTTTAGCAACTTACCATCAGGCCATCACTTACATTCGGCAGAAAACAAAATGACCATAGGAAAGTTCAAAGATGAAGTTGGTGGGAAGTACATCAGCGAATTTGCGGGGCTTCGTGCCAAAATGTACTGTGTAAAGATTGCAGAAGAAAAAGAGATCAAGAAAGCGAAGGGTGTGGGAAAAATAAGTACCAGCAAATTTAGCATGCAAGACTACAAGGAATGCCTTTTTCATAGTAAAAGGCAACTCAGCCCCGATCATCGCATTACAAGTAAATTGCATGATTTGTACACGACGCGCGTAACCAAAGTAGCATTGGATGCAACAGACAACAAGTTACGTGTTCTCGATTGTAAAATCCACACGAGAGAGTGGGGCCACTGCAATGGAAGCGATAAATGTGACGTGTGTTAACTGTAACCCCATAGCCATGAAGTCCGCTGTGTCTTTTTGCCATTCTTCAAAAAACAGATGGAGGAAAAGAGGGGCCCTCGGGCGATGAAAAGTTGCAAGCTGTTATTATGTTGTTAAGCCCGCTCCAAAACGAGGCTCATTAAATTCAACTCTTATTTTTCATCGCCCAAGGGCTCCTCTTTTCCTCCATCTGTTTTTTGAAGAATGGCAAATGCACAACGTGTTAAATAACTAACAAGGACAATGAATCTCTTTGGTTTTCGCAAACAAAGCAACATGGACACTGCATCACCAAATTTCAATAACCTCTTACCTTCCGTGTTATCTAAACTCAATGGTCTACTAATTGTACATCTTAATAGTATATGGACGAAAATGAATGACGATGTGGGCAAGATGTTTTATGTTTTTAATAACAATTTACATTTCTACGAAATTCCGATCGACGGGAAACTTCAAATCACCGTGAATCCGGAAAACGCAGGCGAAATCAAAATTTCTACCGGCAAGAACATTTTTCGAATCAAGCACGACAAGATGCTTTCTAACATTACGTACGATGTGTCCGCAGGAGATTATCTTTACATGGAACTCCTCGGAGATTACGACAAACTTATTCCTCTCTTCGTAGAATTACGAATCGTCTATCCTATTATAAATAACCGTTAACCAAAAATGCCTAACGACATTTTCGGCAACACCAAGCGTGTGGACCACGCAGAAGAGATTCTCATGTTGGACATTCGAGTTAAGAAGTTGAGGACCGATTTGATCGCTTTGCAGGAAACCTTAAACAAAAGTTAAGAGTCGGAAATCGCTACGCTCCAAACGCAATGTCTCGACCCTATTCTGAAAATCGATTCCGAACTGAAAACGCTGATAAAAAATTATGTCGACGTACCTTCTTACGACAGCGTTCAAAATATACAGTTGAGCGTGGATTCGCTTCAAAATGATTTGGCCAAATTACAGCAATTTCAATCGAAAAATGAAGATTTGGAAAAATTGAAACTCGAAATCGAAGAACGAACTTCCGCAATAGAAAAGAATTTCTCTGAACTTCAAACCGTGGTGAACGATATAGACGCAGAACGCTTGCATGTCGTCGTTTCCAAATTAGAAGAAGAATTCACCAGCACGTTGGAAGAAATTAAATCCAAGTTGCAGACTTTGGAAGATACAATGACGAACCTACCATCGTCGGACGAACTGCAGGTCATCGGTAAAAGCGTCGCGAACATAAAAATTCAATTGGACGCCTATCAAGATTTCGAACACATTCAAACCACCATCGCTACGCTTCAGGCGTCCTTGGAATTGATCAACGAAGAAATTAAAAATATTCACGCTGAAGCGAGAGCGTTGACGAGCATTCAAGACACGTTAAGCACGGTTCAGCAGAAGATCCAATATTTGGAAAATTTGAACGTCGAATCCAATCTTACTCATTTTCATCACGTACTGGACAACATACAGGGTGACTTGGAATCGTTACGAACGAGCGTGCCTTCAAGCGAAGATTTGGAAAAATTGAAAACGGCGGTGACGGCACTATCCGATTCGAGTGACATCAAAAGTTCGTTGAGCGATCTCGAGAGTAAAGTGGCCAATCTCCCCACCTCCAAAGAATTACACGCTTTGAAAAGGAACATATCACGTATGCTGAAACGACTAGAAACGGAAACAGCGAACGTGGAACAGATTCGAGACGAACTTGCTTCGCTGGTGTCGACGCTGCCCACTTCGCAGAGCGTTGCCGACCTTCACACGCAGTTTACAGAGATGCGAATCATCGTGAACGATCTTACCGAAAAGAGCTCGAAATTGAATCAAATCGAGAACCTTCAGAACATTGTCGTCAACATCAGAGATCAAGTTGGAGTGCTGGAATCAACGCAGGAATCGACGCTGGCCTCTTTCGGTGCCAAG
Source organism: Lepisma saccharinum (assembly GCF_977018435.1). Taxonomy (NCBI): domain Eukaryota; kingdom Metazoa; phylum Arthropoda; class Insecta; order Zygentoma; family Lepismatidae; genus Lepisma; species Lepisma saccharinum. The sequence continues at coordinate 20,107,604 of NC_139234.1, forward strand.
TTGCAAGAACTCAACGAAAGCTACAAGCAGTTGAACGTGGAAGTGAAAATCAAACCGACATTTTCTACCGTAACGGATACCATAGTCGAGCATTTGGTGCCCGTACAAAACACACTGGGTCAGCTTCACAGCAACCTCGTTAGCGTCGATACTAAATTCGCTAAACTGCATTCTCTGCAAGCCATCGAAATCAACAGCGCTCCCAATCAACAGAGAATCTCCACCTTCGTCGAAGGTAACAAACTGTACATGCTGCATCCTTATCATCCATACTACAAGTTTCTCCTCGATGGCACGATTCAGATAAACGAATTTTCGTACTGGTCTCACGGCAGAAAAGCTAGCGTTCCCACCATGACTTTGATATCGAATCGTGGTGTCCAGAAAGCAGGAAACATTCCTCTGGCGCGTTGGAACGAAACGCGCAACATATATGAAATACACGAAGACGAAGATCTCACCGTTTTCGACGTGAGTGCCGGCGATAAGCTGATCGTTCAAAACACGAGCGAAGTGCCACCCTCTTTGAATCCCATCACGCTTGTGCTTCTCTTGAAAAGTAATCTCTAAAAAAAAAATGTCAAGGCAAGCCATCGTCCAAGAATTGCATAAACCTGCACGCCGTAACTACGAACGTTTGGCTGTGGTAACCAAGGGAATCGACGACCTCTGGGAAAGCGACCTCGTCGAAATGAGTAGCGGCAAGTTAAAAAACGTACATAAATTGAACAAGGGCAACAAGTACCTCCTCACCGTCATAGACACATTTTCGAAATTCGCATGGGCTCTACCTTTGAAGGCGAAAACAGGAACGTGCGTCACGGAAGCATTCAAGACAATTTTTCGCGAAAGCGGCGGCAGACAACCTCGGTTTCTGCACACGGACAAAGGGAAGGAATTTTACAACGCCGTATTCCAAAAGTTTATTCGGAAACACAACGTTCAACATTACTCGACCATCAGTGACGTCAAGGCCAGCATTGTGGAAAGATTCAATCGCACTCTGAAATCGCGCATGTGGTCACGCTTCACGCTTCAGGGAAGCTACAAGTGGGTCACTATTCTTCCGGAACTCGTTAACGACTATAATCACACACGGCACGGAACGATAGGCATGAAGCCAGCTGACGTTACCAAGTCTGACGAGCAACGTTTAATTTCTAGCGTTTACTGTCCAAAGTACACGCCCACGACAAAAAAAGCTAAATACAAAATTGGAGAACAGGTGAGGGTTAGTAAATTGAAGCGAACGTTCGACAGGGGTTTCACACGAAACTGGAGCACTGAACTTTTTACCGTGGTTCGAGTTCTACCCGGGAACCGTCACACGTATATAATAAAGGACAGTGGCGGTGAAATTTTATTGGGGCGCTTTTACGAGGAGGAACTCTCTAAAACTAAATACCCCGACACGCACCTTATCGAAAAAGTTTTGCGCAAGAGAGGCAACAAACTTTCGGTGAAATGGCTGGGACTTCCGGAAAAGAGTTGGATCGACGCGAACGAAGTGATTCTATGAGTACGTGGAACGTGGTGAAACGTTTACCTGATTCGGAAAGTCAAACGAGAAAAAAAAAGAACGGCGAGTTGCTCCCCGACAACATCCGCTGTCTGATCGTAGGTCCTTCGGGGTGTGGGAAAACGACACTGCTCGTGGACAATTTTCTCCTCGCACCAAATTGGCTAGATTGGAAGAACAGGCACCTGTACGTGTTCTCGAAAAGTTTGGAGCAATCCAAATACCAGCAACTGATGAAACTGTACGATGGTCTGGACATTGCAACGTTCGCCTCGGAAATAAAACCACTCGACGATTGTCGTGAAAATTCGGTCGTTGTGTTCGACGATGTCATCCTGGAAAATCAAAATGAAATTCGCAACTTTTTCACGCAAGGTCGTCACAAAGGAATGGATTGCTTTTACCTAGCTCAAACATTTTCCAAAATTCCAAAACAGTTAGTACGCGACAACGCTAATTTCATATGTTTGTTTCGTCAAGATCACACCAACCTCAAGCACGCGTACGATGACTACGTAGGCGGAGACATGAACTACAATCAATTTTCGGAATGCTGCTGCTCTACTTGCTGGAACGGTGACGATTTCGGATTCGCGACGATCGACATGACGAGGAAACCCAACGACGGAAAATACAGAAACAAAATTAACGACTTTCTAAACGTTGCAACGTTGTGAGAAACGACGTGTATAAATAACGTCATGATGAAACGAAAAATTGAAGACGAAAATCTCAAGCTTCGCGATTACCTCGCGAAACGCTTCAAAGGTTGGAAATCCGAGAATCGCGGATTCTACGAAGAGAAGAAACGTCAGGATCAACCTGTGATCGATGCCATCAGCGGTCTAGGTAAAGAAATTAAAAGTGTCACGGAACAAAATAAAAATTTGATTAATGAACTCGTACCGCTCGCAGCTAAAAGTTACGCCGTACCCACGCCCATTTCGAGCATTCCTTCGACGCCGTTCGAACTGAAGGATGCACCGGCGCCACGTCGAGCCATAGGCAGCACGTCGTCGTCTTCGGATAAAATCGAGTTGGGACCTTTGGCACGAGACTACCTGAGTACAGGGAAATTCGACAAGGATGAAGTGTTCGGATTGTATCCCAGCATGGAAACCAGCGAAGGCGGCGGTGTGGTGTGGAAGATTGGGAAATCGAAGGTGACCTTCGAAGGCAACGACATTAAAGTCAATTTAGGCGACAAGGATAGTTGGAACAGGTATCCGGGTACGGTGGGACTGTGGGAACTCGTTGCCAAAAAGCAGCCGAAAGATTACACCGACGAAGATTACCAAAGTTACAAGGAAATTCTGATCATGACGGATGCCTTGTACCAGAACAACGACGCCTCGCAGAATAGGGTGAAATCGAGCAGCGGCGAGAAGTACAGGAATCTCATCAAACCGATTTGGAACCAGGTCAAAACAGGCAGCGGCGTCAAACGCTACAACACGTAACCCAAAGAATTCGTTTGGGTGGACGACGTGAGGAAACTCGTGGACCGATTGTTGGTGATAGCCGGCGAAGAGAATGCAGGCAACCGTAATTTCTACAACGAGAAGGTTGGCATCGTGGACATGATCAGCACGAAACTTTCCAACTTCATCGTGAACGACGACAAGGGCATAGGTTACCTAATCAAAATCATCAACACGCTGCCTCCGAAATTTTGGAACGTGGCCGAAGGAAAGGGACTTGTGAACGACATCATCAACAAGTTACCTTTCGAGATGCATCTACCTGGCTACCAGTACTGCGGACCGGGTACCAAACTCGAGAAAAGATTGGAGAGAGGAGACAAGGGTGTGAATCCGTTGGACGCGGCATGCAAAGATCACGACATCGCTTACAACACCACGCAGACGGATCTGGACGCACGTCACGAAGCAGACAAAAAATTGGAACACGCAGCTTTCGAAAGGTTCGTGAGCAGAGACGCATCGCTGGGTGAACGGGCTGGGTGAACGGGTCGCCGCACTGGGTACCACCATCGCCATGAACACGAAACAAAAATTGGGGTGGGGTATATAAATAACATACAGTAAAAAAAACAACATGGCTTGCATAACTGATTTGCCGCACGAACTACTATCTAAAATATTCAAAAAGGTAGTTAACGGAGATGTTAATAAACTTCTGATCATAGCAAGAACGACGCCGGCATTTCACATGGGATGCGAAATAGTTTTCAAGGACCGTCTTCGGGAGATCAGTGGCCTGAGGTGCGGTGATCTCAACATTCTGCTTTCGGCTGCAGGGGAAAAATTAAACGAGAGGTTGGACGAACTGGACGAGGCAATGCAGGGAAGACGGTATACTGATGATTGGTACAAGTCTATGCAGGAGAGGGAAGATATCATTACGCACATCATCGCGTTCTCCGAAGCACGAACTTTCTTCCTCTGTTAAAAAAATAATAATATATATACGTGTCAAAAAAAACTTGATATATAAATAAATAATCTTCGGTATATATAAATAACACGCATCGTGAAAAAACAATTAAATTTCTCTCTAACACTTTGAAATTTTTTTTGATATGACGACTGAAAAAATAAGTGATCTCCAAGCATTAAAACAAATGCTAAATTTGTCAGTCGAGTATGTAAAAATTCAGGAATTGGAAGTCGACAAACCTTACACGATAACTTCCGGTTCAATCGTTTCTACCCAGTATGGTCCCAAGATATGCCTGTTGCTCAACGCACAATACAGTCTATTTTTACCAGATCGATACGCTAACATGTTATCCGACGAGAAGCTATCTATTTTAATCGAGAACAAAACTCGAATCGTGTACAAGGGAACAAAGGAACTTCTTGGCAAGAAAACGAAGCACGTAATAGAATTTGTGTAACGACTGCGAGGCCTTGAAAATATATAAATAACATATCGTAAAAAACTACACAAGAAAAAATCTCAGAATATATATATAAATAACATACCGTGAAAATAACACATAGAGCATCAACATGAAGCCCAAGGGTGTCGTGTACCAGATACCATACTCCAATCTTAAAAATCTAGGTGCCCTCGATGGGTTACTCACCAAGAAACAACGCGAGAAGAAACGTTCTTGCTTGTCGAAAGGACACGGAATGAAATTGCTGCTCAGCACACCTCAATTGAAAAGATTGCAGCGTTCGCGGAAACAGCAAAAGATCGGAGGTTTCATATTCAGCATCCCGGCCATCCTGGCAGCATTGGGGGCCGTTGGAAGTTTGGCCGGCGGAAGTGCCGCCATCGCGAAAACCGTCATCGACTCGAAGAAGAACAAGGCCGAGTTGGAAGAACAGAAACGTCACAACCTGGCCATGGAGAAGAAAAAGGGGGAGGGCGTGATGAAAAAGTTTAAAAAAAAGAAACAGAAGCACTCACCAACCGAGACATTGAATCTCTGATCGAACCGTTACAAATCAAACACTTCAGAGGAGTTTTCATGTCCGACTCGTTACCTTCAAGCGTCAAAAGAAAAGAATGCGGAGTAGTCAACTTGGACGGTCAAGAAAATCCAGGCACGCATTGGATATGTTACCACAAAAACGACAATGATAAAGCATTCGTTTTCGATTCTTTCGGAGGTGTTCCACCTACAAATTTAGTTCATTATCTGAAAACGAACAAAACCTCCATATACTACAACGACGAACGCATTCAAGATTTCGGAGACGTGAACTGCGGTCATCTCTGCCTCTCCGTGCTCGCGTTTCTCTCTAAAATAAATAACCCTACGGTCGAGGATTTCCAGAAAGCATTGTGGAACCTCAAACAGCATCACTAGGATGGGCGTGTTCCATCTCACGAGCGAATCTTCAATCTTGAAACTCACGCTGCACGACGACATCGTCTATCCTAAATCCGTGGCTCTGCGTGCATTCTACAGCATGTAGCTCATACCTAATGTTACGCAGCACAACAACAAAATTAGCGTCGGAAGCGAACACATCGTCGTCACGCCAGGACAATACAATCTTTCCACTTTGCAAGCTCAATTACCCAAAGGCACATACCTTTCTCAAAATTCGGTCACGCACAGAGTGGAAATCCTATCCGCGACGGAGACCGTGGACCTGGGCACCATGGGAGAACTTTTAGGTTTCGAGAACGACACCAAACTCGAAGCTGGCATCAAGCACGTAGCAACCAACATTCCTAAATTCTTGGCCATAGAGACTCTGAACGTACACTGTAACGTGGCCGAAGGTATGATCACGAAATCTTCGGACGGATTGTTAGGAAGTCACAAGCAGACGGGAATCATAGCCACTTTCAAACCAAGTTCCGAGTTCATGGAACCGATCATCTACACGCCCTCTTCGCCGATCTATTTTCCAGTATGTCGCAACCGCATAGACGACATAGAGTTGGTGGTGACGAACGAGAAAGGAGACGTGGTGGATTTCGCAGGTGCCACTACGACGGCCATCGTGGAGATCAACGTATAATAAATAACCATACATGTAAAATGGAGCAAATCGAAAGTTACGAATTGCAATCTTTCCCTCCCAACCGTCGCACGTTCGCCAATCTGAACGAAGCGAACAGGGAGATCGAATACGACGTGGACGTAGGCGACGGGTTCGTTCATCCTCACAGAGCGGACCTCTACCTTCAATTCGACGTGGTGAAGAAAGAAAGCGGAGACGCGTTTCCCGCAGCAGCAAACTTGATACTCGTGGACAACTTCGTGCCTCACCTGTTCTCGCAGGTGGAGGTGAGGAAACACAACACCGTCATCGACAGAATAGATTATCCAGGCATCACGTCGACGGCAGTGGGAACGTTGAAATTATCCAAAACGGACGCAGCGTACTACCAGGCCGGGGGATTCGAAGCCGGGACCAAAATATCGACGAAAAGTCACACAGTGCTCTTTCCCATGCGTCTGCTGCCTGGTTTCTTCTCGGACTACAAGGAGATCATGTGGAAGGGAGGACTGAGGATCACGTTTCGAAGAGCGGCCAACGACAACGACGCACTGATGCGATACGCTACTTTGGGTCCGGACGGCACCACGCCGATAGCCAACACTCTACCCGAAGCAGCCAAGTGCGTCATCCAAAGCATGGAATTGAGAATGCCGGTGGTGGAATACGAAACGAACTACGCCCTCAAGTACAAAGCGGAGATCTTGAAAAGTCCGCAGGTGCCGATTCACTTTCACGGTTACCAGTGCGTGCAGAAGATGGCGTCGGGAAGTCACATGGAATTCGACGTGACGACGCAGTTCAACAACATACGGTTCGACATGCCAGATTTCGTTGTAGTGCTTTTTCAGACCGGGAGAGACAAGAATCAGGAAAAAGATTCCAGCAAATTCGACGACTGCAAGATCAAGAACATTTATCTCAAGAACGGCAGGAACGAAGTGTTCCCGCGCGAGAATTACAACCTCGACATGACCAAAAACGATTATCTCAAACTTTACGAAGCGTTTTCGGCTTACAAACGCGTGACCGAGGGAAGTGTGGACATGTACTACACGCCCAGCGAATTCAAAGCCCGGAGACCCATGACCGTCATCAATACCACAAAAAGAAAGCAGGTGGTGGTCAACGATCGAACCAACATCAAGATCGTCTGCGAGTTCCACGATGCCTTGCCCGAGGACACCCTGTGTAGCGTCATCCTGATTGCAGAGAAGTCCTTCGCCTACGACCTGAAGAACGAGAGGGTCACAGAGCAGTTTTAACAAGTTTTTAACATCTTTTCTTGCACAATAAGAAAATTTTTTGTACTAGCACAATCAGTTACAATGGCACAATACGAATTTCACTAGTTCAGATCAGTTACAAATGTCAATTTCATTAGTTATCAGTTACAATATCTATTTTGTACTATAGCACGAGACAATCAGAAAATTTGCACAAAAAATTTGTTGTTGTTTTTACACAAGAAAATTAACAATAAAATTTCTTTTTTTATCGTTTCAGATGCTGTCGAAACATCAAAAACACATACACACACACTAGAAAAAAGCATGCAACTTTATTTGTAACACATACACATACATTCTCCATCTTCATCAAGAAAATATTAATAATAAACATAATTATTTTTATCTATATCTCACAATAAAACTCTATATCCAAAAATATCACAACATCAAAATAACACTAGAGTCGTTAGTACACGTTGCATGCATTACGGAGGTCCTCTGTAGGGTTTCATGGAAGTTTGGGGGGAAAAAAAAAACACGTGAAACTCTACAGAGGTGCGGTAATCTATAACCGCAGCCGTTAGAGAACCTTTTTTTTTACTTTTTGGTTGGGCACCACGCACCCTGGCGAGGTTATAGGGGCCAGGTATCCTAAAAAACAACAATTATTATTTTGTTTGTTTGTTTGTGTTACAATACGGAAATAATAAAAGGCATACGCGCACGCGCACACGTGTGTATATGCCACATCCTTCCCCCAAGAGAGAGGTTTACGAAGGTCACGATATATAAATATTTGTTCCCGTTGATTCCAGCACTCCAACTTCATCTCTAATGTTGACGACAATATTCTGAAGGTGGAGAGAATAAGATGAGAGGATGAGAGGATGAGAAGATGAGAGGATGAGAGGATGAGAGCTCATCTTTCACTCATCACTGCTTTTCTGCGCCCGTGAAACATCGTCAGCGCAATAATGAGGCGCGGAACAGGGAGAGAAAATGATACACGCGCGCGTGTGTGTATGTGTGCCACATCGTTCCCGAGAGAGAGGTTTACAAAGGTCACGATCTATAAACATTTGGTCCTTCAAAAATAAGAGAATAAGAAGATGAGAAGATGAGAGCTCATCTTTCACTCATCACTGCTTTTCTGCGCCCTGAAACATCGCCAGCGTAATAAATAAGGCACGGAACGTGGAGAGAAAATGAGTGTATGTGTGTATGTGTGTGTGTGTGTGTGTGTGTGTGGCACATCGTTCTCGAGAGAGGTTTACAAAGGTCACGATCTACAAACATTTGGTTACGATAAGGTGCACTCATCCTTGAAGAATGAGAGGATGAGAAGATGAGAAGATGAGAGGAGGCGCGGAACGGGGAGAGAAAGTGAGTGTATGTGTGTGTGTGTGTGTGGCACATCGTTCTCGAGAGAGAGGTTTACAAAGGTCACGATCTACAAACATTTTGGAGGATGAGAAGATGAGAAGATGAGAAGATGAGAGGATGAGAGGATGAGAGCTCATCTTTCACTCATCACTGCTTTTCTGCGCCCGTGAAACATCGTCAGCGCAATAAATAAGGCGCGGAACAGGGAGAGGAAGTGAGTTTTTCAACTTTTTGTGGTCGTTTGGTCAAGAAATCAGAGTTGCGGTCAAAGGTACAAATACTATCTACTAACCTGTTAAGAATGTCACATTAATAATACCGGCTCGGAAATGTCATGTCTTTTTCCTCTATAGAAGGTCATATAAATGTGCTAATTGGTTGGTTAAGGGGGATTTTTTGATTAGTAAATTGAGGTTATAAATACGTACGTATAAAGGTTTTGCTAATATGGAATGCTAAAGTTTAGTACTTGGCTCTCTCAGAGATTCGAATTCTATTAGGTTAAACAGCATAGAAATTTCACAGCAAGAATTCTCATATTTACTGACGATATTTTTAACAACCTGTGTTTTGATTCCACTACAAAAACTGTATACAAAATATGCAGTCCCTAGAATGAGATGGATGAGGCTTATGAACCCCGACCTATACAGTTGTACAATCTGGCAATGAATAGATGTTGTTTTTTTTATTAAGCATAGCAGAGTGTTTTCGCTTATTTTAATATCAGGCAACAATGTTAGAAAGTGGCCCCAAGAATAAAATTTAAAATCACTAATGTGATATGAACTTTTTTACTTGTGTGTATTTGAATATGAAAGTGAGGTATTTTGAATAATTGAGGAGGACAATCACAAGTAAGCTTGCAATGGTATTAGGAGGTGTCACGAGTTCAAATTTTAGACGATTTCTGTTAATCTGCTAAGGCGATATCAGTACGAAAAAATTTGTAAAAAAGAAGAGGCTAATGGCAACGATGAGGATGAATAATGATAATTATGATGAAATTGATGTGTGGCACTTAGAAAACAAAAACTTCAAAGTGTATTGCACCAACAGCTACAATTGTCCCCCTCTCCCCAAAATACAAGGCAGTTAACAGAGGTGTGTATATTTGTTGGTTTACGAGTCTGAGGGCTTAAGTTAGTATATTCACTATAGCTATACATATTAAAAAAATGAAATGACCTGAGCAATAAAATATAACAATACCGATTCTGGCTTTTTGTCGGATGACGTAGTGGTAACGTTTGTTGCAATCACACCTCTGATGGTGTATAAAACTTAAATGTTTTGCATAACATAAAATATTGTTAATGGGAATGTGTTGTTTCTAATGTTAAATATAGAAAGCAGATAACAAGAAAAAAGAAGAAAAGAAATAATGTTGCAGGTAGATACGGAGCCTCAGCCCAAACACATATATGATCAGACAGGATGTCAACGATGCATTCATAACTAACATGTGATTATTCAAAAACTGAAATAGTACAGTGGGAAACAACTAACTAACTAACTCTCTATGTTTTTTTTTAAACCGGCACGAATGAGAAAGGAATAAAGGAGATTTTTACAGGAATCTTGTTGGGAAACCTGATGGTAAAGGACCAAAACGAACATGGAGATGAATCTAAAAGAAATCTGTAAAGATTGGAATAGAATATATATAAATTTTGCTCAGGATAAGTACAAATTGAACTGTAACTACGAATTTTCAGAATCAAGAGTGCTAGAGAATTAATTAATTAATTAATATTTAATATAATGAAGGTAGTAATATAGTATTCTTATTGAGAAGAGAATTTCTAAAAAAAACTTATTTTTCCTCGTACGTTTACTAATAGCAGTTACATTTGACATGTTTGACTAATCGCGAATCAGCGTACGGAAGCCGTTGGAAGCAGTTTGAAGACTGAAATGGCTATGTTGCCTTGGAGATTGCGCGACAACAATAAAATGGAATTAACTCGAGAACATTTTCTTGCGATGATTTTTTACGATTTTCGACGTGGATTATCAAGACAAGAGTGCATCGATCAACTTACTTCCACATTTGGCGATGAAGCCGCATCCTTTGCCATTGTGAAACGCTGGTATAACGAATTTAATCATGGCCGCCATTCGCTCACCGACAAGATTCGCGAAGGTCGTCCAAAATCAGTTGTTGTTCAAGAAAACATTGATGCTGTGCAAAACCTAATACTGCAAGATTGTTATGTGACATACTGTGAGATTGAGGCAACCATAGGCATTAGTTCCACCAGCATATATAAAATATTACATGATCATTTAGCTGTGAGAAAGGTATGTTCTCGTTGGATCCCACACAATTTGACAAAAACTCAAAAAGACGCTCGCGTCAATTGGTGCAAACAAATGCTCAATAAATACAATCGTGGTGCTTCAAAAGACGTATATAAGATTGTAACAGGAGACGAATCATGGATATATGCATATGAGCCGGAACGTAAACAACAGTCGACTGTATGGGTGTTTCAAGATAAACCCAATCCAACAAAAGTTGTTCGCGCTCGAAGCACATCGAAACAAATGGTCGCCTGTTTTTTTTGGGAAAACTGGTCATGTGGCAACTGTGCCTTTAGAGGAACGTAGAACGGTCAACTCTGAATGGTACACAACAATTTGTTTGCCAGAGGTATTCGGTCAAATACGGAAAACAAACAAACGCCGTCGGATCATTCTTCATCAAGACAATGCCAGCTGTCACACATCTCGTCTAACAACCGACTTTATGAACAGTCAAAAAATCGAATTGATGGGTCATCCGCCGTACAGTCCTGATTTGGCACCCAATGACTTCTTCTTGTTCCCGAATGTCAAGAATAAATTGGGTGGACAACAATTTTCGTCAGCGGAAGACGCAGTTGATGCGTTCAAAAACCATATTATGTAGGTGTCTCAAGAAGATTGGAAAAACTGCTTTTGTTAGGCTCAAGATATAAATAGTGACCCTCGTATTAGTCCTACTTTGCCATATTTCAGAAAACACACACACTCACATACTTAAAAGATATGAATAAGAGATTGGTCATTTGGAAATTAATTTTCAAGTTTTATTTTTATGCTCTAGTGAATAGATGTAAAGTAAAGTGAAGTATCTTATTGTTAAACAGAATTACAAATTTATATTTACTCAAGGATTAATTTATCACAATTAATTGCAATTATACATTCAACATACGTTGAAACAATGCCTTTTGTTATGGACTTTTGGCGGATTTAAGACTCAACAATACGCTATCGAAAATAAACCTACAGTTTAAACCCTACCTAAAATGGGATTCGAGCCACTATGTCCCTCCACCGGGTATCGATCCCAGTGCCCCTTCATTACAAGGCGACGTTGTTAGCACTATGTTATCGGGGCACAGCACGCTACATCATGTTTTTTTTTTGTTTTTTTTTGTCAGTACACATTCATCAATTATGTCAGTATTATTGTCGTTGAAACGTTTCAGTAAACGTTCTTATACGTTCTTAAACGTTTCAACGTTTATATAAGAAACGATAAAACGTACTGTGATATTTATCTTCACGATTAGTCAAACGTATCATTCATTCGCTCTTCATATTTTCCATCCTTAAATTCTGATAATTACGTATTTTATCTAACAACAAATTAAATTATATACCAAACATTATCGAGAAGCAATTCTCAAAACATTATACTAAGATATTAACATTATAATAAGTGTCCTTCCATAGCCATTTCAGTCTTCAAACTGCTTCCAACGGCTTCCGTACGCTGATTCGCGATTAGTCAAACATGTCAAATGTAACTGCTATTAGTAAACGTACGAGGAAAAATAAGTTTTTTTTAGAAATTCTCTTCTCAATAAGAATACTATATTACTACCTTCATTATATTAAATATTAATTAATTAATTAATTCTCTAGCACTCTTGATTCTGAAAATTCGTAGTTACAGTTCAATTTGTACTTATCCTGAGCAAAATTTATATATATTCTATTCCAATCTTTACAGATTTCTTTTAGATTCATCTCCATGTTCGTTTTGGTCCTTTACCATCAGGTTTCCCAACAAGATTCCTGTAAAAATCTCCTTTATTCCTTTCTCATTCGTGCCGGTTTAAAAAAAAACAGAGAGTTAGTTAGTTAGTTGTTTCCCACTGTACTATTTCAGTTTTTGAATAATCACATGTTAGTTATGAATGCATCGTTGACATCCTGTCTGATCATATATGTGTTTGGGCTGAGGCTCCGTATCTACCTGCAACATTATTTCTTTTCTTCTTTTTTCTTGTTATCTGCTTTCTATATTTAACATTAGAAACAACACATTCCCATTAACAATATTTTATGTTATGCAAAACATTTAAGTTTTATACACCATCAGAGGTGTGATTGCAACAAACGTTACCACTACGTCATCCGACAAAAAGCCAGAATCGGTATTGTTATATTTTATTGCTCAGGTCATTTCATTTTTGTAATATGTATAGCTATAGTGAATATACTAACTTAAGCCCTCAGACTCGTAAACCAACAAATATACACACCTCTGTTAACTGCCTTGTATTTTGGGGAGAGGGGGACAATTGTAGCTGTTGGTGCAATACACTTTGAAGTTTTTGTTTTCTAAGTGCCACACATCAATTTCATCATAATTATCATTATTCATCCTCATCGTTGCCATTAGCCTCTTCTTTTTTACAAATTTTTTCGTACTGATATCGCCTTAGCAGATTAACAGAAATCGTCTAAAATTTGAACTCGTGACACCTCCTAATACCATTGCAAGCTTACTTGTGATTGTCCTCCTCAATTATTCAAAATACCTCACTTTCATATTCAAATACACACAAGTAAAAAAGTTCATATCACATTAGTGATTTTAAATTTTATTCTTGGGGCCACTTTCTAACATTGTTGCCTGATATTAAAATAAGCGAAAACACTCTGCTATGCTTAATAAAAAAAACAACATCTATTCATTGCCAGATTGTACAACTGTATAGGTCGGGGTTCATAAGCCTCATCCATCTCATTCTAGGGACTGCATATTTTGTATACAGTTTTTGTAGTGGAATCAAAACACAGGTTGTTAAAAATATCGTCAGTAAATATGAGAATTCTTGCTGTGAAATTTCTATGCTGTTTAACCTAATAGAATTCGAATCTCTGAGAGAGCCAAGTACTAAACTTTAGCATTCCATATTAGCAAAACCTTTATACGTACGTATTTATAACCTCAATTTACTAATCAAAAAATCCCCCTTAACCAACCAATTAGCACATTTATATGACCTTCTATAGAGGAAAAAGACATGACATTTCCGAGCCGGTATTATTAATGTGACATTCTTAACAGGTTAATGCATCAATCTTTAAGCAAACACTTAGGAATGTTTGAAATTCAAACAATTCTTGTGACAAAAAACAAATAATTAGGAAATTCTTTTTAACCAAACAATCAACACAAATCTCTCTTTTTTATAGAGAAAAAAAAAAGCATAACATTCCTGAGACAGTAATAGTGAACACTGTCGTTTGAAATTAGAAGAAGATTAATCACACGAGCATCATCATCGTCGACATCGCTTATCCTGACGGGATGCACGACATGTTTATCCAACGTATAGGAATACACGTTGATGATTAAGCGTTTTCCTTCTGCATCTCAGTAGTGCAGGTGGACCGGTTCTGCAACATCAAGTGAGGAGCTGAGTGAGGAGCTCGCCTTAATGGATTTTTCTCGTAAGGCATGAGCTCTATTTGATGGCAGTGTAGCCAGCTGCTTACTCGAAAAAATCACTAAGGTTTTTGGGGTAACCTAACCTAAAACAAGGAGCTGGCAACCTTTTTCTTGCAGTGTTGCCAGCTTCTCACTCGAAAAAATCACCAAGGTTTTTGGGGTAACCTAACCTAAAGCAAGGGGCTGGCAACTTTTTTCTCGCAGTGTTGGCAACACTACACCCGAAAGTAAAGCTTGGTGGGGCTTGCTTTGATGGTTTGCTCTTGTAAGGCATAAACCCCCCCCCCCTATTTTCGGACACAGTATTACCAACATCTTACTCGAAAAAAATCACCAAGGTTTTTGGTCTAACGTAACCTAAAGCAAGAAGCTGGCAACCTTGCTTAAGGTTTGATTTACAGTGCATAAAGCAAGGTTGCCAACCTACTGGTACTTTTGCCATAGCCTTTTACAAAAAGAGAGAGAAGAGAGAGAGGGAAGAGTTAAACAGCCGACAGCCTACCTACAGCTTTTTTTTGTCTAACCTAACCTAAAGCAAGGGGCTGGCAACCTTACTTAAGGCATGCCTTACAGTGCATAAAGCAATTTTTGCCAACCTACATATACAGGGCAAGGAAAGCCGGCACTACCGTAAAAGAGGGAGATGGATGGATGGGAACACTACACGGGTTCAACGTCATCAAATAAAAATCGCCTTAATGGTTTTTTCTTGTAAGGCATGATCTCTATTTTCTCGCAGTGTTACCAACTCCTACCTACACCTTTTTTTTTAGTTGGCAAGGGCTAGAGAGAGAGAAAAACTTATAGCTGGGAACGGTAATGAGCGAATGTGCCATATCGTAATTTTCCAACTCCGTATATCGCGACCTTTGTAAACCTCTCTCGGGGGAACGATGTGCCACACACACACACACACACACACACACACACACACGCACACACACACGCGCATGTATTGTAACACAAACAAACAAACAAAATAATAATTGTTGTTTTTAGGAGGCCTGGCCCCTATAACCTCGCCAGGGTGCGTGGTGCCCAACCAAAAATGTAAAAGTTTTCTAATGGCTGCGGTTATAGATTACCGCACCTCTGTAGAGTTTCACGTGTTTTTTTTTCCCCCAAAGTTCCATGAAACCCTACAGAGGACCTCCGTAATGCATGCAACGTGTACTAACGACTCTAGTGTTATTTGATGTTGTGATATTTTTGGATATAGAGTTTTATTGTGAGATAGATAAAAATAATTATGTTTATTATAATATTTTCTTGATGAAGATGGAGAATATGTGTGTGTTACAAATAAAGTTGCATGCTTTTTTTTTCTAGTGTGTGTATGTGTTTTTGATGTTCGACAGCATCTGAAACGATAAAAAAGAAATTTTATTGTTAATTTTCACGTGTAAAAACAACAACAAATTTTTTGTGCAAATTTTCTGATTGTCTCGTGCTATAGTGCAAAAAAGATATTGTAACTGATAACTAATGAAATTGACATTTGTAACTGATCTGAACTAGTGAAATTCGTATTGTGCTATTGTAACTGATTGTGCTAGTGCAGAAAATTTCGTATTGTGCAAGAAAAGATGTTAAAAAACTTGTTAAAACTGCTCTGTGACCCTCTCGTTCTTCACGTCGTAGGCGAAGGACTTCTCTGCAATCAGGATGACACTGCATAGGGTATCCTCGGGCAAGGCATCGTGGAACTCGCAGACGACCTTGATGTTGGTTCGATCGTTGACCACAACCTTCTTCCTCTTAGATGTGTTGATGACGGTCATGGGTCTCCGTGCTTTGAACTCGCTGGGGGTGTAGTACATGTCCACGCTTCCCTCGGTCACGCGTTTGTAAGCCGAAAACGCTTCGTAAAGTTTGAGGTAATCGTTTTTGGTCACGTCGAGGTTGTAATTCTCGCGCGGGAACACTTCGTTGCGTCCATTCTTCAGATAAACGTTCTTGATCCTGCAGTCGTCGAACTTGCTGGAATCTTTTTCCTGATTCTTGTCCCTCCCGGTCTGAAAAAGCACCACGACGAAATCTGGCATGTCGAACTGTATGTTGTTGAACTGTGTCGTCACGTCGAATTCCATGTGACTCCCCGACGCCATCTTCTGCACGCACTGGTAACCGTGAAAGTGAATCGGCACCTGCGGACTTTTCAAGATCTCCGCTTTGTACTTGAGGGCGTAGTTCGTTTCGTATTCCACCACCGGCATTCTCAATTCCATGCTCCGGATGACGCATTTCGCTGCTTCGGGTAATGTGTTGGGCAGCGGCGTGGTGCCGTCCGGACCCAAAGTAGCGTATCGCATCAGTGCGTCGTTGTCGTTGGCCGCTCTTCGAAACGTAACGCGTAGTCCTCCCTTCCACATGATCTCCTTGTAGTCCGAGAAGAAACCAGGCAGCAGACGCATGGGAAAGAGCACCGTGTGACTTCTTGTTGATATTTTGGTTCCCGCTTTGAATCCCCCGGCTTGATAGTACGCTGCGTCCGTTTTGGATAATGTCAACGTTCCCACTGCCGTCGACGTGATGCCTGGATAACCTATTCTGTCGATGACGGTGTTGTGTTTCCTCGCCTCCACCTGCGAGAACAGGTGAGGCACGAAGTTGTCCACGAGTATCAAGTTTGCTGCTGCGGGAAACGCGTCTCCGCTTTCGTTCTTCACCACGTCGAATTGAAGGTAGAGGTCCGCTCTGTGAGGATGAACGAACCCATCGCCTACGTCCACGTCGTATTCGATCTCCCTGTTCGCCTCGTTGAGATTGGCGAACGTGCCACGGTTGGGAGGGAAAGATTGCAATTCGTAACTTTCGATTTGCTCCATTTTACATGTATGGTTATTTATTATACGTTGATCTCCACGATGGCCGTCGTAGTGGCACCTGCGAAATCCACCACGTCTCCTTTCTCGTTCGTCACCACCAACTCTATGTCGTCTATGCGGTTGCGACATACTGGAAAATAGATCGGCGAAGAGGGCGTGTAGATGATCGGTTCCATGAACTCGGAACTTGGTTTGAAAGTGGCTATGATTCCCGTCTGCTTGAGACTTCCTAACAATCCGTCCGAAGATTTCGTGATCATACCTTCCGCCACGTTGCAGTGTACGTTCAGAGTCTCTATGGCCAAGAATTTAGGAATGTTGGTTGCTACGTGCTTGATGCCAGCTTCGAGTTTGGTGTCGTTCTCGAAACCTAAAAGTTCTCCCATGGTGCCCAGGTTCACGGTCTCCGTCGCGGATAGGATTTCCACTCTGTGCGTGACCGAATTTTGAGAAAGGTACGTGCCTTTGGGTAATTGAGCTTGCAAAGTGGAAAGATTGTATTGTCCTGGCGTGACGACGATGTGTTCGCTTCCGACGCTAATTTTGTTGTTGTGCTGCGTAACATTAGGTATGAGGTACATGCTGTAGAATGCACGCAGAGCCACGGATTTAGGATAGACGATGTCGTCGTGCAGCGTGAGTTTCAAGATTGAAGATTCGCTCGTGAGATGGAACACGCCCATCCTAGTGATGCTGTTTGAGGTTCCACAATGCTTTCTGGAAATCTTCGACCGTAGGGTTATTTATTTTAGAGAGAAACGCGAGCACGGAGAGGCAGAGATGACCGCAGTTCACGTCTCCGAAATCTTGAATGCGTTCGTCGTTGTAGTATATGGAGGTTTTGTTCGTTTTCAGATAATGAACTAAATTTGTAGGTGGAACACCTCCGAAAGAATCGAAAACGAATGCTTTATCATTGTCGTTTTTGTGGTAACATATCCAATGCGTGCCTGGATTTTCTTGACCGTCCAAGTTGACTACTCCGCATTCTCTTCTTTTGACGCTTGAAGGTAACGAGTTGGACATGAAAACTCCTCTGAAGTGTTTGATTTGTAACGGTTCGATCAGAGATTCAATGTCTCGGTTGGTGAGTGCTTCTGTTTCTTTTTTTTAAACTTTTTCATCACGCCCTTCCCTTTCTTCTCCATGGCCAGGTTGTGACGTTTCTGTTCTTCCAACTCGGCCTTGTTCTTCTTCGAGTCGATGACGGTTTTCGCGATGGCGGCACTTCCGCCGGCCAAACTTCCAACGGCCCCCAATGCTGCCAGGATGGCCGGGATGCTGAATATGAAACCTCCGATCTTTTGCTGTTTCCGCGAACGCTGCAATCTTTTCAATTGAGGTGTGCTGAGCAGCAATTTCATTCCGTGTCCTTTCGACAAGCAAGAACGTTTCTTCTCGCGTTGTTTCTTGGTGAGTAACCCATCGAGGGTACCTAGATTTTTTAGATTGGAGTATGGTATCTGGTACACGACACCCTTGGGCTTCATGTTGATGCTCTATGTGTTATTTTCACGGTATGTTATTTATATATATATTCTGAGATTTTTTCTTGTGTAGTTTTTTACGGTATGTTATTTATATATTTTCAAGGCCTCGCAGTCGTTACACAAATTCTATTACGTGCTTTGTTTTCTTGCCAAGAAGTTCCTTTGTCCCCTTGTACACAATTCGAGTTTTGTTCTCGATTAAAATAGATAGCTTCTCGTCGGATAACATGTTAGCGTATCGATCTGGTAAAAATAGACTGTATTGTGCGTTGAGCAACAGGCGTACCTTGGGACCATACTGGGTAGAAACAATTGAACCGGAAGTTATCGTGTACGGTTTGTCGACTTCCAATTCCTGAATTTTTACATACTCGACTGACAAATTTAGCATTTGTTTTAATGCTTGGAGATCACTTATTTTTTCAGTCGTCATATCAAAAAAAAATTCAAAGTGTTAGAGAGAAATTTAATTGTTTTTCACGATGTGTGTTATTTATATATACCGAAGATTATTTATTTATATATCAAGTTTTTTTGACACGTATATATATTATTATTTTTAACAGAGGAAGAAAGTCCGTGCTTCGGAAAACGCGATGATGTGCGTAATGATATCTTCCCTCTCCTGCATAGACCTGTACCAATCATCTGTGTACCGTCTTCTTCCCTGCATTGCCTCGTGCAATTCATCGAACCTATCGTTTAATTTCTCCATTGCGGCCAAAAGCAGAATGTTGAGATCACCGCACCTCAGGCCGCTGATCTCCCGAAGACGGTTCTTGAGAACTATTTCACACGGAATTCGAAATGCCGGCGTTGTTCTTGCTATGATTACAAGTTTATTAACATCTCCGTTAACTACCTTTTTTAATATTTTAGATAGTAGTTCGTGCGGCAAATCAGTTATGCAAGCCATGTTGTTTTTTTTACTGGATGTTATTTATATACCCCACCCCAATTTTTGTTTCGTGTTCATGGCGATGGTGGTACCCAGTGCGGCGACCCGTTCACCCAGCGATGCGTCTCTGCTCACGAACCTTTCGAAAGCTGCATGTTCCAATTTTTTGTCTGCTTCGTGACGTGCATCCAGATCCGTCTGCGTGGTGTTGTAGGCGATGTCGTGATCTTTGCATGCGGCGTCCAACGGATTCACACCCTTGTCTCCTCTCTCCAATCTTTTCTCGAGTTTGGTACCCGGTCCGCAGTACTGGTAGCCAGGTAGATGCATCTCGAAAGGTAACTTGTTGATGATGTCGTTCACGAGTCCCTTTCCTTCGGCCACGTTCCAAAATTTCGGAGGCAGCGTGTTGATGATTTTGATCAGGTAGCCTATGCCCTTGTCGTCGTTCACGATGAAGTTGGAAAGTTTCGTGCTGATCATGTCCACGATGCCAACCTTCTCGTTGTAGAAATTACGATTGCCTGCATTCTCCTCGCCGGCTATCACCAACAATCGGTCCACGAGCTTCCTCACGTCGTCCACCCAAACGAATTCTTTGGGTAACGTGTTGTAGCGTTTGACGCCGCTGCCCGTTTTGACCTGGTTCCAAATCGGTTTGATGAGATTCCTGTACTTCTCGCCGCTGCTCGATTTCACCCTATTCTGCGAGGCGTCGTTGTTCTGGTACAAGGCATCCGTCATGATCAGAATTTCCTTGTAACTCTGGTAATCTTCGTCGGTGTAATCTTTCGGCTGCTTTTTGGCGACGAGTTCCCACAGTCCCACCGTACCCGGATACCTGTTCCAACTATCCTTGTCGCCTAAATTAACTTTAATGTCGTTGCCTTCGAAGGTCACCTTCGATTTCCCAATCTTCCACACCACACCGCCGCCTTCGCTGGTTTCCATGCTGGGATACAATCCGAACACTTCATCCTTGTCGAATTTCCCCGTGCTCAGGTAGTCTCGTGCCAAAGGTCCCAACTCGATTTTATCCGAAGACGACGACGTGCTGCCTATGGCTCGACGTCGTGCCGGTGCATCCTTCAGTTCGAACGGCGTCGAAGGAATGCTCGAAATAGGCGTGGGTACGGCGTAACTTTTAGCTGCGAGCGGTAGGAGTTCATTAATCAAATTTTTATTTTGTTCCGTGACACTTTTAATTTCTTTACCTAGACTGCTGATGGCATCGATCACAGGTTGATCCTGACGTTTCTTCTCTTCGTAGAATCCGCGATTCTCGGATTTCCAACCTTTGAAGCGTTTCGCGAGGTAATCGCAAAGCTTGAGATTTTCGTCTTCGATTTTTCGTTTCGTCATGACGTTATTTATATACGTCGTTTCTCACAACGTTGCAACGTTTAGAAAGTTGTTGATTTTGTTTCTGTATTTTCCGTCGTTGGGTTTCCTCGTCATGTCGATCGTCGCGAATCCGAAATCGTCACCGTTCCAGCAAGTAGAGCAGCAGCATTCCGAAAATTGATTGTAGTTCATGTCTCCGCCTACGTAGTCATCGTACGCGTGCTTGAGGTTGGTGTGATCTTGACGAAACAAACATATGAAATTAGCGTTGTCGCGTACTAACTGTTTTGGAATTTTGGAAAACGTTTGAGCTAGGTAGAAACAATCCATTCCTTTGTGACGACCTTGCGTGAAAAAGTTGCGAATTTCATTTTGATTTTCCAGGATGGCGTCGTCGAACACAACAACTGAATTTTCACGACAATCGTCGAGTGGTTTTATTTCCGAGGCGAACGTTGCAATGTCCAGACCATCGTACAGTTTCATCAGTTGCTGGTATTTAGATTGCTCCAAACTTTTCGAGAACACGTACAGGTGCCTGTTTTTCCAATTTAACCAATTCGGTGCGAGGAGAAAATTGTCCACGAGCAGTGTCGCTTTCCCACACCCCGAAGGACCTACGATCAGACAGCGGATGCTGTCGGGAAGCAACTCACCGTTCTTTTTCTTCGTTTGACTTTCCGGATCCGGTAGACGCTTCACCACGTTCCACGTACTCACAAGATCACTTCGTCCGCGTCGATCCAACTCTTTTCCGGAAGTCCCAGCCATTTGACAAACAGTTTGTCACCTTTCCTACGCAATACTTTCTCGATGAGGTACGTGTCGGGGTGTTTCGTTTTAGAGAGTTCCTCTTCGTAAAATCTTCCTTTCAAAATCTCGCCGCTACTATCTTTTATTATATACGTGTGTCGGTTTCCGGGTAAAACTCGAACCACGGTAAAAAGTTCCGTGCTCCAATTTTTTGTGAACCCCTTCTCGAAGGTGCGTTTGAATTTGCTGATCCTCACCTGGTCTCCAATTTTGTATTTAGCTTTTTTTGTCGTGGGTGTGTACTTTGGACAGTAAACGGTAGAAATTAAACGCTGCTCGTCGGACTTGGTAACGTCGGCTGGCTTCATGCCTATTGTTCTGTGTACCGTGTGATTATAGGTGTCGACGAGTTCCGGTAGGATGTCGACCCATTTGTAATTTCCCCGAAGCGTGAATCGTTTCCACATGTGTGTTTTCAAGGTTCGATTGAATCTTTCCACGATGCTGGCTTTGATGTGACTGAAGCTCGAATAATGTCGAATCTTGTGTTTTTGAATAAACTTTTGGAATACGGCGTTGTAAAATTCTTTACCGTTGTCCGTTTGCAGAAACCGTGGTCGTCTGCCACCGCTTTCGCGAAAAATTAATTTGAATGCTTCCGTGACGCACGTTCCCGTTTTCGCCTTCAAAGGTAGAGCCCATGCGAATTTCGAAAACGTGTCTATGACGGTGAGAAGGTACTTGTTGCCCTTGTTCAATTTATGAACGTTTTTCAAATTGCCACTGCTCATCTCCACGAGGTCACTTTGCCAGAGGTCGTCGATGCCCTTGGTTACCACAGCCAAACGTTCGTAGTTGCGGCGTGCAGGTTTATGCAATTCTTCGACGATGGCTTGCCTAGACATTTTTTTAGAGATTACGTTTCAAGAGAAGCACAAGCGTGATGGGATTCAAAGAGGGTGGCACTTCGCTCGTGTTTTGAATGATCAGCTTATCGCCGGCACTCACGTCGAAAACGGTGAGATCTTCGTCTTCGTGTATTTCATATATGTTGCGCGTTTCGTTCCAACGTGCCAGAGGAATGTTTCCTGCTTTCTGGACACCACGATTCGATATCAAGGTCATGGTGGGAACGCTAGCTTTTCTGCCGTGAGACCAGTACGAAAATTCGTTTATCTGAATCGTGCCATCGAGGAGAAACTTGTAGTACGGATGATAAGGATGCAACATGTACAGTTTGTTACCTTCGACGAACGTGGAGATTCTCTGTTGATTGGGAACGCTGTTGATTTCGATGGCTTGCAGAGAATGCAGTTTAGCGAATTTAGTGTCGACGCCGAGCAGATTACTGTGAACTTGTCCGAGTTTATTTTCGATGGGCAGCAAATGCTCGATTATGGTATCCGCTACGGCAGAAAACGACGGTTTGATTTTCACTTCCACGTTCAACTGCTTGTAGTTTTCGTTGAGTTCTTGCAACTTGGCACCGAAAGAGGTCAGCGTCGATTCCTGCGTGGATTCCAGCACTCCAACTTGATTTCTGATGTTGACGACAATGTTCTGAAGGTTCTCGACTTGATTCAATTTCGAGCTCTTCTCGGTAAGATCGTTCACGATGCTTCGCATCTCTGTAAACTGCGTGTGAAGATCGGCGACGCTCTGCGAAGTGGGCAGCGTCGACACCAGCGAACTAATTTCGTCTCGAATCTCTTCCACGTTCGCCGTTTCCGTTTCCAGTCGTTTCAGCATTCGAGATATGTTTCTTTTCAAAGCGTGCAATTCTTTGGAGGTGGGGAGATTGGCCACTTTACTCTCGAGATCGCTCAATGAACTTTTGATGTCGCTCGTTTCGGATAGTGCCGTCACCGCCGTTTTCAATTTTTCCAAATCTTCGCTCGAAGGCACGCTCGTCCGTAACGATTCCAAGTCACCCTGTATGTTGTCGAGTACGTGATGAAAATGAGCGAGATTCGTTTCGACGTTCAAATTTTCTAAATATTCGATCTTCTGCTGAACCGTGCTCAACGTGTCTTGAATGCTCGTCAACGCTCTCGCTTCAGCGTGAATATTTTTAATTTCTTCGTTGATCAATTCCAAGGACGCCTGAAGCGTAGCGATGGTGGTTTGAATGTGTTCGAAATCTTGATAGGCGTCCAATTGAATTTTTATGTTCGCGACGCTTTTACCGATGACCTGCAGTTCGTCCGACGATGGTAGGTTCGTCATTGTATCTTCCAAAGTCTGCAACTTGGATTTAATTTCTTCCAACGTGCTGGTGAATTCTTCTTGTAATTTGGAAACGACGACATGCAAGCGTTCTGCGTCTATATCGCTCACGACGGTTTGAAGTTCAGAGAAATTCTTTTCTATTGCGGAAGTTCGTTCTTCGATTTCGAGTTTCAATTTTTCCAAATCTTCATTTTTCGATTGAAATTGCTGTAATTTGGCCAAATCATTTTGAAGCGAATCCACGCTCAACTGTATATTTTGAACGCTGTCGTAAGAAGGTACGTCGACATAATTTTTTATCAGCGTCTTCAGTTCGGAATCGATTTTCAGAATGGGGTCGAGACATTGCGTTTGGAGCGTAGCGATTTCCGACTCTAAACTTTTGTTTAAGGTTTCCTGCAAAGCGATCAAATCGGTCCTCAACTTCTTAACTCGAATGTCCAACATGAGAATCTCTTCTGCGTGGTCTACACGCTTGGTGTTGCCGAAAATGTCGTTAGGCATTTTGGTTAACGGTTATTTATAATAGGATAGACGATTCGTAATTCTACGAAGAGAGGAATAAGTTTGTCGTAATCTCCGAGGAGTTCCACGTAAAGATAATCTCCTGCAGAAACATCGTACGTAATGTTAGAAAGCATCTTGTCGTGCTTGATTCGAAAAATGTTCTTGCCGGTAGAAATTTTGATTTCGCCTGCGTTTTCCGGATTCACGGTGATTTGAAGTTTCCCGTCGATCGGAATTTCGTAGAAATGTAAATTGTTATTAAAAACATAAAACATCTTGCCCACATCGTCATTCAGTTTCGTCCAAATGTTGTTGAGGTGAATGATCAACAGACCGTTGAGTTTAGGTAACACGGAAGGTAAGACTTCATGATCTGGTATGGTTTCCATAATGATCTGTTTTTTGAAACCGAACAAATTCATAGGCATGCTGGTTATTTAAGAATACAGTCAAAGTTTCTTGTAATGACAGTCAAAGTGTTTTTTTTTTTTTTGTTTTGTTTTGTTTTTATGAATCTTCTGTTGAAGATGGACATATGTTGCAGGTTTTGCTTTCTGCTAAGCGATAGTGCCCCCACGGCAATGTGTGAATACCACACTCGAGAACGCACCTCTTATCGTCGTTGGGATCCAGGGCAATTTTTCTAACTTTGTTTGTGGTCAACACATGGTCGACGCTCTGGATGCGCTGTTCTTCTCTTAGAACCGACGACCTGGTCTTGAGGCAATCGACAAAGTCCTCGAATGCGAGATGCTCCCGAACCACCTGTCTGCCGACACCCTTGGCCTTCTTGGTAACGCTGCCCTCGGCTTTGATGGCATAGGCCTTGGCGCGAAGACCCGCAAACTCGAGAATTACATCACCGTCCTTCTCGTCTTTGAGTTTGCCAGGCACTTTTTTGTTTCGGGGCAGGATGCCGTACTGGTTCGGCTGGGGATAGCCCGAGGTGTCGAAGAGGTTGACCAAAGATGGTACCGTGACTATATCCCCGTATGCATCGGCTGAGTGGACTTGGTACACCAAGCTGTCCGTGTCCGTGTAGAGAAGCGAGATGTTGTGGCTATAATGTGGACGTAATATGTCGTAGTACGTCTCGAACATGTGCAGCTTGCTCAGGTCTAATACTGAGGCACCAACATAAATTGGCTTGTCGATCCTCACCTCACTCTTCCTCATATGCACCAGAGCAAGCTGCTCATTATAAATGGTCCTCGATTTAAATAATGGGTTTGCTACGAGCCTGCGACATTGTGCTTTCCTCGTTACCAATTTTATGTCCATGCGATTCCGTACATTCTCCATAGTTTTGCCAAACACCGCATTATTCATTAACTTGAAGAAATCGCGATCAAAATCAGAAGTGGCGACTGTGCGATGTTCCGTGTTGAGCTCGATGTATGGCTTCAACCATGGAGAATGCTCGAACATCAAAACTCGATGTACTGTGCGGACGGTAACCCCTCGCTGCATCAACCACCGGAGGTTTTGGTAGTGCAGGACATAACGCTCTTTGGACTCGAAATCCATGACGAGCTTCTTCTGGTTGGAATCGGGTGGACACTTGAACTCGGGTGCAGGGGGAAGATCGCAGAACAAATCCTGCAGCTTCTCGGAGAACTCAAGGTCCACCTCGGCGAAGAACCCATGTTCCGAATCGTCAAAGCTTTCGACGTCGAAGTTGGAAGGGTCAGCCCACTCGAAGCCTCTAAAGGGGAGTGGTTGCATCATGGAGTGTCCGTAGAGGTTATTGACGTCCGTGTACATGATGTAGCTGGACGGTTGTGAGGGGTCGTAACTGGTGGCCATGTGGTGATTGTTGGCGTGCGAGTGTCGCTGCGACACCTGGACCATTCCACCCCGCACGGCACGTTCCACAAACAGCACCATGTCCACGTCCGAAAGAAGCTCCAGCTCGATCTTCGTCACCAGAAACATGGCTGACCACGCTAGTCCGGGGAGACTGTAGAAGTAGGCAGGGTCCAGCTTGTAGATCTTCATGGCGGTCGCACGGAACGTCTGGAACACGTCGGCGAGGAGCGTCACATCAAGTCTGAGGTAGGCGTCGTGGTAGTCCCCGAGAGTTCGACAGCCCAGCTCGCGCCACATGGACTGGGCATGGTGATATTCCTCGTCGGTGATGTTCGAGCCTCGCAGCTTGCTGTAGAAGTTTGCTCGAGGAGGTAGCGACGTCTCTGCGAACTTGGAAGGGTCTGTGATGTATTCGTAGGGATAGACACCCTTACGCTTGAAGAGACCTGCGTCCAAGTTCGGAAAGTTTCCGGAGGTGATGAGCATTTGCTCGTCGCTAAGCTTCCCTGCGAGAGCATCGAGGCTGGCCGGGAGGAACCTCAGGGAGTCGAGGAAGCGAAGCTCGACGGTAGAGTGTGATCCTGAGATTCGCACTCACTTGCTCAAGCTAATGTAACGCTCCTCGTTCTGCGCCAGGACGTTGATTCGCATGTCGTCGTACCCAAAGTGAGGCACCAGATGGTGGAAGTCGTATCCCGAGCCATTATGAAAAAACACAGGGATGAAGCGCGGGTCCCGGGCCATGAGGTTGCATCCGTTGCACCATGGACCAACATACCTACCGTTAAAGTGATCGTGGTGTTGGACTTTACGGTTGTTGGCGGTGTACTCCTTGACGCAGACAGGGCAAGCGATGGCCTCGTCGTGTCTATGCTGATCGTCGGGAGACAGTGGGAGCATAGACTTGGGGGCCAACAGTACCTTCCCTATCTCGTTGGCCTCGACAACCATCCTCTCGAGGAAGTGTTTGGCGGCGTCGGGACCACGGTACACGTAGGGCTCGGGGGCGATGTGCTGGTCACGTCGCACCACAACGTATGCGAAACTGGATGCCTCGTGGAGTTGGTAAGGGGTGGTGGAGGAAACTTCGGGATCGGGATCGCAAGTGGACAGGGGTTTGAGGAAGGCTTCGAAATCCGCGATGATGATAGCGGGGTGCTCCACCATAGCACCGTGCATGTGGAAACGCTCCACTGTGCCAGGTTTGGGCAAGACTGCCACACCCGGCTCGTTGGCATTGCAGTAGATCTTGTGGCTGGCAAGCTTCTCTGCAGCGATGTTGGGACCTCTGATGCGCTGGTAGTCCTGCTGTTCTCGATTATCAAAAGTTGACAAGCACCTTCGACACACCTCGACGTGGTGACTATCACTGCTCCGTTGGCTCGAAACAAGTCTAGAGAGGGAACGGATAAGGGTGTAGTGATGGTGAGTTTCATCCTTGATGAGCAGAAGGTGAATTTCCTGTGCACCATCAACGTTTACGTCGCTCACCCTGATGGGGTACACCGCATTTTCGTCAGTGAGGCCATAAACGTTGATGGCCAACCGTGCACGAACCTCAAACTTTCGAATGTCCGAAAGCGCCACCGGGTAGTCGATCCCAGCCATCGCAACTTCCAGCTCTGCCTCGTAGGGTAGGTAGTGGTTAACTCGGTGTGGTTGGTTTTTCCTGTCGACAGGGTGCAACGCTGCCAGCACCGACCAGACGAAGCACTTGTTATCTTTATTTTGGATGTTCAGGACGGCCTTCTTTGCCGCAATAGTAGGTGGTAAGGGGACGTAGCTGGAGGCGGAGAGGGGCAAGAACTTACAAAGTTTGACGCACAGTTCGTGAGGCTCGCCACACAGCGAACCCCCCGAGCCTTTAGCTTGATGTTCTTCTTGTTTTGCCACCAGCTCTACGGCAAACTGGTTGTAGATGACCTCGAGGTTGTCGACATCCGCGAGATGCAGCGTCTTCGCCTTGGTGTTGTGGCAGAAGCTGTAAATTTCGTCAGACGGGTTCTTGTACTGGCAACGTAGCGATGCGTAGAATTTGGTGGAGTGCGTTGCAAGCGCATCACCGAGGATGGAAATAATTTCGGCTTGCACGTTCTCCAAAAAACTACGCACGTCGCATGAGCCCTCCGAAGTGATGACAAAGTCCTCTAACAAACGCTGGAAAGCCGACTGGTTCGCTTTCGCCACAGGCTTGACGCGTTTGGCGGATGGTGGCGAGTCGGCTTCCGCTTTCCTCTTAGTCGAGCTGGTCGACGGTTGGGGAACAGGTGCTCCGACGACAACTTTGCATGATGTTATATGCCTCTTCAAATTATTAATAGTAATATGTATACCGCACCTGGGACATGGTTGGGCGGCAGCCAAATGCTTGCCTGGCACGCAGGTGCGACGATGTCTTGCAAAATTTTGGCTTGATATGCTTCTTTTGCACACAGGGCAACTTTTCATGGAGCGCATTTTTTGGGGGGGGTATGTTTATTTATATGTGATCTGTTGGTAATAAAATGTTTACAAAAAAAATGCCTTACGAGAAAAATTTTGTAGGATAATTCTAATTAGTGTTAATTTAAGGGGGTTTATTTATATATGGGTGGCGTTGTTTTCCTCAAATATGTACTTTAATAAACCCTGTAAAAAAATTTAAAACGTTGAAATTATCCAAAACGAACGCAGCGTACTACCAGGCCGGGGGATTCGAAGCCGGGACCAAAATATCGACGAAAAGTCACACGGTGCTCTTTCCCATGCGTCTGCTGCCTGGTTTCTTCTCGGACTACAAGGAGATCATGTGGAAGGGAGGACTGCGCGTTACGTTTCGAAGAGCGGCCAACGACAACGACGTACTGATGCGATACTCTACTTTGGGTCCGGACGGCACCACGCCGATAGCCAACACTCTACCCGAAGCAGCGAAATGCGTCATCCGGAGCATGGAATTGAGAATGCCGGTGGTGGAATACGAAACGAACTACGCCCTCAAGTACAAAGCGGAGATCTTGAAAAGTCCGCAGGTGCCGATTCACTTTCACGGTTACCAGTGCGTGCAGAAGATGGCGTCGGGAAGTCACATGGAATTCGATGTGACGACGCAGTTCAACAACATACAGTTCGACATGCCAGATTTCGTCGTAGTGCTCTTTCAGACCGGGAGGGACAAGAATCAGGAAAAAGATTCCAGCAAGTTCGACGACTGCAAGATCAAGAACGTTTATCTGAAGAATGGACGCAACGAAGTGTTCCCGCGCGAGAATTACAACCTCGACGTGACCAAAGACGATTACCTCAAACTTTACGAAGCTTACACAGCTTACAAACGCGTGACCGAGGGAAGCGTGGACATGTACTACACGCCCAGCGAGTTCAAAGCACGGAGACCCATGACCGTCATCAACACATATAAGAGAAAGAAGGTTGTGGTCAACGATCGAACCAACATCAAGGTCGTCTGCGAGTTCCACGATGCCTTGCCCGAGGATACCCTATGCAGTGTCATCCTGATTGCAGAGAAGTCCTTCGCCTACGACGTGAAGAACGAGAGGGTCACAGAGCAGTTTTAGCAAGTTTTTTAACATCTTTTCTTGCACAATAAGAAATTTTCTGCACTAGCACAATCAGTTACAATGGCACAATACGAATTTCACTAGTTCAGATCAGTTACAAATATCAATTTCATTAGTTATCAGTTACAATATCTTTTTTGCACTATAGCACAAGACAATCAGAAAATTTGCACAAAAAAATTTGTTGTTGTTTTTACACGTGAAAATTAACAATAAAATTTCTTTTTTTATCGTTTCAGATGCTGTCGAAACATCAAAAACACATACACACACACTAGAAAAAAGCATGCAACTTTATTTGTAACACGCACATATTCTCCATCTTCATCAAGAAAATATTATAATAAACATAATTATTTTTATCTATATCTCACAATAAAACTCTATATCCAAAAATATCACAACATCAAATAACACTAGAGTCGTTAGTACACGTTGCATGCATTACGGAGGCCCTCTGTAGAGTTTCATGGAAGTTTGAGAAAAAAAAAACACGTGAAACTCTACAGAGGCATGACTTTGTTAGCCGTGGCCATTAGAACTGTGTTGGGCACCACGCACCCTCGCGAGGTTATAGGGGCCAGGTATCCTAAAAGACAACAATTATTATTTTGTTTGTTTGCTTGCGTCACAATACAGGTGTGTGCGCGCGTGTGTGTGGCACATCGTTCCCCCGAGAGAGGTTTACAAAGGTCACGATATACGGAGTTGGAAAATTACGATATGGCGCATTCGCTCATTACTGTTGCCAGCCATGGGTCTCTCTCTCTTCATCTTACACCAACGTTGGCATCTCTATTTTTTTTTTAGTTGTAAGTAAATTGCCAACACACTCTAGTTAATAATGCTACATATTATACACACACACGCACACACATACTGCGTTGCCATCCACCCATCTCTCTCTCTTTTACAGCAGTGCCGGCTCTCCTTGCCCAGTGTGTGCAGGTTGGCAAAAATTGCTTTATGCGCTGTAAGGCAAGCCTCAAGCAAAGTTGCCAGCTCCTTGCTTTAGGTTAGGTTAGACCAAAAAAAAACCTTGGTGATTTTTTTCGAGTGAGGAGTTGGCAACGCTGATTTTTACTTGAGGGCGGTCAACCGGGTTGATTGCACAAGCAAAATTGCCAGCTCCTTGCTTTAGGTTAGGTTAGACCAAAAAAAATCTTGGTGATTTTTTTTTCGAGTGAGGAGTTGGCAACGCTGATTTTTACTTGAGGGGGGTCAACCGGGTTGATTGCACAAGCAAAGTTGCCAGCTCCTTGCTTTAGGTTAGGTTAGAGCAAAAAAGGCTGTGGGTAAGCTGTCGGTTGTTTAACTCTTCCCTTTCTCTTTTTTTTTTTTGTAAAAGGCTATGGCAAAAGTACCAGTGGGTTGGCAACCTTGCTTTATGCGCTGTAAGGCAAGCCTCAAGCAAGGTTGTCAGCTCCTTGCTTTAGGTTAGGTTAGACCCAAAAAAAAAACCTTGGTGATTTTTTCGAGTGAGGAGTTGGCAACGCTGATTTTTACTTGAGGGCGGTCAACCGGGTTGATTGCACAAGCAAAATTGCCAGCTCCTTGCTTTAGGTTAGGTTAGACCAAAAAAAATCTTGGTGATTTTTTTTTCGAGTGAGGAGTTGGCAACGCTGATTTTTACTTGGAGGGGGTCAACCGGGTTGATTGCACAAGCAAAGTTGCCAGCTCCTTGCTTTAGGTTAGGTTAGAGCAAAAAAGGCTGTGGGTAAGCTGTCGGTTGTTTAACTCTTCCCTTTCTCTTTTTTTTCTTGTAAAAGGCTATGGCAAAAGTACCAGTGGGTTGGCAACCTTGCTTTATGCGCTGTAAGGCAAGCCTCAAGCAAGGTTGTCAGCTCCTTGCTTTAGGTTAGGTTAGACCCAAAAAAAAACCTTGGTGATTTTTTTTTGAGTGAGGAGTTGGCAACACTGCGAGAAAATACCTCAAGCAAGGTTGCCAGCTCCTTGCTTTAGGTTAGGTTAGACCCAAAAACAAAAACCTTGGTGATTTTTTCGAGTAAGAAGCTGGCAACACTGCTCCTCACTCAGCTCCTCACTTGAGGTTGCAGAACCGGTCCACCTGCACTACTCATCTCGTGCTCGTGTTTCGAATTTTGATGTATCAGAAATAGTCACCGGGTATTCGATGCCAGACATTACACTTTCAAAACTCGGACTCGTATTGTTTGTAATATCCAACCCACTGTGGATTATTTTTGCAATAAACAGGATGCAGTGCAGCCAATATACACCAAAAAAAAACATCCGGTTGCGGCGACAATATAAGCAAAAACTAGGTCGTGTCAGTATTGCCAACTCACTAGGCCTCTGAGTTTAGGGCGACCCAAATTGTGCTGCCAGAACGTGTTGCGCGCGGACCAGGTTCGAGGGCATCAACTCAACTGGCATCTCTCGCATTACTATTTCAGCGAAGCGTTGCAGAACAAGCAATATTTGTGTTTCCCACGGCAGCATCTCGAGTATCATCACAACCTGGTCGAGGGTTACGTGCACCGTAACCCTCACATGAACGTGGTACTCAAAAACAGAACAGAGAATAAGATTATTTTGACATTGGACTTCACGTCACTCTACCCGAGCGTCATGGTCGCAGCCGGCCTCTCCCCTTTCAACGTGAACTTGGGGAGTCGCGCGAATTCCACGCCGCCGGAACAGGCGTTCTGCCCGGTACGGAAGTTAATGTTTATCGCGGCGTTACGAATCCCACGCCGGCTGTACGGAAGCTGATCTTCACGTGTATTTCTCACGGGACACGCTCAATGCCACGTGCATCCGTAAGATCATGACCTTGCGTAAAAAAATCAAAAAATTTAAAAACAATAAGACTTTACCGCCGGGCAAACTGCTCGAAATAGATGCCAAACAGAACACGGCTAAATTAATAATAAATAGTATGCACAGGTAAATATACAAATTGAAAAACATCCCCGAAGAGATTCGCCCCCCCTACGTCAATCAATTTTACGTTCGAAGGCCGTACGGGAAAACCTTTACTTTTTTGGTTGGGCACCACGCACTCCTGGCGGGGTTATGGGGGCCAGATATCCTAAAAAACAACAATTATTATTTTGTTTGTTTGTTTGTGTCACAATACACGTGTGTGTGTGTGTGTGTGTGTGGCACATCGTTCCCCCGAGAAAGGTTTACAAAAATCACGATATACAAACATTGCCGGAGTTGGAAAATTACGATATGGCGCATTCGCTCATTACTGTTGTCAGCTATAAGATTTTCTCTCTCTCTTCATCTTACAGCAACGTTGGCATCTCTATTTTTTTTTAGTTGTAAGTAAATTGCCAACACACTCTAGTTAATAATGCTACATATTATACGCACACACGCACACACATACTATATTACCATCCACCCATCTCTCTCTCTTTTACGGCAGTGCGTGTTTGTTGCCGGCTCTTCTTGTTTAGTGTGTGTAGGTTGGCAAAAATTGCTTTATACACTGTAAGGCAAGCCTCAAGCAAAGTTGCCAGCTCCTTGCTTGAGGCTAGGTTAGACCAAGAAAAAAAAAGCTGTAGGTAGGTGTTGGCAGCTGTCGGTTGTTTAACT
Organism: Lepisma saccharinum; assembly: GCF_977018435.1. NCBI lineage: Eukaryota > Metazoa > Arthropoda > Insecta > Zygentoma > Lepismatidae > Lepisma > Lepisma saccharinum. The sequence goes on from NC_139234.1 coordinate 20,140,893, forward strand.
CTTCCCTCTCTCTCTCTCTCCTCTCTTTTTTTTTGTAAAAGGCCATGGCAAAAGTACCAGTAGGTTGGCAACCTTGTTTTATGCACTGTAAGGCAAGTCTTAAGTAAGGTTGCCAGCTCCTTGCTTTAGGTTAGGTTAGACCTGGTTAGGTTAGGTTAGGTTAGGGTGGGTTAGGTTAGGTTAGGTTAGGTTAGGTTAGGTTAGGTTAGGGTGGGTTAGGTTAGGTTAGGTTAGGTTAGGTTAGGGTGGGTTAGGTTAGGTTAGGTTAGGTTAGGTTAGGGTGGGTGTTGGTAGCTGTCGGTTGTTTAACTCTTCCCTCTCTCTCTCTCCTCTCTTTTTTTTTGTAAAAGGCCATGGCAAAAGCACCAGTAGGTTGGCAACCTTGCTTTATGCACTGTAAGGCAAGTCTTAAGTAAAATTGCCAGCTCCTTGCTTTAGGTTAGGTTAGACAAAAAAAACCTTGGTGATTTTTTTCGAGTAAAATGTTGGCAACACTGCGAGAAAATGGAGCTCATGCCTTACAAGAAAAAAACATTAAGGCGATTTTTATTTGATGACGTTGAACCCGTGCAGTGTTACCACCCATCCATCTCTCTCTCTTTTACGGCAGTGCCGGCTCTCCTTGCCCAGTATATGTAGGTTGGCAAAAATTGCTTTATGCACTGTAAAACAAACCTCAAGCAAAGTTGCCAGCTCCTTGCTTTAGGTTAGGTTAGACAAAAAAAGCTGTAGGTAGGCTGTCGGTTGTTTAACTCTTCCCTCTCTCTCTCCCCTCTCTCTTTTTTTTTTTTGTAAAAGGCTATGGCAAAAATACCAGTAGGTTGGCAACCTTGTTTTATGCACTGTAAAACAAGCCTCAAGCAAGATTGCCAGCTCCTTGCTTTAGGCTAGGTTAGACCAAAAACCTTGGTGATTTTTTCGAGTAAGATGTTGGTAACACTACGAGAAAATAGGGCTTATGCCTTACAAGAGCAAACCATCAAGGCGAGCCCCACCGAGCTTTACTTTCGGGTGTAGTGTTGGCAACACTGCGAGAAAAAGGTTGCCAGATCCTTGCTTTAGGTTAGGTTAGACCAAAAACTTTGGTGATTTTTTCGGGTAAGAGTTGGCAACACTGCGCCTTACGAGAGAAATCCATTAAGGCGATCGAGCCTCACCGAGCCTCACCGAGCCTCAATTGATGACTTGGTACCCGGACACTAGGTCTACTTTAATAGTTCACTACAATGAACAGTAGGATACATTGTTCAGAGTAGTTTGTGGATAAGGAACAGAATCGAACGCGTAATAACTTCCCCATTCCTCTGTAGGAAGGTATGCAATCCAGTACATTTCAATGAAAATTAGACAGCCTGTGTTACACACAGGTGTAGAAACTGAATGAGAAACAATTTTTAAGCGGATTGTACAATTATAAAACTATTTACTAAAATATGAGTACGCTTTAGCTATCATTTTGTAGGTTATATTTTATCCTTTTTTAAATCTCTTCTACTGTCTGAAATAAGAGCAAGAATTTTGCAGAACTTGTCTGCTTCTTTCATATACGCACACTGTAAATTTGACAATTTATGGTGAGATCACTGGAAATCTGGACGGCGAGATAGACGTAAAAAAGCAACAGAAGAATGTTGTAAATTGAAGAAAAATTTCGTTAAAAACAATGAAAAAAGAATATATACGTATATATATATATATATATATATATATATATATATATATTATATATATGTGTGTGTGTGTGTGCGTGAGAGAAGGAGAGTTTTAAGAGATAAAAATGCATTTAGCTTTGTACATGGTCACATAACCAGAACCACCTGTCTAGAACTTAAGCGCGCGTTTGTGTAAAACTGATATTCTGAGATGAACATTTACCGTAATAACAAATATTTTACATTAAGTTGAACATATTTGTCCTTGTCCTTTCATTTTTTTATTATTTTACGTCGCTTTTCTACCACTTTTGGTTAATTACGACGATATGGATAAGCTGTTTGGTTTACGACGGTAACTGAAAACTCCTAGTTCTAAGAAGTAAAATAAATTCCTCTTCAGGTGCCCTGTGCTGCAGCCAACTGGTCTTGGGTTCGTTCCTTAGAGGGAGAAATTCCAAGACCGTCTCGACTCCAGCCGCGACAGAAAACATTCGGCAAATCCTCTGAGCTTTCCAGGTTTTCCAGCGTCAGATGGGGTTTTCCCCTGACACATACAGAACTAATTTTGTGCTGAGGAACAACGGGCTTTAACACTTCTTTCCCGTACCAAAGAGAGTTATTTTTACCGGGGATACTGAAAAAATAGGTCAGTAATATTCTATAGAATATGAACGCAGCTTTTCTGCTAATAAAGATAATATAAATGAGGAAACTAAAGAGTGGGGCGTGAGAAGGTGACGGTTTTCATGACAACGTTATGAGGGAATATGACCGAAATAAACACTAGCTCTATTGTTCGTTGCTTCATAGTAATGACAATGCTATCCAATGGCGTCTTGTTAACGTCGTCGCTTTGTAATCAAAGGGTATCTCTTTTCGACCCGGTGAAGGCACATAGTGATTCGGATTCCACTTTAAACCTTCCGCCATGTTGCCGAGTTCTTTATGAATAACTCTGTACAACACTGTCAATATAATCCTCTCACTGAATAGGTAGACTGAAAATTTTCAAGTATACACATACCTCTTGCAGAATGAGGCCAGAAATATTTAGGAAGACGGGTTGAGGGGGGAGCAGAATGTTAGATGGGAGTATTCAAATTCCAAATTAATGCAGAATACTGTGTAATATCGTAATAATGTTGAAATTATGTACTGATTGTGAAAGTTTTTTTCTTCAATGAAACTGGGGGTTATGCGAGTGTCACCCGCTTTCTGGGCGGGACATAGCCCAACCTGGTCTCCCCTTCAGCGTTGCCACTGATCTCTTGCTCATAGGGCAGCCAATCAGTAGTTACCCTAGCTCCTTCTTTACACAATTTCATATTCTTATAACCTGTATTTGTTCCTTACGTCTCGCGGCGCCCTTAGAGTTTCAAGACATTTCCGCGGCGCCCAAGTCAGAATGTAGGCCTATGTAACACTTGCAAAGCTCTGTTACTTGTAAGGTTGCTTGCGTTTAATTAAAAAATAAATACATATTTCAAATTCAGAAGCATTTTGCGTGTAAAAAGTACTAAGTAAGCACATATTCGGAACAATCATATCATTTCACTGAGAATATTGGAACATTTCGCGGTGTCCCTGTAAGCCAGCCACGGCGCCTGAGAACCACTGCCTTAGAGACTTGACACCAAAGCGACAACTGTCGCACGTCACTTGAGGATTTCACCAATCGTATGCAAGCTTGTGCGGTCCGTCATGCTGAAAGGCAACGGTGTGAAACGATGCTGTTGATTGGCTCTCTCCCAAATGTCGATTTTCACTTCGGTGTCAAAGTTCATGTTTAAGTCCACGTAATGCCCTGATAAGGAAATCGGGATTGGACCTACAGTTTAATGGGGGATCCGAACCATTCTGCGCCTCCACCGGGTATCGAATCCGGGACCCCTTAATTACAATGCTACTTTGCTACTACTCTATAGGGGAGAACCGATCACGGCATGTGTAATACCTATCACTTTGATTAATTGGTTTGCTTAATTTTTCCTAGCTTTTTGTGCAACTTTGGGCTAATTTGCGATGAATGGGGATGAGTGATGATATGATTAAATTGATGAATGGACACTCATAAACATCCATATGAGAAACTCAATATGCTGACCAAGGCAGAAATTTATTTTATTATAAAACATAAACTAAACGTAACGTTTCAACCTTCTAGCAAGGCCTTCTTCAGACTCTGCACCAAGTACAAATGTTTGTACATTCGAACCCGGGACACCTGTCGTTGTAGCGCGATGTGCTTATCACTCCGCTATGGTGGTCGGCGAAATCTCGCTTAGATATCACTAGTTGACAGAGACGAGTTGATCCTACGGTACCCTAAAACGCTCAGTGACCCATAATAAGTTATGCATTATCAATGGCGCCCCCTTATGGCCCAGTACGCTTAATAATAATAAAAAAGAACGACAAATGAAGGAAAAGATGGGAAAATAGGGGTTCACTACTAAAAAAAAAGTATACGTAATCCTCCTTGCGAAAATCCTGGGGACGACAGTGCATATTCTTTCTCTTTAAAAAAAATCAACAAGACTTCCTCTTATACGTAGAAACTCTCTAAATCCACTGCTAGAGGGCGTCGCAGTATGCAATGACTACTAGAGCCATCTGTGGACGAAACCTCAAACTCTCAGCGCACATCCATAACAGAGTTATATCCATTGTCCGTTTTATACACAGCGCATTTGGAAGGAAAGGGGTGGGAACGTAACGCACCAGAATGACGCAAATTTAAAGCAGCAATCTGAAAGTCGTTGTTATTTATTCGGTTAGCAAATGTTCTCTGGACCAAAAAAACATTGTGTTGTCATTTACACCTTTCTCGCTGATTTTTCTTGTATTGTGTCATTTAACATCGCATTTCTGCTACTTTTGGTTAATCGCGATGATGAGAATGAGTGCTGATAGGATGCAATTGATTAAGGGAACTCACAAATGCCCAGGCAGGGATTCCAACCAGGGAACTTCAGTGAGTGAATCAAAATAGACAACTTAATGAGCTCGGCCGCAGAACAGATACTAATTTTTCTTATCTGACATCTTTGTAAGCCTTATCCTCTTCATCATTCGTATATCTGTTCCTTACCTACAGGAAATTCTCACACCCGTATCTCATTAAATATTTTATTACATGTGATTACATCAACTACATTTTTATACATGTATTGGTACATGGATTTTTCAATGTTGTTTACTGGTTTACCACTGGAACTAATCTAATCTTATTATGAAGGCTAGCAGGATTCACATCAACCAATTATGTGTGGTTAAGGTGAAACACTCGCATTCAGGACATCGTGATTCACATTCCAAGATCGGGTATCATGACGGAGATATTCTCCATGCTCGAATCTCTCCAGGGCGAGCATTACCCTTAACGAAGGCTACGAATGTTTCCTGCCGTTTCTTTGGCATTGTATTTCACGTTCGCCGTTGGTCTACTGGTGCCAACAAAATAAAAGACCAGTGGCTCAAATAAAAAACAACAACAATGGGCGATGTAACTTGGAAACCACAACATACATGAAAGTTCGAATTCGAATCTAAAAGAATTCGAATCTAGGATTGAAAATCCAATATCTAAATCCTGAAAGCAAAATACAGTGCGTCCATTTCGATCTGCAGCCGAGAGATCGGGAGAAACGTGGCGGGCGGCGCTGACGGAGATGCCGACATTTGAGGCCTGTAATGCCCGCTTATTTTTGTGGACATCTTGCAAAACGAGCACTAACCTGTGTTATAACACGCAAAAGTTCTTCTGTAATTCTTCCAAGTTCCACCCTTATATACACAAATAAATACGTTTTAGAAATTATATTAAGAGCCACAGATAATACTCTGTAAAACATTTTAATCATAGTTTTGACCAGTAACGTCCTGCTTAAGTTTATATCCTTGAAAGAGTTTTGTGTCGATGGGGATCGTTTGGAGGTTTCGAATGTGCAACACTGTATCAAGATTACGCTGCAGACGAACCGTTAAAAGCTAATGGTGTTCGTGAGCTTCCTTGCAATCCGAAATCTCCTAGCTCAAGTTTTTTGTTCCTTCGCGACTACAGAGCTGTGAATATAGTGGCAGGCAGATGTAAACCAAGAGCGTGTTAATTTCGTACTGTGCGTAAGAGTGTTATTCTTGGTTACTTGCCGTTACTTGTTTGTGTTATTGCAGTGTGTATGTGTGTTGTGTCAGTCAGACGATTGGAATGCCAGCCGCAAGGTTCACGTTAGAACAAAGAATTTTTATGTATGACACTTACGTGAAAACAGACTCGTGTCGAGACGTGTGTAGGCAATTTGTACAGAAATTCCCAGGCGTTTCACCTCCACATAGAGATACGGTTAGACGTCTTGTCCTTAAATTACGAGAAACTGGATCGTTAAATTTTAAAACACCTAAGCAAAAACGACGGATTCTAACCGAAGCAAAACTCGATGAAATTGGTGCAGCGTTAGAACGTTCTCCAAACAAACCTCTACGCCGTGTTTCACAGAAGATGGGCGTGTCAAAATCATCAGCACATACAGCCACTAAGCTACTAAAATTAAAACCGTACAGAGTTTCTATAGTGCAAGAATTACGGCCCCCTGACAGCGTAAGTAGAATAAATTTCTGTAATTGGGTTTTGCAGAATATTGTAGATGGTATTGTTGATCCACAGTTAATAATTTTTTCGGATGAGGCATGGTTTCACTTGCGTGGTCATGTTTGTTCACAGAACAATAGATACTGGAGCACTGAAAATCCCCGAATAATACACGAAGTTCCGTTACACGATGCAAAAATTGGTGTGTGGTGTGCTGTAAGTGCCAAAAGAATAATAGGGCCTATATTTTTTGAAGACACAATAAATTCAGAGAGGTACCGCACACAAATACTCGCGCCGTTTTTTCAGTTGTTATCAGATAATGAGAGACAATATGGGTATTTTCAACAAGATTCGGCCACAGCCCATACCGCCGCTGATTCTTTGGACGCTATAAGGGAGGTGTTTGATGACAGAATAATTTCAAGAGGTTTATGGCCTTCACGTTCGCCAGATCTTACCGTATGTGACTATTATTTGTGGGGAACCTTGAAAAATAGAGTCTACCGAAATAACCCTCATAGCATCGACGAACTAAAAGACAATATAAGGGCAGAACTAGGAAGAATTACGGAAGAAGAACTTTTGAGTGTGAATCAAAATTTCATCAAACGATGCCAGGAATGTGTGAATGTAGGTGGACATCCTTTTGAACAACTCTTATAACACAGGTTAGTGCTAGTTTTGCAATATTTATATAAATGTCTGCATATGTCCATAAAAATATGCGGGCATTACAGGCCGTAAATGTCGGCACCTCCGTCAGCGCCGCCCGCCACGTTTCTCCCGATCTCTCGGCTGTAGATCGAAATGGACGCACGGTATTAACGCTGAGTCCGGATGTGACATCAAATCTCGAATCCAGAATTCTATACCTTGTCCTCAATCAAGTACATTCGCCTTGTAATCAAAGGGTTCCGGGTTCGATATCCGGTGAAGGCACGTAGTGATTCGGATCGCAGTTTAAAACTGTAGGTCCAGCCCCCATTAGCCTATCTGTGTATAAAGTAAACTTAAACCCTATTTCAATATCTGACGCCCAAGATTCGACATTTACCAGATTTTGATAACTGACAAAGGGACAGTCACAAAGAACACCCATGCGCTGGCCGGGATTCGAACCCGGGACCCCTGGCGTTGTAGCACGCTGTGCTAACCACTCCGCCACGGAGGTCGGCGTATATCAATACCGAAACCACAGTTCGATACCGGAATCCTGAATCAAGAATTCAATACGAGTATCTGAAATCCCAATTCAATATCGAATTGCTTGTTTGTTTGAATTGTTTTACGTCCACTTTACGCACACAAAAGCTAATCGGGAATGGACATACAGTTTAAAGTGGTATCCAAACCACTGTGCAATGTGCCTTCATCCGGAAAGGAACCCGAGACTACTTGATTACAAAGAGACAACGTTACCAAAACATCGGGAGGCCCCTGAATTCAATGAAATTCCACATTTAAATATCTTAATACCGAATTTGAGTTGGATACCTGAATCGTGAATCAGAATTGGATATCCGAATCCAACGCATAACTTTAATAACGGATTCTGTATATATATATATATCTCACTTCCTGCCCTTGCCGAAACCCCCACTCCCCAAAATTTAGGATTCAAGGTCTGAATAATCATTGGCCGAATCTACGAAGATTGGACATCCAAAACTTCCAGGCGGATGATATCATAGGCGCGAACTTGTAGTTCCCCACACATTCTGTTGCATATTCTGAATTTCATGACTTGGCGGTGATTTCCTGCTTCACAAATATTTCCGCTTCCACGCTGGGAAATATCTTACCGGGGTGGAAAAACAAAAGCGTCGCGTGTTCGGAATCGCAACATTGATTAACCGAGCGACCACGTGTGCACAAGCGCGCCTGACGGGGCGATTAGGGGGAAGGGCCGAAAAGGGCACGGGGAGAGCCGAGAGAGAAGGGCAACGTTCACGCAAAGATGCATAATAGATCACAGGAGAGAGAGAGAGAGAGGCCCGGTACACGCCACTTCCTGTTTATCGCATTTAGCACTTTGTATTTATTAAGCAGGCGGGAAGCGCTCTGCTTGCGCCTCTGCAAACTAGGAAGTGGGGAAACACAAAAACGAAGCGAAGCCTCATGTCCGTCATTTGTTTTTCACCTGCAACAGGTATTTTCTCTAGAGGAAAGAACGAAAATGGCTGACAGGGTGTTCCAGCGCGTTGAGTGGCCGTACGGATGGAAACAGTTATCACTAGGCGAGGTTCGGAAAGTTACTTTTTATAAGTCAGCGAGTTACAGTTATTTATTTTAAAGAGTAACTCAGTTACTGGAGCATGAAAAGTAACAAAGTTACAGAGTTATATAATGCTGGAAATTTTCTTGGAAACAAATTACACACAATCATTTTTTTTAAGGGACTGGGAGTACAACATGGTAAGTGACATTTTGGTAATTATTGAGATTATTAAGCAGAAGATACTAGAAGCTTTTCGTGTTGTGTTTAGCAATTTCAGAAAGGTTTAATGGCAAGTTGAATGACATGGGAATTACACGCGAAAATTGAAGGATGGCTCTTTTTACTTTGTAACATAATAATGACCAATACAGGGGATGGACAAAAATATGGAAACACCACGACATCCGAACGGCTGATATCGACGCAATTTTTCCACTTGAAATCTTACGCGGTGCGACATTCTTTTGTTTTGCGCCGTGAGATAGGACCCTGTCGGACAGGCAGGAGTCGACAGTTGCGCTGTAGATAGCGTGCAGTGTGGTTGATACTCAATCATGTCCGAGCTGACAGTGTTTCAAAGAGGACAAATCATTGTTGTCCGCCTTGCAGGCGTCTCTGTTGCCAAAGTAGCCGCTACTTGGCGTATCGAGAGGGACTCTATCCAAGATCATGATGGGTTGATGACATAATAGTGTGTCCGGAAAGACATCATCAGATATACACCTGCGTGGACGAAAATGTACACTGAGTGACAGAAGCAGAAGGATACTGAGGAGAATTGTGACCATGTTTTGCATGAAGAATAGTGCAAGATCTCATTATCCACCATCCAGGACTTGTTTTTGTTCATTCCTCGGAGACTGCAGGCCGTTTTGGAAGCTAAAGGCGGTCTTGCACCTTATTAGTTACAGCATTCCGGCTTTTCTTCGCAGGTGTTTCCATATTTTTGTCCATCCCCTGTATGTTACCCCCCGAGCCCTTCATTTGATTTGGTTTGGTTTACTTTACTTCGCTTTTGTGCGACATTTGGCTAATGGCGAACTTGATGATGATAATATGAAGAAGTTGATAAAGGGACACTCACAAAGAATATCCATGCCCGAGGCGGGATTCGAACCCGGGAGTATGGCGTCGTAGCACGTCGTGTCTACCACTCAGCCACGGAGGCTACACAATCAATTATCATTAATCGTAAGAAATTAAATATATAAAGTATTACCTACATGTGTTTTTCTTTTACTTGCGTTTCTGGTACATAACATATGTCTTCATTAGAAAAATAATTCATATAACACGGCACTTTGTATGTGGTGGCATCAATTCAACTTGTACCTGTCTCTTTCTCTTCAATTCCAAGATCAACAAGATCCACACCCTCGAAAATCGTTTGTTTCTAGCTCGATTACCACATGCCAAATAAATGTAGCAACCAACCCAAAAAGAATGAAGTCTACGCGTGCAATTAGAAATGACAAATTGCAATAAAACGTGGATGTTCTACACTTAACGTGCACGAAAACCCTTTCACCTTAGCTTCCAGAGAAGACACATAGAAACAGTGTTGCCGAATTTAGTATTTCCTCCACTTAACAAATCTTCAAGTCGTAAAGTAACTCTTGATAACGTTACTTTTAAATAAAAAAAGTACCTCTGTTACATTTCGGCTGCTTACTGTTAAGCTAGTTACGATTACAAATCTTCAAAAAAGTGACTGTTACTAGGTTTCGAAATACAGTACAACCTCGTTAATCCGGACATCGATAACTCGGATTTTGCACAATCCGGACAGGTAAAATGAAAAAAAAAAGCAGAATGCAAGGTTTTAAATGTGGCTAGAAGTCAACAAGAGAACTTCCCAAAGAAAAGGCACTCAACCACTGATGAAATTCTGTTTCCCGCAGACTTTGTACTGTATTTAGGCCTATGCCCTTTAAATACATCTTAATAAACGTGTTTTGTTGCTATAAATGGACTTTTAATACACTTCCTACTGTTCTTTTAGGTTATTTCAGTTAATCCGGACACTCATTAAACCGGTCAACTTATCCCCCCCATTAGTCCGGATTAACGAAGTTTTACTGTATGGTTTAAGCAATGTTGTATCCTTAATCAAATCGAAGAAAATCATTTTTCTCAGTCGGAAGTCGTCTGTTAATTACTCAAAATGAAAAAAAAATAACACAAAAATACGCCAAATACCCAAATATATTTTACTGACGTCACTGACCATTTTGCACCCCTTGGTAACGAAATGCTGTGTATGAAAACCTTAACAACTGACGATAAGAGCATTATGACAAATTTGAGTAGGTTGAAAATTTCAGTACAACGATAAGGTATCACGCGAAAATTTCAGAGCCTAACCACGTCAACAAAGGACGATATTAACATCAAGAACACCTACGCAGTACTTCTCCTGTTTGAATTCATTGCACGCAACGAGGAAAAAGCCCTCTAATAGTTATCTCCGATTAATATCCGTCCCTGGGCAAATAATTACGTTCACGTTTATTTATTTAGTTTAATGTTGGAGTGCGATAACAGTGGGAGGGCAGCCTGTGTTATGAAACCTTTCAACGACCTAAAAAAATAATGTGGTGGTGAATTTAACAACATTCTTATATGCAAAGTTTCTACACTCCTTTGTGCTTGCATGATTGCCTCATGTACAGTCACGGACACTTCTGGGTTATGATGACTCCATTTAGTTTCGATAGAATCATTACAACCCAGAAATGTCCGTGACTGTACTTGTGCATTTCCGGTTTTAAGGAGAGCTTGAGAGGCTACAACCCCGGGCGTCAACATCCAAGGGTGGATTCTACTGAGGCAAAAATGCTTTCAAAAGAATTCTTGTTATTTTGCGTTGATTTTCTGCCACTTTTAGCTCTTCGCGACGATGATGATGAACTGTGACATCGTATCAATTCTTTATTTTATTTTAACTTTCTCTAGAAGCTTCAATTCAGCAAGGTTCATTCACTTGTTTACTCTAACTGTCCACTCCTCTCAGGTATTTGAAGTATGCACAGTCGAGTGTTAAGCAGACTTCCACTTCCTGATATATTGAGGCTGCAAGGTTTACAACAGGTAAACAAGTAGTAAGCTGTTTACAATAATCGGAAGGTAAATAAATACTCGCGTATCAGCGTATAGGAAGTCTCCTCGGACTGGGGTTTAGAGGAGCGGACAGACTGGCAGGGACTTACTTTTCGAATTGATTGGAAACAGAGAACAGGTCTTGGAGAGTAGGGAGTAGAGTAGCTGATCTAGCTAAGAAGCCTGGAAAAAGGATTGTTTCATTTTACTCTTCGATATTAACTTCATCATCATTCTTCTAAGTCTAGACAGGTATTTATCCTAATCCTTACCATGTATGATTCGGGTTCAAGGTTCTAAAATCCAACGAGAGACTATTTGCCAATTCTAGTTGTTTAAGATATTTTATTCCAGTTGTGCCTTTTTTGCTGCCAAGCATTTAACTTGTCGTTATGACAAGTGTTCTCATCATTAATGAGGATGAATTATGATTAGCTACATCACCCATTGGAAGTGGCAGGTTCGATCCCATCATTCATTACAATGATACGTGGTGGATTCACGATATTATGAAATGATGAAGGGACTCTCGCAAAGAACACTCGGAGACAGGCCAGGATTCTAACCCGGGACCTATGATGTCGAAGCGCTCTGTACTAACTACTACGCCACGGAGGTCTCTACAAAATGAAATAAATGAGCTGTTTGAAATGGGGTAAAAATATAATCATATAACCAACCATATGACAAAACTTGACTAAACGTTATAACTGAAATTAAATGTTGGAAGGGTGGGTCAAGATGATGTTAGCCCCGGACCTTCATATGTATAAATCAAGGCCCTGCCCATGATTCAAACCAAGGACATTTAGTTTCGTAAGCAACTGTTAAACTCTCCGCCACGAATACCAACAATCTTTAAATTAATATTTATTAAAAAGTGAACTGTCAGCACACCAGGCAGGGCTAAGGGACTGCCTTGTCTGAGCAGGTGCTGGAAGAGTCAGATCTCATGTAAGCACGTGAACTGCTTCTCTTACAAATTAATGTTGCAACAGCTCAGCTAGGCCACGTTGAAATTTACGCCGATCCGAATATAATTAATCTCATAGAGCGTAAAGCTAGGTCCAACTCTTTTAACATGAGAACACCCTTACACAACGCTAATTCTTGAATAGCCAGGGGCAAGAGTGATTGTAGTTCAAAAACTAGATGTATTGAACGCTTCATCCTTGCAGTGTATGCAAACCGGTTTGTGTTAGCTAACTGGGGTTGTCTATGTATGAGGTTTGTTCAAAAAGTATCTGACTTTTATTAATAAAAAAATGTGTGTATTCAGATACCACAATCTTACATTAATCTCCTTCAAAGTAGTCCCCTTGGGCTACACACGCTCTTCCTAACGGTTCTCCCATTGTTGGAAGCAGCAATGGAACGCCTCTTTTGGGATTGCGCGCAGCTGGTCCGCCGCATTTTCAGCTTGGGGAAAAGTCAGAAATTTCATGGAGCCATGTCGGTAGAGTAGGGAGCCTGACGAAGGACAGGTGTGCTGTGTTTGGCCAGGAAAGTCGGTATCTCCAAGCGGAGTTTCTTCTGCTCGATCGTTAGCAGCTTCGGCACGAACTTCGCTGAGATTCTCCTGAGGCCAAATCATTAGTCAAAATGGAATGAACGGGTCCAATGCTGATGCCCACCTCGTCTGAAAGTTCTCTGATCGTGATTCGACGATCCTGCATCACCAGGGTCTTCACTTGGTCAATGGCGATCTCATTTGTGGATGTCGAGGGCCTACCAAAACGTGATTTACTTTCCATTGACGCGCGGCCATCTTTGTCAAAAAGGAAATTCCGACGCCGCTCAGTTACACCTCCTTACTCATCGGCGGTCTTCCGGCGACTGACTGCTTATGCAGGCAGGAAAAAAAAAAGAAAAACTTAGGATCAACTACATACGTGCATCAAACCACGCCTCCCTAACTACATTTGTTTACTCCAAAAAAAATTAAGGTCGGATACTTTTTGAACAAACCTCGTATAAGGGTAAAGAGAGTGAGTGGAGAGAGAGAGAGCGCGCGGGTTCAGAGGCAGAACTCCCTCTCCAAACGTAATGAGAGAGCACGAAATGGTCATCCCTTCTCGATAGCCCTCAAACACGGACAGGAATTTCAGGCTTGGATATCTTCATTTTCGCCGTCCGCCAGCGACTGCCTTTAATCCTTTGAAGCAGGCAGCCCGCACGGCCGCCGAGCGCTCAACATGTCCGCCGCAACGAACGTGCAACTTTGTGCAACACAGGGACCGGATGGGAAAAAAAACCTCCCCTTCGCACTGCAGGCATCGGTACGATAGCAACGCATTAAGACCCCTGAAATACCTGCATTGTGGAAGGCGAGATACAATCCAGTGCAGGCAGAAGGTAACGGAAAGTAATAACCGCGGGGCGTGAAGCATGAATTTATTCGAGAATTAACTCTTCAGTTATCATCGAGCACAGGAAAAGTAAAATGTACATTTACATACAGTATACAATTATAATTATTTACGTCATTCATTAGTTATTATTTGAAATAATTAACGTTAAGGTCCTGCTGGACCTTTCGCCTTCGTCGTTTTAGAAAATTCCCCTCCTTCAGAAAAACCTTTGGCTTCCTAGATAGCGTGGTGGTAACGTCGTCGTCTTGAAATCAAGGGGTACCGGCTCTGATACCGGTGGAGGCACATAGTGCTTCGGATCCGACTTTAAACTGTAGGTCCAGTCCCCATTAGCACATATGTGCATAAAGTGGACTCGAAAAACTGCTATGATATTCTCAAATTTGAAAAATTGCATACGTTTAGAATTCTATCTACAGCATTTTTTCGTGTGGTTTGCTTTCGCTGTTGTCTAGAAATATGTGCTAGAAAACGGGCTTACAGTGCATCCAGAACAGGGTTGCCACCCCAAGGGCATTTACCAGTGTTGCCAACACATGAAGCTAAATCCTCCTACACGCACTCAAATTCCCTAACCGATTAGGGAACTATTTGTGCCTTTCTCACAAACTATGGGCGACCTGTAAAATATGATCATATCTTTCTCAAGAGGTGCCCACCTATCTCAAACACCATATGAAATTCAAGAAGCAAAAGGCTTGTTTTACAGTGTTATTTAGCTACAGACAGGTTGGTTACATATGTGTGTGTCGCTTCATGTACAGAACCTTATTGTTTTGAAAAAAAAGTTTCTATTACATGTATTTATCAACAGTACGGAAAGAATGGACTGGTGTCTCATCCGAACGAAATGGGTTAACGCTATTAAAGATTGCGGACTTTAAGCATAACAAAATCGAAGTTTGGAAAATATACCTGCTACATTAATACGTGGAAGATACATCTCACGTTCGTGGATAAATATTCACACAGAATCCAATAGTTCCCGGATGTAATAAATTCCGGGTTAGTAGACACACTGCAAATAACTAATCAGATCATTTAATGACACCACAAGCGAACTTAGGTCCAGTCCACTTTCGTCCAGTACGCAAACAGATACTAATTACAAGCGAGAGAAAAAAAAAGGAGTAAGGCTTGTTCCACGACGTAATGTTTCCCGGCGTAAATCTCCTCCACCCAATGCCCAGGGTCGTTTACAAAGCAGGCTCTCTTCCCCATCTTCAGAGCAGGGCTCTTCTTCGTCCCCTGCCCTGGGCTGTAATCCATGTCACGTTTACTCTCAACGCTCAGGTTAACAGGCCTCGGGGGAGGGTGTCAAGAGTCGAGGGCAGAAAGAGGAAGCTCGAAGCTCTCCTTACTTGCTCCGACCTCTCTTCGCAAACTCTCTACCAAACTAGTTACTCCTCTCGGCCAGCATCTTCTGGCCCTGCACCAGCACCAAGGAAGCGTCAAGCTTCGATTTTCTGTAAAGGACTGGGAAAGGGTCTGCGGAAAGTTGCTTGATAAAAGTAACTTAAAGTTACTGTAACAAGCAACTCTAAGTTACTTGTAGAGTTACTACTTTCCAGATAAGATACAACTCTTAGAAGTATTGCAGATATGAACTGCAAGCGGATTGCTTCTAAAATGTAACTTTAATTTTCATTAAATCAAAATTTTCACAAAATAAAAATTACATTTCAAATAAATTATATGAGAGAGAGAGAGAGAGAAGAAAAGAAAGCTTTTTTTAACCTTTCTTTCTCTTCTTTCCTTTTCCTTCTTTTCTCTTCTTTCCTTTTCCTTCTTTTCTTTTTCTTTCTTTCTTCCCCTCTTCTTTTTTTGAAAGCAGGAGCAGAGGAAGAAAAATAAAATTCATGCTGAATTGGCAACTATGGCCAAGTTTGGTACTCTCGTACCAGATCGTGACCAACTCGTGAACAGTCATTTGTATAATCGGAGTCACCACAAACGAAAATGTTCCCCTTTCCTTCTGCCCGAGTGTCCTCGTGTTGCCCCGTGTTGCTTCCCCCCTTTGATGGTGCACGGATACATTTTGCTGTAACTGTACGACAGCAACCAACTTGAATGTATGGTCAACAATGGATCGATCGGTCGAGGTAGGCCTGTAGCTTGTCCTCCCAGATTACCTGACTTGAATCCTTTGGATTTGTGTCTCTTGGTTCATCTGAAAAGAGTAAGGCGCAGCTCTCCCCTTGAAACAATTGCAAAACCGAAGCACTGGATTGAGTTTGCCTGTCACCAATTAAGAAATAAATCGGGTGTGTCTGAAAGAATGCAGAACTCAATATTATATTGAGAAGAGCACAATATTAGGAACGGATATAAGCAAACTGCATATTGAACAGCTGTAATAAACGGTTCATTTGCTTTTTCCGGTGCGTCCTTTTCACCCTCACGGTTAGGACCATCACTTATGAATCACCCTACATACAAGGTGAAAGTACACGATAATAGAAGCAAAAAAGTATCAGTAAACATGGGTCTGCAAACGAGCCGTTTTCGAGATAATCGCGAATGTGTGATTACAAGCCGCCACTGACTTCATTCTTTGTAAACGTCGTCCTAGTTGGTAAAATGCTAATTATGTGTGCGAATGTGTGGTTACAAGCAGTCACTGATTGCATTTTGTAAACACCGAGTGCTTTACTCCTTGCGCGTTCAGAGGTTTGCTCTTTGTTTACAAAACAGAACAATTCGGAGAGGTGGCGTTGTAATCAAACAGGATGGATACAATCAGTACAGATAATTGTACATACTTGTGACCAATTCCGAAATGAACCGGGGGTGTTCGAAAGCATTTTACCAACTAGGACGACGTTTACAAACAATCAAGTCAGTGGCGGCTTGTAATCACATACTCGCGATTATCTCGAAAACGACTCGTTTGCAAATCCATGTTTACTGACACTTTTTTTGCTTCTATTATCGTGTACTTTCACCTGTGTCAGCTTGCGCTATTACTTTTGAGACACCCTGTATAATAATTTTATGATATACGTCTAATAGCCTCAGTTTTTATTGTGAAAATACAGGATGAAATACAGAGATAAAAACTCAAACTAAAATGATATACTTGAAAAAAAATATTAAATCCTCTTTGGTCAAAAAAAAATAAAAAAATTAAGAGATAAAATGATGACGAAATCTTTAAGAAAACTTTATTCTTACTATTTTCCCTGCTTTCCATCTACACCGAACGTCCTCGAATCCCAAAGGCAGTAACGGTTGTTGGCACTCATTGCGCTAATTATTAAAGTTCACCGAAGAAACTGAGACTGGTAATTAACGTCAGTTTACAAGAAGAATCTTAGGGATAAGATTCGATCGGGAAGGGGAGCTGAACGGGAAGTGACGTTGCAAGGAGGGAGTGCGGGGAGGCAAATGACTCAGTCGCCTAATTGGATCGAAATTTTTTAATCCGAGCTGAAGTAAAGGAAAAGAGGGGGAAAAGACTCCAAAACTCCATTACCGAGGTAAATGCAAAAGGCTGCAGAAAATCAACATCTTGTCAAGTATTTTGTTTGTTTGCTTCCTTTTTAGCGATGACAACTCTTTACACGTCCTGGCCTATTAAATTACATTCTCTCATCTATAGTATGTACATTCGATAGCCTTTTCTTTTGTTATGAACCTTCTTATACATTATTACCAAGAATCTTGTACATTGGAGTTATGAAATCATTACATAGCATCATAAATGGAAACTTGGGATGTAGCATCCCACTTCACGAACTCTTCCTCAAGAGTGCCTGGGCATAAAACACGGAACAAGGAACTTTCCACACTGCAACTCCCAGGCTCTCATTCGTACAACGTTCCTTATTCCTTAGGCTAGCGAATCAGTTCAACAACATCTTAAATCAAGTAGATATCTTGAGCTCATATTCGTGTTTTATCACCTGCCTACAAAAAATTGTGAATAAGTCATGAATACTATTGTGAAACTGATCTCTGTTTATCTTGGTACTGTCTTGTCTTTTTTGTTGTTGTTGTTCTCGAACACTAGTCTCCTGTTTTACTATTGTTTCTCTCCGGATTAAAAGTGCTCGAAATTCCAATAAATAAATATAGTACTATGTCATTTCTAACACCGTCTGTCCATTTCGCCTTAGGTCTTGCTTGTGATTTTCTTGAAGTTCCCCTTACCATTTCTCTTCAGGCGTTCTTTCAACGTGACCCAGTCAACTCCAACTTTGAGTATTGTTACATCTTATTGTTTGAGTTGTTTTTTTTAAGTCCACTTTATGCACAGTAAGGCTAATCGGGACTGGACCTACGGTTTAAAGTGGGATCCGAACCACTGTGCCATGTGCCTCCACCGGGTATCGAACCCGGGACCGTTACATCTTATTGTAACGAAAGCCTCACACTTGAATACAACCAAATCAAAAACGAAAAGCAGGGGCGATTGTGAATATTGTGTCAAAAACCTGCATTTTTCTTGCCCATACTTAATCATTTCCAAATATCAGAAGAAGTGTAGGGGTTACCTTAAAAACCCAAATGCCAACACCCCTTCCATGGGCTCTATTTTGTTTGTTTTGTTTGTTTTTATTTTCTCAAATGCCTCTTAACTTTTAAAAAGTGAAAAACAAAACCTCTCTCCCGCTCATCAACCTGCCATCTTCCACACTGTATGTATCTACAGATGTAAATTTTCAGGATTAAGAATACCGTTGCGAATCCAAGTTTTCCGGTTTGTTCCTTGACAGAATAGAATATTTATTTTCTGAGCCCTCAGGCTGTACGAATACATATCAAGTGTTAGTTTACAGCTATATAAAGAAATAATGTTACATGAATAAATAACTCTATGCCAATACACACATACACAGGCTAAAGTTAGGGTTCACTCTACAGCAAAGGAACGTTACCGTAGTACACATATACAGGATGGAAATCACAGAAGTCACTCCTGCCCCGGATGCAGTCCCCTATTCCTCCATGTAATACCCTTCACTTTCCCTTAAGGCTTGTAAATTTTTCGTTCGTTCCTTCCAAATAGTGTTCAGATAGATACCTAGGGCTCTGATGTTATGCTGCGCCCATGTGTCCAGACGCCAGTATAATCTTCTATGGGACTTGTTATGTGATTGTCCCTTCAGCATTCATCCTCATCTTCGCAATTAGCCACACCTGGCAGAAACGCGAAGTAAAATAAATCATTTATTCATTCCAAGTGTCAGAATAAAAAAGGTAATGTATAGCCACAATATGCCACCTCGCTAGCGGGTATGTTGTGCTCAAGACATCATCACCGAAGGTTCGGGTTTCGAATCCCAGCCTGGAAACGGATATTGTTTCTTCGAGCATCCTTTCATCAATTTCATCTAAACACTGTTCATTTACACTGTCGCAATTACCCTAAGGGGGCAGAACGCGATGTAACATAAGAAAATTATACCAAAATAAGCGTGCCCATCCACCAAAAACCTTTTAACCCTGCGTCTTGTGTTAAATAGTCGTTCATGAAGACTCGTGAAGATCTTAAGTTCATCGTGGCATCTCAAAAATCTATTTTTCTATGAAGTAAAGATTTAAGTAATTTTGTGCAGTGTCTACCAGCCATTCGTACGAATATGCCGGTTGGTTCGATAAATCCCGATGATTCTGTCATTCTGAGAAAAAAAATTCTGTAAAGCAGTGAACTCGAATCAGTCAATAAATCTGTTCCCAACAGATACCCGACGGAATCGATTTACTTGCCCATATTATCAAGGACGGTAAAGACACGTGGATCCATCTACCGCAGAATTCCGAAACTACAGCGATTCTCCTACCTATCGATGTAGAGGTTAGGACGGGCTTCATTTCAAGCTTATATGGCAACGTTCTATGTGAATCAGGAATCTGACACCCCAATTACTGGAAGCTCAAATATACATTGCTTGCCCATCATTCGAGCCCGGATTTCTAGGAACTAAAAGCTCCCCAAACATGCAGATAAGAAAGTAGAGGAAAGGTAGGCTCTAAAAATAAATGAATTTAGATTTATTTTTGGTCGCTTTTCTTCCCCTTTTGGCTAATCGCAACGATGAGAATGATGGTGATTAGATTAAATGCATGGGGTAATCACAAACGCACATGGACGGAACACAGTTCCCACGGACGTTGTACTGGCTGAAGGTACAGGCGCCAAAGCCTCGTTTGCCTGCAAAAAAGGAACTTTCCAGGATGTAAATGGTCTTCCGAAAAAGGTTACACCTTATATCCCACAATGGAAATATGCAAATAGCAGGTATTGGCTTGGGAATAAATAGATGATGGAATAATTGAGAAAATAAAAGAGTCGTACAGTAGTACAATGTACTCGATAGCAACGTACACTCATATCACTTGGCAGTTTGTTTCTTTACACAGCATATTTGCAGAAGCTGCAAAAAATACAATTCAACTTACAATTGTATCAATATACTTGTATAAAACACATCTTATTATTAACTTCATTGACTGTACAACGCGGAAGACTTTAGCCAACTTAGGGCCTCCCCGATGGCGCAGTGGCAGCGTCATTGCCTTGTAATCAAGGGGTCCCGGGTTCGATACCCGGTGGAGGCACAAGTGGTTCGGATCCCACTTTAAACTGTAGGTCCAGTCCCGATTAGCCTTACTGTGCATAAAGTGGACTTAATACAGCAACTCAAAACTTTAATGCAAAAAGAAAACAAAAAAATAACTCAAAACTTTCGCCAACTTAGCACACCTATGGGTTCCCGCTTATTCTTCGAAAGCAACTACCCTGACTTTCCTAAGTAATTTTTTAAAAAAATTATTCTTATCCAAATCCTTTTTGCAATACTAATAGGATATGTAGCTGTTACATTAAACCAAGCAACTTGGGAAAAGCGTGAAATGTGATTATCAGTCACTATAAATGTTGCGACATACGATGGCCGCGCAGGGAGTGTGAGAAACATTCGTTGTCGTAGTCACGTGACTCCACTGTATCGAGCATACGCGAAAACTCGTAAATGGGGAGCTGTATACTCCTGCCAAGCACAAAAACCATCTAATTTCCATGGCTTTCCAGGTTTCCGAGTGTTTTTACAAAATTCCCTGAATTTTGCAGATTTCGAAGGATACCCAGGTCAATTACATTCCCGATATCTGCATTACTTGACGCTGGTGTCACAATACCGTAAGCTTTTGAAAACAAAGAAAGCTAAACAAATTTACTTCTACTGCCATGCTCTGAAACGTATTCATAACAATCGGCCACATTATCTTTTTGATGGGGATTCGCTATTTTTATCATTTCCCCGGGTTGTTTGTTTATTGCCCGCAATATACTTTTGTGAAGGTAAAAAAAAAAATTGTTTCGCACCCAAAAAAAATTCTTCTCTTGATATCAAACAGTACAATTCATTGGAGACTACTAAAAAACGCACACATAAAACAGTGCATGTTTCAATTTTGTGCTCCCTAATAGCCTTGGTAATTAAAAATCGGTTAACGACACAAAAGGGAGTACCCACTAACAATGCGGCCGTTTAAAGTGTACTGCATCATTATTAAGCATATAACATAATTAAAATTGTGCAGTTCGTTTTACTGATAAGGAACTTACTCAATGAAATATCTTCAACGTGGTGTAAACGACTTAAAGCTCAGGTATTTAGCAATGTTCCAGTAATTGACACAAAGGTTCTGGGTTCAAATCGCGAAGAGCCTTTAATGTTTTCGCCGGAAATTGTTACGGTGATTATTATTATTATTACGCAAATAATATTTTCCAACATACAATGAAAACGTAATTTAAATGTCATTTACACGGAATAGAAAGAAAGCAATTTGCACAAATATTTTGCCTCCAGATTTCAATTATTATATCGTTAATTAAGAAATGCATTTCTAAGGCTGAAAATGTTAAATTATAGTATTACTCCACAATTATTATATTCAACTTACCATCATTATTACTCCAATTGGCAAGACACATTGTTATGACTATAAGCAATAATACATCGAAAGGGGGGTGGGGGGCGCTATGGGAGCCAAACTCCCATTATTTTAATTTCATTTCCTTGGAGAAATTGGACAATCATTCAATTTTCTAGCTGTACTGAAAATGTTTCTTAAGCATGTAAATTCACATTAAAAATTCCAAGTGCGTAACAATTAGTTATTCAAATTAGATATTCAAATTTAAGATTAAAATAAAGGGGTTAAATCTGATTAAAATAATTTCACGTACAGGTGATCGCGTCAGAAATAAATGAAAATCTAACGGATATAGCTTTTGAATTTCTCATAAAAACAAACATGTTATTGGTTTTAATAGGTAATTACTGACTGCTTTGTTGTCAAAGGGAATTGGGTTTGACTCCCCATGGTGGTATAGCGCAGCGGTTACGTTTCCACTTGAAACTGTATGTTTAATACCAGATTTGCTCTTCTGTGGATGAACAGTGCGTAATATAAACTTTGCAAAACTTTAATCTCAGAACTTAAAATTCATCTATTTACTAGCTGAATTTTACGTCGGTACATCTAAACTATTGGTGAATGGCGAATGCACATATTACGAACTCCAAACGACATCACTGTGCGTTTATTCTTAAAGAGGTAAGACGTTTATATGATCAGAGCTTACATGTATACGTTTTCTTCTCATAGAGCGTAAAACCATTGTTTTGGTAGTGGCAAAAATATATCAAACGTGGTAATAACATAAATTGCATCTTCAAATCCTTACATGCAGATTTAACAAATAATTCCAATAACTGATTCTTTTATAACATGCTCAAATTTAAAAGTGTGTGTGTGTATATATATATATATAATATATGGAGGACTCTCCGAAAGTAGCGTGTTATCGGAAAATATTAAATGGACGGGCAGCAGAACGTTGTCAACTTTCCAATGCGGAAATGAACTTTGCAACCATTCCCGTATTCATCCTTTAACATTATGCAGCCCGTCAATTAATGATGCGACTCTGGTTGTCTACTTCCAAGGATGTGACATCAAAATCAAAGGGTATTACAAACACATGGGACGTTAGCCTAAGAAAGAGTATATTATTTTTAACGATTATTCAAAGAAGAACAAAGGGAGTTGCGATCCCGGAAGAATCTTACAAATGCATGACTTTTCCGGCGAAGAGTGAAGGATAGAATTAACGACAATAGATTTGTCTTTCATCTGATGGATACCACCGACAACAGGCGTTTTGTTTGAGAGCGTTCACATCGAAATGCGAGGCTTTGCTGACTCTCAGAGAAAAGTTATTGCTGAGAGTCACGCACAAAGGTTATTTGAGATCCCGATTTGTGTAATATTCTTCGACTGCAATCCTCGGTTTACCTGCGTAAATATTAGTCTTTATTCCTTACGTTTCTATGTCGCAACCGTGAGGTATTTCTTACATGTCAATCTTCAGGATATGTTTTTCCGTGCCAATGATGAAGTTTACGACTTGGATATTGCAGTTCTCACAATACGATTCTAGAAGCAAATAAACAAACACATAACAATGTCAATCTGCGAACAAGTAGCATGTCTCAATATAAATTGGCTTGAAAACTTGTTTCAAGATCCTGTCGTACTTCTGCGGGATTTTCTTTTCCTTTGGGGTATTCACCTTTTCAATAACTTTTTCAGTTGTTTGCAATGCCTAGCTAAGATCTGGGAGTGGCTAGGTTGAAAAAAATATATGTATGTACCTAGGCATGAAACAAAATACAATAATATATATATATATATATATATATATATATATATATATACACACACACACACACTACGTCCCAGCAGTCTGTGGAGCAAATACGTACGCGTTGCTGGAAACGGCTGTTAGCTGCGGTCTCGTTGCCTCCTACATGCAATCCCATTTCCTCTCTGCATTTCAGTGGTCGAGCCCTCTCCAATCATTCTTTACAGATTACTTATTTTCATTCGTTTACTCCACAGACGTCTGAGACAGAGTATAGAACGCTATGTAGTAGAAAGATGAAAAAGAAAAATGGGGATTTATATATCTACTACTTTGACACATACACATGCACCATATATTGTTTTTTTCTCGTAGATGCTTTAAAGGAGAATTGCAGAAATTGGACATTTTTAAAACAGAATTCTTCCACATCTACGCATGTTTTCCAACGCTGAGTGTGTGCCTGGACAGAGCTAGAAAAATAGTATTTGAGTAGTGCGCGCGACATTTCTTGCTCTGCGAAAAGCTATCAATCCATCTGTACGCGAATTGAAGCCACTGCCAAACTACCTCCTCAATTTGCAAACTTTCTGGAGAGCTGAACATGAACCACTGAGATAATCAATATATTGAATCAAAGAAAACAATTCTATCGGTTTGAAGCTTCCAGCTTCTATGTGTCATTTGAAAGCAGCTTTGTAAACCGATGATTAAGTCAAATCAAGTTTATTTCTGGTCCGGCATATTACTTTCCAATCTTTCTCTTTATAGTCTGTGTACTTTGTGCAGTTATATTACGAGGGTTATTTCATACATAATGCACGCTTTTTTTCCTTACATGCTATTTTTTTTGCATGTTAAGCAGTATCTCCTTACAGTCATTCAGTGTAGTCCCCTGCTTCTCAATAACCGTATCCCAACGTCTCGGAAGATTTGCTGTGCCAGTTAGAGTACCACTGTTGTTCACTTCACGGATGACTCGGGTACCGCTGCAGAAAACTCTTCCAGAGAGGAAAAGCGTTATCCACGTACGGGGTATTTCAACTTGGGAAATAAGACGAAGTCTGTTGGACTCATGTCTGAACTGTATGGCCGGCGGGTCAATACTTCCTACTCATAATTGCTCAGGAAATCGGTCACAACCTTCCTCACTTGCGGGGATGCAAAATGAGTGGTCCATCCCGAAACAAGCTAGGTCGGTTTTTGTGGATTTTCCTGTCTCATTTTTTCGATCCAAATGCTACTGCGGCACTAGTTTCGTTCGAGATTATCGTAAGGTACGCTACTTATAAAGAAACAGGCATATATCCCCGATACGAATCATACACTTCCCTCTGTAAACACCACAACCTGCCTTCTCTCAGCAAAAGAAGGAAGACGCAAATGCTCTGTTTCTTATACAAAATCATGAACAATAATATTCAAGTGCAACATCTTCTAGAACAAATACACATACGTGTTCCTATCTCCAAGACACGATCCAAAGGGGGCCTCTTTTACTGTAGTAACAGAAGATCGAACATTATAAATAAATCACCTATCAGGAGAATGTGTGAACTGTACAACAGATGTTCCGAAAGGGAACCAAAATTAGACATATTTCACATGCCTATTGGGACATTCAAAAATGTTATTCAAGGAATGGAAGAACAAATGTCAACAATGTAAACATAAACGCAATATTTGTAAATATATATTTCTTTCGTAGTTTATACTCAATTACATATATGTACGTACTTTCTAGTGTGTCAATTATTTACAGGTAATTTATTACACACATAATTAATATATTTCTTTAATGTAAATAACTTCTATCCTTGATTTATCCTTGTTTATTTTATTTCCATATTTTATGTAATTTATAATATATTATATCTGTATCTTATATATATTGTACATGGTGGTAAAGATCTGATATACTGAGTGTAAAGATAAATAAGAAATGTAGAACACTGTAATTGGGCATTCGCCTGTTGTGTTTAGTAATAAATAAATAAATAAATAAATAAATAAAGGTGATCATTTGCTTCACCTTTGCTTGTGATTATAATTTTTTTTTTGGTCGTGGAGATGATGGGACTTCTCTACTCGTTTGACTGCAACTGCTACTACGGTTCAAGATCTACGGTCCACTGTTTGCTCACCACAAACTTCACGCAAAGCACTGTGAATTTATGTTGGGTTTTTGCCACGTAAACTTTCAAATTTGATTCACGATGTTTGGTCTTCCTTCAACAGTCACAGTAGCCGAGGCGCCTGCAGACGCCATGTCTAGTACTCGTAATTTCCAACTGGCGTACACTAGGAAACTGATGAATACACGTGCTGCTTCCACAAGCCTTCAACTGAAACTGGAGTAACATTTACTCTGATTGCATCATCCACTCTGCAGTGTTGCCACATTGCACATTATTTTTTAAATGACCCTCGTATGAAGTGTGTTTCTAGAAAAGTTAAAAAGCACTACTTCCATACGCTCACATTTAAAATTCTAGTTTCCATCCGACAAGAGGTCATGTACGTAGATCTCCATTTCGATCTGTTCTTCGCGTTATGTGAAGGAAACTGTACCCCTCATCCTTAAATTGGTGCTGTAGCATGATCTTAGTGTAAAACATATATTAACACACAGAGAGCCACACTGGATTATAATAATAATGCAGACATAATAGTACTAAAGCTTCCACTTACTTAGTTGGTCCGGACAGGAGGTTGCATGACCTTCTTCTGTATTGTCCCACTCCATTGCTCACGAACCGCTACATGGAGACCTTAAAAATAATAATAATAATAAGGTTGTTAGACATTTTCTTTGTCCCAAAAATATAGGAATTATGTTAACACAAACAATCCTAGCACGATCAACATGTACAAAAGCAAACACATTATTTTTTTAATTACAGAGGATAGCTTCCTTGGTCCATCATATCACAGACCTACAGTTCAAAGTGCGATCCGATCCACTATGCGCCTCCACCGGAAATAGAATCTGCGACGCTTCGATTAAAACCTCGAGAGTAAAAATGACTGCAGCGTGGTGCTCATCACATCACCTCCAATATGACCGAGATAGAGAATGTGTAGGGTCCAACCTCCACAACCCTTACGTACCTTTATGGCACGGTGGAATGGACAATGGATAGCTTTATATTTTTTATTTATAAGTTTTTCCTTATTTTGAGTCGGAGATGGGAAGAAAAATTCAATCAGGAGAAGGGAAGAAATATTCAATCACCCATTTTCTTCTTGCTCTCATATTCAACGGAAATTCATAATGGATTTCTTTCAATGAATTCCGTGAGATGATATTCGAAAAAGAGAAACACGGACAACAAAAACAAAAACAAAAAAAAAACATTTTTCTTGCGTCAACCCTTGCAGAAACTTTCCCCTTCTTGCGAGTCTGTTATTTTTTGTACCAGCCACTCTTCTACCCAAAATTGGTTCCAGAGTCACCGCTGTTTTTTTGTTGTTTTTTTACCATCTTCCTAAAGCAATGTTTCTTTTCCTTCCTCTTTCAGCGAATTCTCTCCCCTATTTCCGTTCTTCTCGTGCGTTCATTCTGAATGACAAGACACTTCATTTTGTTTAGACTTTCCGGAGCAACAGGCAACACTCGCCCTGGATATCTCGACTCGGAGCTCTTGGGGGGGAACGAAAGGGGAAGCTGCGGAATGGGGGATTCAGAAATTTAATGAGATCATAAAAACGGAGAATTCGGAACTGCGTAAAATGTAAATTCTCTCAGCACTAAAACAAAACTAACCGCACTACAGGCACATACTGGAAATCAATTGACACCCAGGCAAAGTATTTAATATTTAATATTTAAATTTCTATAACTGTAATTATTAGTATTTTATTAGTACTATTTTCACACAGATTTTGCTTAAAATTGAAGCGAAGCTTACGTTAACTTGGCTATTTTATTCTTTTGTTCTTTCTAGTTTTCTATCCATTTGTATATTTCTCTATTTGCACGTCATATTTGATATGGCAATTGCTATTACACAGAGTGTGCCACGAAATAGTAGCCCCAGACTAAAACAACGAGCAAGTGGATAAAGTATAACTATTACTTTATTATTATCATTATTACAGTCACTTTTTATGCAGGTATTTGGTGACATACTTGTCATAAGAGGTGGTGAAAATAGCCCTTGTTTAAATTAACAATACACTGTAAAGCCTGGCATGCGGTACTGTTGAGTCGGACTATAAGGCAAAAGGTTTAAGTCCATCGGCTTCTCATCAAAAATGTAGACAACCGTAGAGGGCTGCGTCAGCTAAAACCAACCACGTCGACGAACCGGCCACCGCCAATGACGAACCTCGCCGCACCCCTCCTTAAAGCGTCAATGGCCTCTGCATGTTATGTTATGGCTTTCTACCCTTACTGACGCTGTGTGGCTCAAAATAGAATACTTGCGCGACATGCAAGGTTTGTTTGTAACTGTGTTTGTTGTGGTTTCGATGTTTGTGGTACTTCTAGGATTTCTCCATGAAATAGCTTTACCTTCAGATGCAAGGGAGATGGTAGCGAATGTTCAGAAGAATTCTTCCAACGCGCAAAGAGCTTCTGGGAAGCAGGCAACATGGATGTATGGGCAATAAAGTCCGCACGGAGTGGCGGGAAGCAGATATACCTTGTGCCTACAATAAACGCCATGACATTCATAAACCCGAAGGTCTGTTGCAGCAGCAAATACGATATTGTTTATATATTATTAGCATATTGTTTTTAGTATTGTATAGTTAAGAAATTAGTATCGCTATTATTAACTGTCATGTCCTTAGATGGCAGGTTCATGTGAAATTCTGTAACATCGTAGCCTTGTAATCAAGGGGTTTCGGGTTGACGCTTTAAACTGTAGGTCCAGGACCGATTAGCTTATCTGTGGAACTGAGCTTTAAAAAAAAACTCAAACTTACATGAAGATGACGATTGATGATGATGAAATTGGTGTGAAGAGTCATTCACACCCTTGCCGAGATTCGAACCCAGTATCCCTGGCGTTGAAGCACGCCTTCTAATTAATCCGCCGCGGAGACCAGCTCTTTTAAAGTACGTGACTATGTTTTACAACCGCACACAACGGCAAGCAAAATTACTGTGCCATACATTCTAACCTTTAGACAAGAGGATAAAGGTTTATGAATAAAAAAAGTAATATGCACTACCTGAAGTAAGTTTGCTTTCAATTTCCTCCCTCATATCGTTCCCCTTTGTTAATGTTACACTACTAAGTACTTGAATTTAGCATACATTTCATGTAGGTTCCATGAAACCAAAAGAGTTGGTCCTCACTCCTTAACTCAACAATGCACAGCCCAAACTCCTCTGGACAGAATCACCTACTAAGTAGTCGATTTTCCTATATTCATCCCCTAAGGCCAAAGGATAGAAAGATGGAAATACTTATTGCGTTGTGCATTATACATACATCTCTGTATGGTTGTGGCTTGCAGAGATTTATATAAACTGACTGATGAACACGTGTAGTAGGCCGGCTTTAGACGGAAGCACATCCTTTAACATTTTTGCTAGCATAAATACTATGTAAATGCTTCCAAAAATCTATAGCAGATATTACTTTACACGAAAGCATTTCATGGAACATTTCGGTTAGCTCTTGCGATTACAATGTATAACATATACACTACAGCATGAAAGGCAAGTTGACTTACACCATCTATGTTGAGTGCACTGTGTTTGCAATTGAAACAAATAACTAAAATATTCTTCCATACGTGTACAGAAAACGTTGTAAAGTATGTATTTAAGCAGCGCCATTGTTTTGTACCTAATACCGTTTAATATGGAACGTTATTCCTCTCGGTTGAAAAGTTATCGGCTTTAAAAAATGTGAAGTGATACATTGTTTACATCTTAAGCGGCCGCCATTACAGCTGCACTCGTGACCTAGAGGTCGCTTCTGATTGGTTATGCTACGAAAAATGCTACGGAAATAGGACGGGTTCCTTGAGAAATGCCATGAAATATGCCATGGCATATGAATTGCCATAAGGTTTTTCACTTTACGCGGTAGCATTTTGGTCATGGCATAGCCTATATGTTAACAAAAATGCTAAGGAAAATGCTTTCGTCTAAAGCGGGCCTAAAGTACTATCTTCTATAAGATGTTTTGAAGCATTTACTTATAGGGTGACCACTCTAAGACCATGAAAAAATTCAAGTATAATTCCCAAGTTTGAAGGCGAACTTTCCAACTTTCTATTCCAACCTTGCTTATCACCCCCCTTCCACACACACAAATGCAGTATATTAACAAAATTAAGAGTCTTTGATTCCAATGTATCCAAAAATTCTGATTCAATTAAATTAAACATTATATAATAAAATATTTAATTTAAGGTGTGGAGTTTACATTTGCAATTTCACATACTCAGACTAGTAATACATCTTCAAACACAAGTCACAAATGTTACGGTATATACTAACCTACGAAAATGGTCATTGTATAAGAATTTCAAAATCAAATTTACCTAATAAATATAAACTCAATGTGATTTGGATTAATAAAACTTGCAATTTTTCACGTCTACGGAGAAAAATTCACGTAGAATTCACGCATGATTCCCGGAGCTAATAATACACGCATAATTCCCGGAATTCAAGGAATTCCCGGTGAGTAGCCACAATGACTTAGCATTTATGCTAGCAAAAATGTTAAAGGAAATGCTTCCGTCTAAAGCGGATTTTAATCTTATGAATGCTAATATATTATATCAACGGATATGGTACTAAACTAATCCTTCATAATTATTGCGCTTCGTTCATTCTATCTTGACATTTGACCAGTTGGGTTTTGGAAGATAACTTTCAACGTTATTTATCGTCTGACGAACAACCATAAATACAAAGTATAACACAAGGGTGGTTAGCAAGTTAAGGGATAAACAAGAACGTGTACTTAGATGGTAAACAAGCACGTCCTACAGTGGTATTTACATTTGACTCTGAAAAAGCACCCTGGGATGTTGTGTGACGCAAGCTTACTCAAAAATTAAACAGGCACACCTGCTTGTTTATTCTGTTGGTTTGCAAATGAAAATTACCTAGAATCTAGTGCAACTGAGAAACAAGGAGGGCTGATAAAAAGATATTGACTACCCGTGTAGGAACAGTCTCCCAAAGATCAACCATTGAATTTTATTAAATCAGCTATCAATATAAAAGTATTTTAAGTGTGTTCGCTCTTCATAAAAGGGCATAACAGTAATATATTCGACGTATATAAACCATATTTAACATAATTCTTAAATATCGATTATTTTGATTAAACAGGCTACACAATTCCTATGGAATTTCTTGCATAGTAATGTGCATTGTTACATAAACTATGCACAACATTTACATGATTTTAGAATCCCGTTTGATATTTTCCTCTACATACGTATTTCTGAATAAGTGTCTTAGTATAATATTATCGGCTAGATGGCCGAGACAATAAGCAATATGTGGTTGTGCAAACGCAGAGATCACGAATTCAACAAGAAAACAAAATATGGGAATTGAAAGAAACATCCCTAGCGAAGACAAGAAACAAACATCAAGGCCAAACTATGAGCCTAAGACGACCACCGAACAACGCTGAGAAGACGTGCCCAAAAGAAGCTTATTGCAATAAACAAGCCGTAGAAGGGTAGGGAAGGAAACGCCCTTCCGAACCGGATTACATGGAAACAAGGGCCCTACGAACGCAATACAAAAATCTTAGAGCACCTGTCTCTGCTTTTTGAACGAGCTACAGCTTTTACGCCGCTCAATGACTGCCATATCCCGATAAATACATACAAATCTTTGTGAACGAGTCTCCCGGATGGTGCCTTGTAATCAATAGGTCCCGGGTTCGTATCTATGTGGAGGTACATGTCAAAGTTGTTCTGATCTCACTTTAAACTGATCGTCCTGTTCCGATTAGCCAATCTGATCACAATATTGATTGATTGAATTGGGTAATTTTACGTCACTTTTCTGCACGCATTTGTCTAATCGCGACGATGGGGATGTGTGATGATTGATGAGATTGGTGAAAGGGAACTGAAAAAGAGCAATCAGACCCAAGCCGGGATTCGAACCTGGGCCCCTCGCATCGTTGATCGCTGTGATAACTACTCAGCCACGGAGATATACTATCTATCTGAGCATAAGTGGTCTTAAGATAAAAAACTTAACGAATAATTATCATTACAGGTAAATATAAGGGAAACGAAATGAAACACAACAGAAAAAATAAATAAAGTTTATGCAAGACCAGACACACCCAGAATAGAGTAGAATAGGAAAGTTTTTATTAATTTATATATTTATTTATTTGCAGTGGTGACTTTAGTGGCTCGGGAAGGCCTTAGTTCAACAAAAATGTAACCTAAATAATATTTTTCTGGCAATTTTAATAATAAAAATAAGTACACCGGGCCCGTTAGCCTTATTACTAGCTATTTCAAACGCTGGTAATTTAGATTATTCTCCATTAGGATAATTTGAAATTCGAATCAACTTCAACCGCTAATTATAGCACAACATATTTGGCAATATTTTATTGCATCCTCGCAATTCTGCTGCAATTCTATGCAATTAGCAGTTCTCATTACCTAAACTTAATGACTGGCCTACGTTCCCTTATGAATGAAAATCAGGCAGATATAGCGTAAACATTTTGTATATGGTTTCACCTAAGCGCAGGTAACTTCAATTTCGTTTTATCCGTGGTTTGATTGCAGTCATAAAAGTGCTCGTAAACACACGGCAGTTTTTATTCCTTCAGGCTTCTCATCATTAATTTATTTCTTGCGTCATTACGAACGTTTTCCGGTCAATAAAATGGGCGGGCGCTGCTGATGACGTCCCTCTCCTGCAACTCATCTCTGGATAAACCATATTTGCTATTTCAAACGAGATTGACGGAGAGCGTCTTACCAACAATGGGAAATAATGCCAGCCAATACAAATTGTAACGACCGCCATGTTAGGCAGATTTCAGTCGTACGGTGGCTCAGTCGGTAACGCGTCTGACTACCATGCTAAAGGTCCCGGGTTCGATCCCCGGCCGGTTCAAATCCGGGAACTTTTCTAACGGTGGAAGCGGCCCCGGCGCCTACCCAGCGTCGAATAACATGGGTACCTGGGGGAAACCCTGGGGGGTAAAGGCGGTCAGGGGCGTGATGCTGATCACATCACCCCCACTCACGACCGGATCAAGAAAGTGTGGGGCGTTACCCCCACACCCCCTATACGCCTTCATGGCGTGGTGCTATGCACAGGGGAGCACTTTACTTTTTTTTTTTAATATCCATTGTTGTTCAACAGTGTACAAGATTGAAGTAATTTGTCTTCGTTATAAACTAAATCTTTATTTAATTTTTATGTGCAAGGGCAAATTTGAATTACGTATTTGATAAAATCAGTTTAGTTATTTCTATATAGTTTAATATTGTAATATTATAGCAAAGTACTATATCTCCCTTGTTTTCAATAAAAATATCGTTTTGCTATTGGCTGTTTACGTTAGGAGTGGAGAAACCTCGCTACGTGTTTTTGGCGATGTAAAAACTTTTACGTTGGCATTTTTAATTGTTGCCAACCTGAACTTTAGCTTACTATCGCTAATTACCATTAATCTGTTATATAAATTATCAGTTTTTCTTGTGTTATTTTA
This sequence comes from Lepisma saccharinum, assembly GCF_977018435.1. Lineage (NCBI taxonomy): Eukaryota > Metazoa > Arthropoda > Insecta > Zygentoma > Lepismatidae > Lepisma > Lepisma saccharinum. The sequence goes on from NC_139234.1 coordinate 20,174,172, forward strand.
TGTTATGAGTTTGTATTATTGTAAGATAGAACAATCTGTTATGCTGCGCCTCGCGCTTGAGGTAGGCAGTTGAGGTCTTGCTATTAACTGTGAAGGCTATCACTGCCTACGAGCGTGCAGGACCCGACAAATTATAATTTTAACTTGTGCGAATCAGTATGTACGTACGCGATTCGTGATTAAAGATTTTGGACATTTTAATTATGAAGTATTTGAATTTCATTTACTGTCACGTAGTTTCCTTCCTGGAGGAAGGGTGGATCGTCTTAATCCCGATCCCTGGGTGAGAACTGGTGCTTTCAACTGACCAGCCGGAGCAAGGAGCGGTGTGTTGCCGACTCGGATCTCCATACCCTGGAGTCACGAGTGGTGACACGTTGCAAAGTGTTTCATCCTCGTTGCACACGCCCACAAAACATTCTGGTACACAATTTCGTCTTCGCCTGTGTGTGTGGTAGTTGAACAGTCGATACATTTTTTAATGCTGTAATATATACGCAGCATGGTTGTTAGAGGTCCAGGAATTTTAAGTAAATTCAATTCCGGTCCAGGAGAGAAAATCAGCAAGCGTAAATGGGTTCTGGACCGTAAAGAACCTTTTTATCTGTAGAGTATTTCAATTCGGTCCAGGAACCTCTTTTCCGGATCAGTTTAAATTCGGTCCAGGAACCTTTTTTCAATGTAACAATATGCAACTTGGACCGAATTTATATAAATTGTGCGAGAAAAAAGGTTCCGTTCCTGTTGCGGAACACAATAGAACCCATTAGAATGTATGGGTTTCTGTACCTTTAACAACCCTGATATGAAGCCGTTCCAGCTATCAATGCGAAATCTGATTAAATGAAAAAAATTGGAGCTTATTTACTTGATGCGTATATTAATCTTCGTCTCGATTGTCCGTTTGTATGGTGTTGGCAACAATCAACATTTATCGATACATCCAGATATCTCAGACAATGGAAACGTAACATTCGATGGAGAGACCATCTTCCTTATTCTACACGATACAAAGGACCTAGATCTGTTTGTCTGTCTACGAAATATATATTTAACCTAAAACAATCAAATGCTGACCAAGGCAAAATTTATTGCAGAAAAAATTATACACTAAAACGTAACGTTTCCACCCTCTAACAGGGTCTTCTTCAGACAAAAGATTCACAATGTGTGATTATATTGTGAATCTTTGTCTGAAGAATACCCTGTTAGAGGGTGGAAACGTTACGTTTTAGTGTATAATTAATTCTACAATAAATTTCGCCTTGGTCAGCATTTGATTGCTTTATTAACATGGAAACAAGGCTTAACAGTGTTACCATGTTTGCCCTTTGATATCTCAGAATCAAATAAAGCTTCAAACATGTAATTTTATGAAAAACTCAATATGCTGACCAAGGCAGAAATTTATTTTATTATAAAACATAAACTAAACGTAACGTTTCAACCTTCTAGCAAGATGGAAGAAGGTGTTAGAAAGAGTGGAAAGGACAAGAGAGAAAGAGGAGAGAGGAAGGAAGAACAATGAAGTAAAAAGAGCGTGAGATAAAGAGTCCAACCACATTCTAGATGGAAGAAAATATGTTCAGACTTTTAGGTGAAAGTACAGTTGACAAGGGAAAGCCACCTGCTAGAATGTTCCAGAACAACTTTCTAATAGTCTAGGGGAGTAATGTTTGTGCATATATATTGTTCTGTTTTGTACCTTGTTACATTTGTACTTGGTGCAGAGTCTGATGAGGACCTTGCTAGAAGGTTGAAACGTTACGTTTAGTTTATGTTTTATAATAAAATAAATGTCTGCCTTGGTCAGCATATTGAGTTTTTCATATCATGGAAACAAGGCTTAATGGTGTTATAAATGTAATTTTAGTGCACCGAAAGATAACAAAAATATCCAATTAATACCAGAAAATTGCCGACCTCCGTGGTGGAGTGGTTCGCACAGCACACTATGACAGCAGGGGTCCTAGGTTCGAATTGGTGTTCTTTGCGAGTGTCACTTCATGAATTTCATCCTATCAATTTCTCGTTCTCATCTTTGTGATTTGCCAAAAGTGTCAAGCGATGTAAAATGAACCACATCAATCAACACTAGAAATATTTCCGAATTGGACCGTTCATTTGTCTGTTCATGTGAACAACCGAACTATTTGATATCTGTTGATTTCGCGGATCAATCTGTCCGTCTGTCCTTCAATGAAAGACAAAAAAGTACTACAACAACAAACCTTGTATTGATCTATCTGTAACAAATATACATACAACTATATATTTTGTTGATACAATGCCAATAAGATAATTATTTTTTTAAAAACCATTGTAGTCATGTCGACTATAGGAATTTTGAACAACTCTAAACAATGCACTGTCACATCAATCAAATCCTGCTGACATATCTTTCTAGCCCTTAATGTGTTAATCGTGTTAGGAAAAAATGGTTTCAGTACAATAAGAGAACTGAACTTCATATCCGCACTTTTCTCATTTACCCACGGACATAGCTGCACGCGAACAAACAATACATACTCCTCATTCGTTTTTTTGTTTTTTGGAAAGAACAAACAAAAGAGGGAAAGATGTTTTGATTAAATAAGCTGTTTTGTTTACTGCAACTAAAATGGGTGCTTCAGTACTAAAGTTAAACAAGCAAAATACTTATACATTGCTTGTTACAAGGATATCGCTGACATAGGAAATCAATTGAGATGTATAAGTTTTGTGTTGAAGGTGAGAAAGAACGTGAAAGAAGTTACAAGAAAAAATACTTGATGTAAGGTGTGCCACGTACATATGGGGGTCTCGTATGCAGGTTCATAGCTATCTTTCATCGGTTAAACGAAAGGGTATTTTTAATCCCAATTAAAAACAAATAATCTTAAATCCGAACCAGAGCAATCAAGAAAGGGCTATATACATATATATATAATTAATACATAATAATACAAATATGTATAACAATAATGACCAGGGGCTTCGTTTTACATCAGCTAGAAACAACAACCCCTTTTCTATGTCAATAAAGTACGCATTTTTGTGGTTTCTTGTCATTCGTTTCCTATGTAAAGAAGTCTGCATGCTGGCAGAGCACATTAAAATTTCAGATCTCGTCAACGAAGTTCCCGGTTCAAATCTCGGCCTGGGATTGGGTATTCTTTTTGAGTGTGCTCTCATCAAATTCACAATATCACCACTCATCTTCATCGTCGCGATTAGCCAATCGGCAACAAAATCGACGTGAAATAAAAAAATATACAAATAAAAATATATTCACAGAACACTAGACTACTTAATTAAATGTTAGTGGTACTAACTTGTTTTGATTGATCGATTCGTTATATTTTACATTGTTTTTCTGCCACTTTTTGGGCCTCCCCCATGGCGTAGTGGTAGTGTCATTGCCTTGTAATCAAGGGGTCCCAGGTTCGATACCCGGTGGAGGCACAAGTGGTTCGGATCCCACTTTAAACTGTAGGTCCAGTCCCGATTAGCCTTACTGTGCATAAAGTGGACTTAAAACAGCAACTCAAAACAAAACTCTGCCACTTTTGCTAATCGAGAGATCCGAGGATCATACTGGCTGCGAGTCCCGATGCCAGAGCCTCGTCAGTTTGCAAAATCCAGTCCAGGGTGTACTTTGTGAGAGAGGTGGGCAATTGGGTGTCTTCGGAAACGGCCGCACCTCGCACCCCCGATCCTAACAGGAATTAAGTTATTGTTTATATCTATTTTACGCCATTAGGAATATGTTGCTTTGTAATCAAGGGATTCCGGGTTCGATAGTAGGTGGAGATACACTATGTAACCGAAAGATACCGGACACCCAGTGTTGTTCATTCCAAAGACACCACCAGGTAACTAACAAGGTGTCGGAACTTCCTTCGCAATTATTAACGCATTTACTCTTCGAGGTAGGCTTTCCACTAACAAGGGAGGTTATATAAGTTTCCCCCTCCGACTTCCATAAAACTTGGCAGTTGTATAGAGGGGCCCAAAGAAAGAAATACGGTGTTTTTTTGTTTCGGATAAAAAACTGTTTTAGGGGGCAAAACCTCACCTCTAATGTCAAGATGAGGACAAATTGAAGTGGGGATCTGACCCCTGTGTCCCCCTCCGATTTTCATGAAACTTGTCAGGTGTATAGAGGGGCCCAAAGGAAGAAATACGTGTTTTTTTGTTTCGGCTAAAAAACTGTTTTAGGGGGCAAAACCTCACCTCTAATGTCAAGATGAGGACAAATTGAAGTGGGGATCTGACCCCTGTGTCCCCCTCCGATTTCCATGAAACTTGTCAGGTGTATAGAGGGGCCCAAAGGAAGAAATACGTGTTTTTTTGTTTCGGCTAAAACAAACTGTTTTAGGGGGCAAAACCTCCCCTCTAATGTCAATATGAGGACAGATTGAAGTGGAGATCTGACTCCGAAACCACGTAAATCTGGCATAAGTACAACACGCTCATCTAATTATAATTGGAACACACACAGCACAGAACTGTATGATTGTCGGTACCAAACGCAGTGCAATTGTAGAGAGATGCCGAATTCATAGACACCGTTGTTCCCGGATAGGCATGGGCATAACAATACACGGATTAAGGCAGGGTAACGGAGCGTCAAAATAGCCGCACACGGGAACCATAATCCTATCAAGCATCACCTAGATATCATCTAGGTGATATCCATAGCCAAGGATACAAGAGGGGGACACAGGGGTCAGATCCCAATTCAATTTGTCCTCATCTTGACATTAGAGGGGAGGTTTTTGCCCCCTAAAACAGTTCTTTTAGCCGAAACAAAAAAAAAACGTATTTCTTCCTTTGGGCCCCTCTATACACCTGCCAAGTTTCATGGAAATCGGAGGGGGACACTTACATAACCTCCCTTGTAAGTTGTGATTCTGGTATATTGCTGGTGGAATTTATTCCATTCGTCCTGTAGCTTCGTGAATAGTTCAAGGGTGGTTTTCGATTCGGTCTGGCATGCAACCGACGCTCCAGTTCATGCGCAAGATATTCTATGAGGTTGCAGTCGGGGCCTTGAGCGGGCCAGCCAAGCACATCCAGCTGATTGTCCTCAAACCACGATTCAATGGACCCTGGTTTAGGGACAGGGCATTATCGTGCTGATAGAGAAAAGGGCCCATTCCAAATTGTTAGCACAGTGTGGACAGCATGCTATTGTCTAAAATGTCCTCCTAAACATCACTGTTCATGTTGCCATTGACCAAAACTAATGGGCCGAGCCCAAAACCAGGAAAAACCGCCCCGACCATGACACTACCGCCACGTTCACTTGGGTGTGCAGTGACTTCTTCCTGTATTGCGCAGTGTTTCTGATCGCACTTTAACATGTAGGTCAAGTTCCGATTTGCTTACCTCAGCACAGAGTGGACTCACACTTTAAAGACGCCTGGGGTCCCGGGTTCGGATCCCGGACTGGGCATGGATCTTCCTTATGATTGACCCTTCATCAATTTCATCATCATCTTCGACATTAGCCAAAAGTGGCAGAAATGCGAAGTAAAATCAATCAATTACTTTTAAGGTAATTTTCATTTAATAATAATAATTATTATTAATTGTAAAATTTGTAATTAATATATGTTACGCAGTTCGGAAAAAAACCGTCACACATTTCTGTATACGTGCCTGGCAATGTCTATGCATTGTTCCCTTCCTTTTCCGGCGACTAGATATCAACGTTCCTTCCCCCCATCTTCCTCTTCCCGGAAGGTATGGAACGACCCATCCCACTCCCCCCTTTCTCGTATTTTAACCGGTCCATCCCATCAGACAGAAATCGCCCACAAATCTACTTACCGCCGTGACCTTATTGCCTCCAACGTGACTGAGTCGTCTCAATACGCGGCTCCCTATCTATCGAGCCACTTCTTTTGTAATAACGAGCCCGCTCGTGCCGTGAACGTTAATGCGTCCTCGTGATGCTTCCTGAATTAGCTAGCGTTCGACCGCCTCCGGGAAGCCATCAGCGAGGTAGCTGGCGGTGAGCATGGGAGGTGAAGCAAATATGAAGCGTAGCCATTCACGGAATTAAGAAGTAATGAAGCCAAATGAAGAGTTGCGCGAGCGACAGCGAAAAGCTGAATATGTAGAGTGGGACGTGTAGGTACGGTTGGTTGTTTAACAATAGTAAAAGCTGTTCGCAAATACAATTTTCATCTTTCTCGTCTCCATCTGGAGTTACATCCTTAGCTTGTAATCAACCCGCATTACTTCGGTGTATTTCAGGTTGCTTATCTTTAAGGATGTGAACAGTTTGATTTGGTTCATGCCACTTTAGCTAGCCTAAATGCGAAGATGGGAAAGAGTGATGAGTGAGCAACTGAGCTTGTGTGTTAAGTCCACTTTATGCACAGCAAGGCTAATCGAGACTAAGCTTACAGTTTAAAGTGGAATCCGAACCACTATGTGCATGCACCGGGTAATAAACCCAGAAACTCCTTGGTTGCAAGGCGACACGGTACCACTACGCCATCGGGAGGCCCAGGAAGCTCCAGGAAAGAGTGATGTGATGAAATTCATGAAGGAACATTAACACAGAACACCCATGCCCAGGACGGGATTCGAACCAGGAAGATATGGACTGAGTAAGCAACATCAGTTAGTTACTGCTTTACCAAGACGAGAGTAACCTTGTGACGCTCTCGTCGAATTGTCAGCACTAAGCAAGCAAAGGGAACGTGGGTGATGCAATCAGCTGCTTGGTAATCCAGCCTCTGCGTTGCCAAAATTTACGGCGCTCTTCAACACATCGTCACATTTTTTCAGCCAAAGTGCTTGTATCACGACGAAGAGATAAACAAGTAGCGAAAACACAGACCATGACAACGAAGTAAGAGAGGGAAGTTATAAATATGACAAGGGGGGAATTTGGCACAAGCGAAGGGGTACATTTTTGTCTGCGGTGACTGCGAGAAAAGTAAATTTATCTTTCGTCAATTCTTTATATTCTTGTTGTCATATGAATATCTTTCATAAGTTTCAGAAAATTGAGTATGCTGTCTCAAGACCATAAGATTTGTAAAAAATGAAAGCTAAGTGTTATTATTTATCTTTTATTTCTTCATTTAAATCAAACATAGACAATTAAGACTGTGTCTAGTATTAGTGAAAATTTCAATGTGGAAACTTGCAATCGCAAGACAGATACTAACTTCAGTTGGCTTCCGTAATAGGCGTACAGTAACTTTTATGCTCAAAATGGGAAACGAAATTTTCTTTCTCAAGAAGAAAAATAACCTTAAATTTTGGTATATTACTTAAAATAATATGTTTGATATTTGTGTAATTTACTGCATGTTTCTTTAATGGAAGTACTAATGAGTAATCGATAAATTCTGATGTACATAAAGATCTTATACTTCAATATGTTCCTCACATTTTCAGCAGTATTTTCGCGACAGTGAGGTTTCCATGCCAACCCTGCCTGGCTTGGGACTCAAATGAATGTCACAGTTTTATATACAGGGTGATTGTAAATGACAGTAGAGGTTACATGAATTTCTTTGCAGGCGTATTATGCGAGCAGTAAAATTTGGAGTTGATATGAAACAATCATCTCTGAAAGATAGATTGGTGACGACGTGTTGCCTCTAGAGCTCCAAGGTGACGACAAACAGTGAGATGGATTGTGTTCAGAAAGTAAAAGAGTCTTCTTAAATAGGGCGAAAAATACGAATGTGTGTGAATATATAACTTTTATCCTATTCTTATCTTTCACTGTACCCTTAAGAAAATTTTCGGCATGTATAAGTTTTAAATTAATTTTAAGAATTACTCAGTTACCAATTTTAGAAGCAGCATTTTGCAACGAACAAAGTTATGTCGTAGCAAAAGATTATTATTTATTTGTTTAATTTATGTACATGTTCGTTTGAATCAGTGTTGTCACACGTATATGAGGGCCTGTATGATCATAGAAGATAGTATCTAGTGTTATCACACATTTAGGTATGATAATTTTCTGTGCGAGGTTAACAAATCCGCAAAAATAAGCGAGTTGGTAACGATGGGAAACGATAGAGATTTTATTTCTTTCTGTGAGGTTAGGAAGAACAAATGAAAGATGACATTAATGTAAAAGTTTGTATTATTTCAAGGCTTTATGTGAGCAATCTTGTGACTATTTCTTGTTTCTGATCTGTTGAAAATAGAAGAGCTGAAATTGAATTGAAAGATTTACCTCTGTAAGGCTTGTGTAAAGTAACTATCTCAGTGGAAGTGTCCTTTAAACGTGTTGAGTCACGTGTGTGTTAACTAGTTAAAGCTATTACTCTTAACAAAGCGTTAATTATGTGATATTAAGACTGTTACTTAAACCCAGCAAGCTCTGGGTATAGAAGAGTTATACTCCTAGCAGATGCGCAACCACGCATTTTTGTTTGGGGGGGGGGGGGGGCAACATAAACATACCAATAATAATAAAAAAATAATAATAAAGCTAATAATAATAATAATGTTAATAACATTATTGTTATTATTGATTTGCTCTATTTTACTACGCTTATTGCGACACTTTTGGCTAATTTGCGAAGATGGGAATGAGTGATGATGAAATTGATGAATGCATACTCACAAATATCCATGCCCAAGCCGGGATTCGAACCCTAGACAAACATTATTATTATTATTATTATTAGTAGTAGTAGTAGTAGTATCAAAGACGTTATTACCCTCATAAATTATGCAAAAGGGGGTAGAAGTTGGTGCTAAAGTATTTGTGTTCGAACAAACGATTTGAATTATTTTTTAACATGTTCACTTTCACATTAATAATGGAGAAGAAGCACATAAACTATTCTTGAAAGACAGAAAATGCTTGATAAAAGCATTCCAAATATAATTATATTTTACATTAACATGTATAACTTTCATGCACGATATATGTTTCACATTATACAACATGGAGCGACGTGGACACTAAATTGTGTACCTATTCAGTTTCTTTAATACATGTATATCGGATGGACAAAAATATGGAAACACCTGCAGAAATGCACATTACCTTTATTAATATCGAGTAGGACCACCTCTAACACGCAGAACAGCCTGCAGTCGACGTGGAATGGACAAACACAGGTCGCGTATGGTTGTCAAAGGGATGTTGTACCATTCTTCCTCCAAAGCAGCTGCAACTTGTTGTAGAGACGATGGTGGTGGGTAGAGGGCTCGCACCTTGGTGTCCAAAACCGACCACAGGGGCTCAATCAATATTGAGGTCTGGCGATTGTGGAGGCCAGGGCAGATGTGACACTTCATATTCGTGCTCATCAAACCAGTCCTGGACGATGTGAGCTGTATGAACAGGGGCTCTCTGTCATCTTGAAACACGGCATCACCATCTGGGAACAAAGTTTGCACCATGGGATGCAGCTGGTCACTCAAAATGGTTACGTAGTCCCTGGCAGTGACATGCCCATGCAGGGTGATGATGGGTCCGGCAGAATACCAGGAGATGGCTGCCCAAATCATCACTGAACCACCGCCATGCTTCACTCTCGGTAACAGGCAGTCTCTATCGTACGCTTGTGCTGGCGTTCTCCACACGTACACTCGGCCAGCAGTTGGAAACAATGTAAAGGATGTAATCCGACCAGATTACAGTCTTCCACTGCTCCATTGTCTAGTTTTTATGGGCGTTGCGCCACTGTCTCCGTCTAGCAGCATGGTCAACAGTCACGAGTGGTTTGGGAATTGTAGATCTGCCATGAATACCCTACTTGTGGAGTTAGTTCTCTTCTGACTGTTTTGACGCTAACAGGGTTTGTAAGCACTGTATTCAGCTCAGCAGTGACTTCTGGAGCCGTGGTAATCTGCTTGCCCACAATCCTACCCAATGTGCGTCTGTCTCTGTCACGCAACACACACTTGCGTCCACGCTGGTGCTTCGCTGATGCGGTTTTTCCGGAAGTCTCGTAGGCAGTCATGATCTTCCGAGACTGTGCCTCTTGATACACCAAACATTTCCGCTACTTTCGTTACGGAAGCTCCCACCATACGCGCACCCACAATTTGCCCTCTTTGAAACTCTGTCAGCTCAGACATGATTCACGATAACCTGCACGGACCGGTCGCTGAACTGTAAACTGGCCCATCTGTCAGGTTAGCCAGGGTGTATACCTTGCAGGAAGTGCCAGTGACCACAGCGCCACCTACCATTCAGACGCAAATCGTGTTTGAAATGGCTACCTGTTTTATACCAGGTGTTTCCAATTTTTGTCTATCTCTGTATATCCAACCTAGATAACTTAAATACATTACACAACCAATTCATCCATCTCTCAATAAACCAACACCAAAAATTACATAAATTATATTTCAAATGTGCACGGTCCCTTTCCTCAAAATAACTATTCATGCATTTAAAACAAAATCAATTAAGACAAGTCTTACTTTTCTGTCTGGTAATTTACAATGCATTACACAGAAGAATGACATACATTGCGAGCGAAGCGAGCAAGAAAACTTTTGGATCAATTTTTTTTGCTGGCTGAAATCAATATTGATTTAATAGGGCGCTCATAATTTCACGGAACGCCAATGCATTCTCTCTTTTACAACTTTTGTGCCTCCCCGATGGTGTAGTGGTAACACCGTCGCCTTGTGATCAAGGGGTCCCGGGTTCGATACACGGTGAAGCACATGGCACAGTGGTTCGGATCGCACTTTCAACTGTAGGTCCAGTCCCGATTAGCCTTTCTGTGCGTAAAGTGAGCTTAAAACCAAAAATCAATCAAAAGTGAGCTTAAAACCAAAAGTCAATCAATCATTTTTACAACTTTTTTTCATTTAGATCGTTCGTGAGTGAGTTTTTCAAGTATTGGTAGATTAATAGTCACTGAATACAAAGCATGTAGTGGTTGAAAAAACAACCACTGGGATCACTTAAAAGTCGCCCTGTATATCGACACTGGATATCAGTGCCAACAATAATATTATCTGACGGGTAATTATAAAACTGATGTTGATGATGGACTAGCACTAGCGATAAAAAATAAAACACAACCAGATAGTTGTGGTAAAGTACAGCGGGAAAGACTCGCATATAACGGAAACTTTAACACCTTGCTTAGAGTCAGCTAGAGGACAGAAACCGGCTTCAGTCTCTCCATATAGAATCTCACGAATTCTGATCAATAAGATCCACCCCTTTCAACAGTTTTTCTTACCGGCTGAATCCCGAGAAGGCGAGAGTACCTGAAATATGAAACTGCCACCTCACACACACAACACTTTACCCTTTCCTTTATCCCCGAGAGCGCCTGCGTACCAAAAAAAAAGTTATGCAAACGACTGGGATGGAGTCCCCTGCTCATCTTCATACCTTCTCATTCCCAGAATCCTTCCTTCTCGGAGGGTTCATCTTCCAATCCCTTCTACAACAAATCTGGTCCCCAGAGGATATTCGTCATCGTTAATGACATCCTGAGGGGGAATACGGTGCGTCTGGTAAGGATGAACTTTCTTATGCGTGGCGTTCTTTATCATCCTCTTTTAAATGGGTTATTACAAGTAAATGGCGAGGTATCATGTTACCTCAACTTTCACCTCAATTTTTTTAAAACTCTGTGAAACACTTTTTTTTTGCATGATACTGAAAAACACCAGTGTTTATAATACTGATTGATTTATTTCTTCCACGCGCAGGCCGGAATTTGTAGCGCGCTGTGCTAACCACTCCGCCACGGAGGGCGGCACTTGTAATATCACTGAGTAGGTTTACACAAAACTAAATGGGGACGTTGCGACTCATCTTATGTAGACACCTAGAAATAATATCTACATTCGTTCTAGCACTATTAGTTAACATAGGTTAAGTACTCATTCACTAACCTTCCCTCACCATCTAAATACCTCTAAATTCCATCATCTAGTTTCTGGATCAACTACTTAACAATGCAGCAACTTAGAGAGTCAACGCTAACGTGTTTTTGAATTTGTATTTATAATACTAATACAATAATAATAGTCATGTGTGTGTCCACTTCTCCACTGCATTTCTCATGAAATTCTAACCTGGTTTGATATGTCACATCATCCCATTTCCATTGAAAATGTTTGAGTTGAATTCAATATGGCGACCAACAATATGGTGGATCTCTGATTGACACACACAACTATGGTTTCCCCTGGGCCTAATATGTATATTTCATGAATAATTGTAGTCAGCATAACTCCTTTACATTTTATAGGAGGTGTTAAGGGACTTTTGACTCACCCTAGTACATTGTAATGAAGCCTTCATCAGTCACATAGGTATAATTATTATTTTGTATCTTCTGATCCCATTGCAGTCAGAGTTTGATTCTTTCATGTGTGTCAGAGTATAGCATGGTGCACCAAATATATGTTTTCACGATTATTGGTGATGACGTGTTTTGACATTTTAAAGGTCACGGTTACGTAACAAAATTGTATTTTCATCCAAAGGTAGAGTTGTTACATATCACTGGAAAGCTTATTCGATTCCCTGCAAAACAAACTTTATTTCAGGTTCCTAGGCCAAATAGGAGCAGAGTTACAGTACATTTAGTGTAGCTAAACGAGCTCAGAAATGGCAATTTCTGCGAACTTTGACCTTGAATAATTTTACAATTACAAGACAAACGAGACTCAAAATTTTCACGGTTACTAAGTTCCAGATATAGTCTCATTTTTTTTCAAATTTCATGGAAATCGGAGATGGTCAAGTTGGAAATTGCACATATCTGTGTTGATTTGGCACGGAATGACTCATATACGCGCGGAACACCAATAGATGTGTTCATGGCAAGAGCGCGAAACTTGCACCAGTTGGACTGAAAATTCGTCCATACCTGCCTTCCTAACCATGTTAACAAACAATACCACAGTGAATTCCCGGGTGCATGTAATTATGGAACAGGTGCGATATTGCAGGTACGCAATTTCCGACCCGCAGTGGTGTAGCGAGTAAAAGTTCGCAGGCCCTTTTATCCTCTCTCCACAAAATTAGACATTTCAACACTTGTGGGCTGCAGGAGCGGTCTTCCATTATGGCTACTCCCACCAATCGACTGCGCTCTTTCTTTTTTTTTCCTCTTCCTCTTCCTACTCTTTTTCTAGGATCAGACAACCTACTTCCCAAAAACTCGCCCCCTTCCCTCCCAACTTCCAGTTACAGCCCAATCCTCCCCATTCCGACACCGAACCCTTCGCGGAAGATGGGATGCTGAACCTAAGAACTCTGGGCCAGGGAGGAAAAGGATGGAGGGATACCAAATTACGTTTTACGATCTTTTTTTTATATATATACCGGACTTTTCAGCGAGGATGTGGGATGGTAGAGCACGTCGTGTGAACAAACCGTGGAAGAATGCTAACAATGCACGTAAGCGACAAGAGAATGGCTTGAAAAAAAAATGTACAGGCTATTACATAACACGTGAGAAATATGGAATGTGGATTCAACACTAGAAAGTAATGAAACATTTCCCCGTAACATGGTTCTTTATACTTAGAAAGGAAAAGAATTGTGAAGAAACATTGCTAGAGACGAAGTTAGAACTTTTTATTATTGTTGTTGTTGTTGTTGTTGTTGTTATTTAGCGTCGATGTTCTTCCCCTTTTCGATAATCGCAAAGATGGGAATGAGTGATGATAAGATGAAATTTATGAAGGGACACTATCAAAGAACATCCATGTCCAGGCCGGGCTTCGATCCCGGGACCCCTGGCGTCGTAGCATGCTATTCAAACCACTCAGCCACGGAGGTCATCAGCTGACGTTCCTTGGCTTTTCAAGGTTTTCCAGTAACTCCACTCAATGACAACCCTGTTACTTTCCTTAGTACGTAACCACCGATGCTTACAGGCGTGAGCTGGTTGAAGCAACCGTATTCCCAGATGAACTCCTGTCGCCTGAGGTCGACGACATCGCTTAGGAATTAACTGAAGTAATTGCCGAGGCCCCTGCAAAGGCCCACGAGTGAGAAATTCACACGATAGAGAGATTACTGAATTGAAACATCTCGCGAATTTCGGAGGAATTTCTCCTTGGGGATTTTGTAGTGCGAAATACCAAATTACCAAATCAAATTTTCAAATCTACTTTTGGTTGTTTTAAGTTTGTTCTTCCAACATTCTAGTTGGAAGAAAAAAAGTTTGACCTTTTAGGTGAAAGTACAGTTGACAAGGGAAAGCCACCTGCTAGAATGTTCCAGAACATATTTCTAATAGTCTGGAGGGGAATTATATCGTCCTGTTTGGTACCTTGTTACATTTGTACTTGGTGCAGAGTCTGAAGAAGACCTTGGAAACAAGGCTTAATGGTGTTATACAATTATAAACTGATTTGTATTAACATTTTACCCTTAACATTATCCTATGGTATCTTACTGAGTATTTGAATATTTTTTTGAATATCCCCTCAATTTGGTTAATTTGATTTTTGTTACTTAGCGTCTCTTTCTACCACCTTTGGCTGATCGTGACGATGAGGATGAGTAATGATATCATGGACACTCACAAAGAACACCCACGCCAAGGCCGGGATACGAATCCGGGAACCCTGGCATCATAGCGCGCTGTCCTAACCACTCCACAACAGAGGTCGGCAGAGAGAGAGGTAAAGGTGCTCCCTGCAAATTGCAACATCTCTCTCTCTCTACACACACACACACACCAATACACATACTGATAGAAAGTGTATCCATTAATTTTTAAGGTAAAGAGGAAAATTAATCAGCGCTCTGAACATTTTGTTCTCCTGTGAAATGTGAATTTATATTCTCCTCAAAACATCATTTTCTACATACAGTCACTAGCAATAAAAATGATACACCTAGATCCTGAAATATTAGCTTCTTTGCAAGCCGTTGTGTGTGTTGCCTAACTCCACGGCGATGTTAGAAAAAACTTGCTATTAAAATCCACTTATCGCCGTACAGTTAGACAACACACATAACGTCTTACAGGTAAGCTACAATCTAGGTGTACCAGTTTTATTGCCGGTGACTACACATGAAAGCAGCACCGGATGCCATCCCTCCCCGTAAAGTATAAAGTTTAATTCGCCCACTGTTTAAAAAGAAATCACACTACAATAAACAAAGCACTGAACATAAAAATAACCTTCCAGCAGTTATTCGATTTATCAAATATCCCATTACGAAGTCTGCACATATATTAGCGGAAACCATAACAACAACAGGAAAGAAGCGTTTAATTTTCCGGTAAATTTACCAAGACCGAGAAACGAGGAAAGCTTCTACATCAGAGGAAGCTTCTTCAAATGAGAAAGCATTTCTCTAAAGCAAAACAGAGCTATTGAGACAGCAACTATCCATCACTCCGTCCACCGTCAGTCTTTCTCAGCAGAAAGAAAGTAAGCAAAGGAACGAAAATAGCATGGGCAGAATCTATTTTCTCGGTTCTCTCGACAAATTTGCAACGAATTTCAATGCTGTAGAAAGACTACACAGAGGTTTTTCTGTTCTGTCCGGTAATGAATCGGGAGATTTTGCAACACAGGATATAGCTAGTTGTTACGTCAGAGGTAACACGTGACTACGGCTTTTTTGCAGCCCTCATTACCACTCACTTATGATGGAGTCGTGGAACGTGGCACAGAGTGCATCTACTATAAAAGCGTATTACAAAAAAGAATGATAGTTACTTGTCCGCCCAGTCCTTTTGGTAGGTTACACATCACTAGCGATAGGACTTTTATGACTTAGCATATTTTTTTTGGTAAGGGTGATGTGTTCCCTAAATATACAGAAATTCATAGTGTGAAGAAACTAATTGAATTAATGTGCTTTTTAAGGGCATATTTGGCCATTTCTGCATTATAAAGCATATTTTGATGGATTTTCGGTCATATTCAGCATATTTTCGCTTTTTCAAGAAATATAGTCAATTTCCAAGTGGATTCGTTCTTACTTCCATGTTAACTCCAGGTAGTTTTTTTTTGTTGTTTTTTTGGAGTGCAGCAAAATCTTTTTAATTTTTAATTGAAAATTGTGCATTTCAACTCATCAGGGCCCATAAAGTGAACTAAAAATAGTATGTATATGAAAATATTTCAGCATAAGTTAGATATTGATGTTTGAAATAGTCTAGTTATAAGGGCATATTTTTGGAATTATAGTGCATATTTTGTAAAATTTTAGGTCATTCGAGCATATTTATTTTGCATATTTTGGTGGTTTTTAGGTCATAAATATCCTACATATCACATTGCGCAGCATGTCCAAAGGCATTCGAGTCACATCTCCCGAAACCGATCTTAAGAACCCGTTTTCTCCAAGTTCTTAATCCATGTTTTGATGGCGGAAGCAGATGGCACCAGATCGTTACGTGAAATAATAAAATGTTTCCGAAACGCACGCGTAATTGTTGTGCATAAAGTAGGCTTAAAACACCAAATCAATCAATCAATCAAAAACCTATGAACCGTTGAACAATGCCATTATCTATCCTGCATGTATGCATCCATGCGGTACAAATTCCGAAGCTAATAAATTAAATCACCGGGTTGCCTCCGAAAAAAATAAATGAAATAAACCTTTCTGCACATAATTAAATGCTACCGAGAGTTATTTGATGTCACTGTGTGAGATTTCCACTTCAGACAATTAAATCTCGTTTTCTTCGCTTGAGGAAGTCATCAGCCAGAACAGGTTGAGATAAGATTTAATGGTCTCAGGAAAATGTTATCAGCCCAACTTAAAGTTCAAATGCTTTATCAAGTGGAATATGAACAATGGAGGACAAAGTATTCAGATCCAATTATGGAACAAGAATCAGAAACGAGTACTGGTTTTCCATTTTATACCACGTCAGTGTGTTTCCACATTTGCAAGTGTTACTATAAGAATTCCCTATGTTCCCTCAAACATTGTTAAAAATATTTGAAGAACATCTTCGGTTGTCGTTACTTAAAATTCATCATTTCTGATATTGATGAACAGACCATTAGCCATGAATCAGTATAGTGTATACGGGCGTGAGTCGATTTAAACAACCATACACACACACAAGCTCCCAGAATTATTCGGATAGTCGGTGATTCCCGATAAAACTAGCACAAAACTTCATTATATATAACCAAATATTATATTCGTTCAAAAAAAAAAAGTAACAAGAACCAAAGCAAAACTAAACTTAAAATTCTCAGGCTTCCACAAACAAAAACAAAGATACAAAGAGGGAGAGAAACAAATAGATAAAACAGAGACAGACAGGGAGTCAAAGACATAAAGAGAAAGACAAAGGGAGAGAGATACACGGGAGAGGGACAAAACAAGAGAGACAGACAATGTAACAGTAAGAGAGTGAGAGGGAAAGAGACAGACAGGCAGAGAGAGATGGAGAAAGAGACATGCAAAGACGGAGAGAAGCAAAGTGATACGACACAGAGATAGACACCTACCCACACAGACAGAGGAACAAAGGGGGGATGAAGACAGAGACCAGACAGACAGATAGAGGGAAAGAGTCAAAGAGAAAAGGCGACATACAAAGACGGAGAGAAGCAAAGAGATACGACACAGAAAGGAACAAAGAGGGGAGACGCATATATAAAGACAGAAACATACAGAAAGACATAGGTGAAGACAGAGAGAGAGAGAGAGAAAAAAGGAAGTGAGCTACGAAAACTGAGAGAAGCAAAGAGATACGACACAGAAAGTATCAAAGGGGGGAGATGCATAATAGAGAAAACATACACAAAGACAGGGGGAAGAAAGAGAGAGAAAGGAAGTGACCTACGAAAACGGAGATAAGCAAAGAGATACGACACAGAGACAGATACCTATCGAGAAACAAGGGGGGAGATGCAGCTAGGCAGACAACACAGGGAAAGAGAGTCACAGAGAGAAAGAGACAAAGGGACTGACCTACGAAGACGGAGAGAAACAATGAGAGACGACACAGACAGGGACAAAAGAGGACGATGCAGACAGAGAGACAGACAGACAAGCAGACGAAGAGAGTGAGTCAGGGAGAGGGAGGGAGGAGAGAAGAGAGCGAGAGAGATAGTCAGAAGCAAACACACACTCTCAATCAACGTTTCGCATCTCTGAAGCAATTTCTTTCCCACTGAGATGGCTAGTGAATTTCATGGAGAGGCGAATCTCCGCGAGTCGGCTGGACAGAGCCATTCAAT